>NW_028274818.1:72462121-72765151 GCF_037043125.1 Eumetopias jubatus | reverse complement strand
TATGTTTCCTGAGAAGTAAATGCTCAGGCTCCCATTTGAAGCTTCAGAAGCTGGTGCTGCCCATCCCACAACACTCACCTTCACTTGCTTAGATTACACGGCAACCCGAGAAGATTGTTCCCTGGCAAGTCCTGCTTTTGTTGACTAGCAGGGGAGGCCAAGGCTGGAGACAGCTGGTCCCAGAGGCGAGGACAGCACCTCTACCACTCAGTGCATGAAGAGAAGCAGCCAGACCTGCCAGGCCCTGGTGGACAATGAAGCCAGAGACTCACGGCATCCCTGCACCAAGGAGAGGTCACAATAGGATCTGCACATCTCTATAGCATCTATCACCATAGTAACTACAGAGAAATAGAAGACCTGGTTTCAAGAACTAAAAGCATGTTCTCCATGCGCTGAGTGTTTAAAGTCTATTCAGTCCTGGGGTGCCTGGGTGGCTCAGCTGGTTAAGCACTGGACTCTTGGTTTCAGCTCAGGTTGTGATCTCATGGATCGTGGGATGGAGCCCCGCGTCCGGCTCCACCCTCAGCAGGGAATCTGCCTGGAGACTCTCTCCCTCTGCCCCTCCCTGCCTCATAAATAAATAAATCTTTAAAAAAAATCTATTCGGTCCCATCTTTGCCTACTAAAAATATATGTCTAACTTGGGAAGAGTAGTGCAATGGATAGGAAGTATGTCAACATAAACTTCATGTAAGATTAGGAACTCCACAGGCCAAGGTATTGGTCAATCTAACAAGGTGGTTCCTATAACTCACTTTGGACCTGTAAGGGATTTTAACATGTTCCCACAGGCCTACAGAGTTAGGTATTATTCCCAGGCTTTTTCACAATGACTGCCTAGATTCTGACAGCAGGGGGTAAGGGGTGGGTGAGTGGAGTGGGGGCAAGGAAACAAGCCCAGCTTCAGAACCAGTAACTCCAAGAGGCTGGCTCCATCCTACAAAAGCTCTGTCTACGGCAGCAGAGGACCAGCAACAGCAGCTATTGGGACTTTGTCTCAGAGTAAGGAGTTCAGCTTTTCCAGTGAGCCCTACCTCCACTGGTAGAGGGGTCAGGGGCACAGAGCAGTCTAATAGCAAGCATATGCATACAAGTCCTTTCTGCACAACACAATGCTGATATGCTGATGTGACACAGGAGGAAGCGAGGCAACGGCTGCACTGCATGGATGACCTGTGGCAGGCACCCAACAAATGTTACTTGAACTGAGCTCAGCCAAGAAAGAATCCATTAGCCACAAAAGCCAAAAGGAAAAGCAGGGAAGTGGTCAAGGCCCAAGCTCTAGTCAGGCACAACTGAAAACAAAGCCTGGTTCTGTCACACACCAGCTGGGTGGCCTTAGACCAGCTACTTCTCAGAATCTCAATTTCTTCACCTGTAAGGATAGTAGTAACAACTCTGCAAGGTGGATATGAGAATTTAATGAGATAAATTACTTACAGAACTGCAACATATTGTATAATGTTAATTGAAGAAAGTGTCCCTTAAAATTTGAAGTTAACGAATATTCCCATATACTTTTATTTTTATGGGTTTTTTTAGATTTTATTTATTTGTCAGAGAG
The DNA here is from genome assembly GCF_037043125.1 of Eumetopias jubatus. Classification (NCBI taxonomy): domain Eukaryota; kingdom Metazoa; phylum Chordata; class Mammalia; order Carnivora; family Otariidae; genus Eumetopias; species Eumetopias jubatus. The sequence continues at coordinate 72,763,584 of NW_028274818.1, read as the reverse complement.
AGTAAGCAAGTGCACAAGCCGGCGGAGTGGCAGGCAGAGGGAGAAGCAGGCTCCCCGTTGAGCAGGACCCTGGAATCATGACCTGAGCCAAAGGCAGACACTTAACTGACTGAGCCGCTCAGGCAACCCCCCATATACTTTTAGACAAGAAATGGAAATACCCCTGTCTCAATGAAAACCCTTACAGGCAACATCAAATCTGTACTGGGGTCCCACACTTTGTGTTGAAGGCTCACTGTGAAGAACCTCTGTTTTCATTCTGATAACACTAGATACTGAGAAAGGAATAGAAAAATCTTGGAATTTCTAGCAAAATAAATTTTGCAAAAGATCTAAATTTTTTTTTTAAGATTTTATTTCTTTATTTGACAGAGAGACACAGCAAGAGAGGGAACACAAGCAGGGGGAGCAGGAGAGGGAGAAGCAGACCTCCCGCTGAGCAGGGAGCCCGATGCAGAGCTCTATCCCAGGATGCTGGGATCATGACCTGAGCGGAAGGCAGACGCCCAACGACTGAGCCACCCAGGCGCCCCTTTGCAAAGGATCTAAAAGAAGATGATCACCTAAGTTCAAACTCTTTCAGGGACACTCTGAACATGAGTTAGATGAAGGTCCCCTCATGCTATGGTCAGGATGGAGGACAGGGCATGTTGTTTTGTTTCTTTAGAATAGCTCATCACTATAAATAAGGGTTTAGGTAACTGAAATATTTACTTGACTTTGTGATAAATCTGATTTGCTCTTACATCTCATGACACTCAATCCCCAACCCAATGGTTGTCAGTTGGGGACCATGCTGGCATACACCTACCCCCAGAGGTTATCTGGCAATGTCCGGAGACATGTTTGGTTGTCACAACTGGGGGGTGGGCCATTCAACTGGTATCTAGAGGGTAGAGGCCAGGGATGCTGCTCAACACCCTGCAATGCACAGAAAGCACAAACACAAGTGCACGTATGCACACACATGCACACGTGCACTCACACACCCACCACCACCACAAACCATTATCCAGCCCAAAATGTCAATAGCACCAAGGTTGAAAAACCCTGCTTGAATCTCAGAAGCAGCACTAAGGTTATTCAAGAAAGGACACACATCTAATACTCTTCTTATCCCTTTGTCAGTTTACAGAGACAAGATGACATTTTGGCACTATGCTTCACATTGTTTGTCACACCTTTATCAAATATCCTTTACAGAGATTTCTGGGGAAACTGAATTTATACCAGAAAACAGAAGAGGTGTTACTAAATAGGGCAACTTGGCACTGTCCACAGGTGACAATGAAAGGAGTCACAGTACCTTCCTGGGAATAGGACTGATTTGTATTTGGATCACTAGGAGGCAAAATCTTTAAAGCTTCAAGCTCAGTAACAAAGTCAGGTAGAGGTGAAGCCCCGACAGTACTGACTTCTTTGTGGAATGGAACAAAATACTGGAAGAAATCTAATGATCATTTATCAATCTGGTGCATGACTGACAAGCAGGCTAAGAATTAGGAGAACTAAGTTTTATTACCAAGCCTGCACTGGCTAGCTGTATTATAGGACTTTCCGGAAATTCCAACATCTTCATTTATAAAACAAGAGGCAGGCACCAGGGTGGCTCAATCGGTTAAGCACCTGCCTTCAGCTCAGGTCATGATCCTGGGGTCCTGGGATCAAGCCCCACATGGAGCTCCCTGCTCATCAGGGAGCCTGCTTCTCCCTCTCCCCCTCCCCCATCCATGCTCGCTCTCTCAAATAAATAAAATTAAAAATAAATAAATAAGATGAGAGGCATTCCTCAGTAAGGTGCAGGAAGGATGGTATTTATCATGAGGAAGAGCAGGAAAATCGTGGGCTTCCCCCAACTGTTTCAGCCAGAGCAGCTCCCCTATTCCTTGCTAATCTTCCTTCAAAAATGGGGTTGTGTTACTTCTAAAAATAAGGTATTGAAAACAATGAGCTTGATGATCTTGGAGGCCTGATGTTAAGAGTAACCTAAACAAGACTTTTATGACCTATTATAGCACTCGTATCCCATTACAGTATTTATTTATTAGTACTTATTTATTTACATTCCAGATTACTGCTCATTTACCTTTTTCTCCTACTACCCAACACAGGGCACCCAATCAGGGTTTGCTGAGTCAATGAATGATTTCCAGAATTTGAAGTATTCTCAAAATTAAGGTATTCTCAAAGAGCAGATGACAAAAATGAGTCCCAGAGGGGTGCCTGGCTGGCTCAGTTGGTAGAGCATGCAACTCTTGATCTCAGGGTCCTAGTTCAAGTCCCACATTAGGTGTGGAGTCTACTTCAAAAAAAAAAAAAGAAAGAAAGAAAGAAAGAATCCCAGAAATAAGAAAAATGTCTGGCTAATGAGTAAGCATTTTTACTACAGAAATTTCTACTGATGGGGGTGAGGTATTAGATTGGCCATGTCGCAGAACCAAACATGTGATGCTCTGTGCTCAACTAACAGTTTCATATTTGAAGAAGAAATGTTGCATTGCACTGGTTTCAGGGACTGTGAAAGCCTCACTGGAAGCAGAACACTACCTTATGGCATCCTCCCCCCACCCCTTTCTTTTTAAAAAAAATGGACTGGCAAAATTTTAATAGTCAAGGTAACAAATGCTTGCCAGCATTCCTCCACCCCAGGCAAGCACAAACCACCTGACACTTCCTGATATCTACCACTGTAAAAACCCTTTGGTCCTCCAGCTGGCTCTAGAGAGAAGGGATACACAGCAGCATTTTCATGTTTGTTACTCTAGGGAAGGGGTAAGCCCAAAGAACGCAACAGCTGTAGAACCTCCTAACAAGCTCACATCCTGTCTCCAAGCACATTTTGGAGGAAATACACCAAGGAATAAGATTATCATTATTAAGAGGGGAAAAAGCAAAAATGCTACAGTGATCACAACTTACTCAAAGAAAACAAAGAAACGACAGTTTGCCACTGTAAAACTGAATATCTTCCTTTTCCATGAGGCAGCCCCCACAAACTACATGAATTAAAGATACATGAAGTGGGTGCCTATAATTCCCAAAAGTTCCCAAGAACTGGTAAAACATCATTGTCTCTATTAATCATTATCAAGAAAAAATTCAAGTAGCCCAGAACATCTACTGTTGCCTAAGGACACGATTAGGCAATAATGAATGAATAACTTTAGGAAAAAAGAAGGTAGACAAGGTGGGGAAGGCAAATACTCAACAACTTATAGGCAAAGAAAGGCAGGGGACCATGTGCTCCAGGGTTCTGTGATGTATCTCACTTTTTTTAAGATTTGTTTTTATTTATTTGAGAGACAGCGAGCATGTGTACACACACACAAGCAAGAGAGAGGGGCAGAGAGGGAGGAAGGGAGAGAATCCCAAGTAGACTCTGCACTGAGCACAGAGCTCCATGCGGGGCTCAGTACCACAACCCTGAGATCATGACCAGACGCTCAACCAACTGAGCCACCCAGGCGCCCCTCAATCCTTTTTCTAAGCCAAATCCTACACAAAAGGCCAATATATAAAGCAAATACAGTGAGTGGAGCATCCACAGTTAAAGTGGTGGCAGGGGGCACAGGACTGGCTCAGTAGGTAGAGCATGTGACTCTTGATTCTCAGGGTCTTGAGTTCAAGACCCATGGTGAGTATAAAGCTTACTTAATTTAAAAAAATAAATGGAAAATAAAGCCAGGCCAGGTACTCAGGAGCTCAGCTCCTCCAGCATCCTTAGGAACTCTGAGCTCAGCCTAGTTTGTGGGCTGCGGTCTAGGGAAGCTAGGTCATTTGCTTTGAAAGAGGTGGCTTCCATTTCCTACTGCATGTGCTAAGTAACAGTGGTTCTAGGACAGTCTCTTAGGCTAGTGCTTCCAAGCAACAGAAAGAAACTGGTCCTGGATTAGCCCCTGTTCGTGGACCTGCCCAGGGCTTTCCGGCTGCTGCACTAGGGCTCCCTATACTCTTTCACACCTTGTTTCCAACAGTCTAGCAGCTTCTTGAAAATGTCCTGACCTTCCAAAAAACCTGTGGTTTCTGTGTCCTCAATTCACCCCATCCTCAACACTCTTACTTAGCTCGCATTCTGTATCCACTACACTTGATTCTAAGGTCCCTGAGGGCAGACCTAGAGCCTCAACCACACCAGTAAGGGAGGGTGCGTTACCTGCCCTGTTCCTGAAAACCAGATTAGACCACACTTCTGTGGGAACACACTGTCCTTTGCATGAGCACTCGTGCATGTCCTATGATGGTGTTTGGTGAAAGGCTGTTTGTTTACAAAGGAATTCTACGGTTTGTCTCTAATCTTCCACTCAAATACTTCCTCATCTGAAGACAGAAATTCAGAGACATGCACTTCTGAAGATGGGTAGGAAGGGTATTTGCCAGAATAGAATATAATCATTAACCTTTTTTTGGTTGCAAATCCCTTTTGAGAATCAGATGACAGCTGTAGACTCTCCAGGATAATTACATATAAAAAATGTTGCCAATGACATTCCAGAGCATCCACAGGCTCCTAAAGTTTACCCACAGACCCAGAATTCAGGTTAAGAATCCTCATTCCAGCAGAGTCTCTTTATGAGAGGCATTCTCATTGTAGTATGTGTTCAATGAGACCCTGAGTACTGATTAAAGAGGGCTTCCCCCTTTCTTTGGCTGCCTTCTTTTCTCTTAATATTCTTTCACCTAACCCCAATGGGTTCAGTTCAAGTTCTTCAGTCTTTTCTGTTTCTCAGATCTTCACTTCGCTGACCTCCCAAAATACTGTATTGGAACGACAATCATAAGCCTTACAAAGCAATTTTACTGTTTCGAGTTTCCCCAAGGTGACAGCCAACTCCATGTGAACAAGGACTGTGCTGGGTTTGTTGTTGTTTTGCACACCCCCTCAGTGCCAATACTCCACACACCACAGAGGCAATACATACTGCCCAATATGCAGGTATCACTGCTTCCTTGCCCTTCTACCTTTAGGCATTTGCACTTGAACGTTAACTTTAAAACTGGACAATATGCCCTAGAAAAGCCAAATGCAAAGGCAAGAAAGAATAACCTACAGCAGGGCGCCTGGGTGGCTCATGGTTAAGCGTCTGCCTTCGGCTCAGGTCATGATCCCAGGGTCCTGGGATTGAGTCCCGCATCGGGCTCCCTGCTCCTTGGGAGCCTGCTTCTCCCTCTGCCTCTGTCTCTCATGAATAAATAAATAAAAATCTTAAGAAAAAAAAAAAAAGAATAACCTACAGCAGCTAGTCACTCTACTTTTCTCCTTCTGGATCCTCTAGTATGATTTTGCAAACACAAAGAGCAAGACAAATATGACACTGAAGACACACACTTGGAAATTTCGCTGTAGCTGTGAAAAAAAAAGTGTGTGGTACAGGAATGGAGTGTTTTAGAAGTTATTTTCTAGGGGGTACCTGGATGGCTCAGTCAGTGGAACATGCAACCCTTGATCTCGGGGTTCTAAGTTTTTTTTTTCCCCCTAAAGATTTTATTTGTCAGAGAGAGCGAGAGCGAGCGAGCGTGCATAGCAGAAGCAGCAGCAGACAGAGCAGGCAGAGGGAGAAGCCGGCTCCCCGCTGCTCAAGGAGCCTGACGCTGGACTTGATCCCACCCCAGATCATAACCTGAGCTGAAGGCAGATGCTGAACCAACTGAGGTACCCAGGCATCCCTCAGGGTTGTAAGTTTGAGCCCCACGTTGGGGATTACTTAAAATTAAGTAGAGATTACTTAAAAAATTTAAAAATCTGGGGCGCCTGGGTGGCTCAGCCATTAAGCAACTGCCTTCGGTTCAGGTCATGATCCCAGGGTCCTGGGATTGAACCCCACATCAGGCTCCCTGTTCGGCGGGAAGCCTGCTTCTCCCTCTCCCACTCCCCCTGCTTGTGTTCTTGCTCTCGCTAACTCTCTGTCAAATAAATATTTAAAATTTTTTTAAATCTAAAATAAAGTTATTTTCTAATTAATGGGATACCTGCTATTACTAAACAAAGAGAAAGCCTGATTCTGCCCTTGCCTTCCAAAGAAAACCAAGGTAGTAAAGGTCAACACTTCACTACATCTGCGTTCAGACACTACCTAAGACTCCTTTCCCAACCCACACACAGTTTTGCTCACCAATTCTTTCCCTTCACCTGCGTGCCCTCCTCCAGACTGCCCTGGAAATAACTCATGACAACAGTTCCTCTGCAGCAGTGTGTATGGTCTTGCCAGACAGAAGAGCAGATCCAGTAACTAAGGAAGAGGATGGCTACACTTGGGCACGTGACATGCCATAGCATCACCAACAAGCATGTATAATGCTCATGGGCTCTATGACTACAAAGAGGCCTAAGACTCTGTTTTGGACTTTAAGCACCTTTCAATCAAGACAGAGACAGAGAGAGAAATAAAAAAGATAAAGGTGTACCACTGTATAAATACTAATTGTACAGTACAGGCAACAGTCTAAAGATTGAACCTTATGTTCCACATTTTCCAAGACAGTTCTAATTCAAATCAAATATCCTGTACCATCAATTCCTTTAGTACACTTGTATGCTCAGACTACGGGTCCCAGTGTTTGGCATAGAAAATATGACCATCATAGCAACTGATGAAGAAGGCCAATCAACTAGGTTAGCTAAAAGCATGATGGCAGATTGTTTAAACCACTCTAGTGCCTTCCCATAGCCCTCAGATAATTGCGGTGTTGAACACAAAAGAGTGAAACTTGAGTCTTCTGAGACTAAGGGAGCTCATCAGGAGAAAGGCAGGAAGCTAGGAGTATTCAGAAAAAAGTCAGACAGGCAGAGTGCAAGACACCTGTCTCTGTTATGCCATTATTCTCCAAAGCCCTTTTAAAGTTACTGAGGACTATGGCAATAATTAGGCCTATGATACTCCTGGGAAAGAAACAAATCTATTCACGTGACAAAAATTAATTTTTTTCCCCTAAGCAGAGAGAAGAGACCATCTGCTTGCTCGGCCTCTGGTGTACAAGCTGACAGCAGTAACTGCCATGCAACAATTACCCCTTTCTCTCCTCTTCTGCTGTCCCCTTCCCCATGTACCCCAGTCACTGACTTCTCTACCCTCCTCGTCCGTCCACTCCCACTTTGGTCCAGCTTGTGCTTCAGAGACAGAGGGCCCTAAACAAGAATCACACGGGAAACCTTAAAAACAGATTCCCTGGCCCAACCCCAAACTTAACCAAATAGAAGAGGTTTGAAAACCCCTGTCTTACATCTATAAACACGATTCAAGGCACTAAACGTCTTTTAAGATGCTAACCTTAACCTCATTATCTTTTTTAAAGATTTTATTTATTTGACAGAGAGAGATACAGTAATAGAGGGAACACAAGCAGGGGGAGTGGGAGAGGGAGAAGTAGGCTTCCCGCGGAGCAGGGAGCCCGATGTGGGGCTCGATCCCAGGACGCCGGGATTGTTACCTGAACCCGAAGGCAGACGCTTAACAATTGAGCCACCCAGGCACCCCAACCTCATTAAGTATTAACCCCATTCTTCAAATACAGAAACTAGCTCAAAGGGCTTAAATGTTTTCTCATGGTCAAAAATATACCATCACAACTTCCTTTTTTGGGAGAAACCAACCATTTATTTTTCACTCTATTATAAATGAGTATGTATTTAGACAGACAAGTAAAACAAAACTGTCTAATGGTAAATAGCTGTGAATGAAAAAAAATGGTTACAGACTGACTAAATCAGCTTAATCTTGTACTTAACGATTCAGTCACTTTTTTTTAAGTAAACTCTATGCCCAACATTGGCCTGGAACTCATGACCCCCCAAGATCAAGAGTTGCACGCTCTACCAACCCAGTCAGGCACCCCAACAATTCAATCACTTTGAAGTACAAACAAAAAGTCAATCTATCCGCAGACTTTCACTGATATATTCAAGCACACATCTGAAGAAAGAAAATTCCTCAACATCCCATCACTGAACAGCAAGAATACATGCACTGACGTAATTCCTATTCCATAAATAGACTACTCAGCCCTTGGATTACTATTACAGTATTTGCTTAAAGAAATCTATCACACAGAGAAATGCACATTTGCTAAAAGCCTTTGAAAATTACATCAAAGCAAGAGAAAAAACCTGTTCACATAAGAGCCTTATGAATTTAATTGCTGTTTTGAAATGCCTAGTTAAGAGTTCAGAATATTGCCTTGTGAGGTCTGAATATAAATGTGTTGATATGACGACCCAGAAAGAGTTCCTGGCTCCATTTCACTCCCCCATGATTGCAAGTTCTTTGATGGGCATTTATAAATGGATTCCTTTTACAATAGCTATATACCTTTAACTTATCCGTAGTGAGCTCCAATAACCAATGTTATTTCTTAAATGGAAAGACAATGGTAATTCAGAAATGCAAGATTTCTTGCAATCTATATAAATGTAACTGCATATTCATAAATATATGTAATGTAGCTAAACCAGACCATCAGTTATGGGTACTTCAGAACCATGTGTCAAATTTATTAGAAATTTATTTTATTTTTTTAAGATTTTATTTATTTGACAGAGAAAGAGATAGTGAGAGCAGGAACACAAGCAGGGGGAGTGAGAGAAGGAGAAGCAGGCCTCCCGCCAAACAGGGAGCCCGATGTGGGACTCGATCCCAGGACCCCGGGATCATGACCTGAGCCGAAGGCAGACGCCCAACGACTGAGCCACCCAGGCGCCCAATTTATTAGAAATTTAAAAAAAATGAAATTTCTGAGGGCCGCAGCTACCTTCATTAGTTGGCTTTAAAATGTGTAATACAAGGGCGCCTGGGTGGCTCAAGTCGTTAAGTGTCTGCCTTTGGCTCATGATCCCAGGGTCCTGGGATTGAGCCCTGCATCGGGCTCCTTGCTCAGTGGGGACCTGCTTCTCCCTCTCCCACTCCCCCTGCTTATGTTCCCTCTCTCGCTATCTCTCTGTCAAAAAATAAATAAAATCTTTGGGGCACCTGGGTGGCTCAGTTGCTAAGCTTCTGCCTTCGGCTCAGGTCACGATCCTGGGCTCCCTGCTCCGCAGGAAGCCTGCTTCTCCCTCTCCAACTCCCCCCGCTTGTGTTCCCTCTCTTGCTGTGTCTCTCTCTGTCAAATAAATAAATAAAATCTTTAAAAAAAAAATGTGTAATACAATGGTAGATAATATACTATGGTAAATAAACGGAGTCAATGTAGAGAAGTAAACCAATGTAGAGAAGTGAATATTACAGAACACCTGAATGGTCACCAGAGTAAAATATCTTCCAGGATTTAAAAAAAAAAGAAAAGAGGGCACCTGGGTGGCTCAATCGTTAAGTGTCTATCTTCGGCTCTGGTCATGATCCCAGGGTCTTGGGATCGAGTCCCGCATTGGGCTCCCTGCTCAGCGGGAAGCCTGCTTCTCCCTCTCCCACTCCCCTTGTTTATGTTCCTTCTCTCGCTTTGTCTGTCAAATAAATAAAATCTTTAAAAAATTAAAATACTGAAAAATTTTTAAAAAGGAAAGACCTCGTTACAAGCAGTTACAGTAACTGTTCCAATTAAAGATTCCCCCTCCTTCTACTTTTCTCTGTCCCTTCCTCTCCCTCCCTCCCAAGAATTAATCATAAATAGCACGGCTTCTCAGTACTGCAAAAATATCCTGAGAAATCATTCAAGTTACAACAAAAGAGCTTTCATCCTATGTTTTTGCACAAACTTAACAGATATAATAAATTTAGTTAAAAAGCACATAACCCTTACTGTGTTGAACACAAAAGATGTAATCCAGAGCTCTGAATTCTCTCACTGATTACTATAAGAAAAAAAGATTGCATTAAATGTCTATTTACAACTTTTCAGTTAACTGTGGCCAAGAACATAGCAGGAGGTAACTTACAGTTCAAATTTTTCATCTTTTTTTCCACCAAAAAGTTAACAAACTGAATTCTCAACTTTACAATAAATACACAATTCCAATTTTTTTTTTATTTTATTTGAGAGAGCGGAGGTGGGGTGCAGAGGGAGAAGCAGACCTCTGCTGAGCAGGGAGCAGGACATGAGGCTCAATCCCAGGACCCCGGGATCATGACCTTAACTGAAGGCAGACACTTAACCGAATGAACCACCCAGGTGACCCCACAATTCCAATTTTCAAAAATATCTTTCTCCTGAAGGAGTGATACTCTACTTTTTGATACAATACTGATGCAGTTTAACTGTCCTACGAAGACAGTCAGCTATTAAAAGAAAACCAAAAAAAAAAAATCAAGGTAGCTCAAAGGCCCCAGCTGTCCAATTTTGCATTTCAACAAACTCAGTAAGGGGTGAGCTAAGGGCAATGAATACTTTCTGTAACTCATCTTTTCATTTGGCATTGTCATTTCTAGAGTAGCTCATACACCTGACCCTGGTGACTCACAGCATCTCACCTTATTGGCTCAAGCAGAAGAAAAAAGCAAATCAAACCAGACAATAAGAGAACCCGTAGATTTTCCTCCTCACATCCCCAGTTAGATGGGGTTACTCAGCGAGTATTTCCAAGGCCCCTTTAATTCCCACACTCTCACCAGTGTTTTGGCTTAGGTGCTGTATTTAAAAGTTTTTCCAATTCCACCAAGTAAATTTGCAAATGCCCAAGTGAGCAATGAGCTTCTGGTAAGCTTGTGATGTTTCTTGAAAAATAAAAAGAAAAGAAAAGAAAAACCTACAGAATAAAGCACATATTACTAAAGTGTATTCCTTAACCCACTCCTTGCAAAAAGAAAAACTAAAAGTTTTAAATATGGGAGTTAAAATTTTAATGAGAACACACCGACTAATGTCATACCAGAAATTCAAATACACAAAACCAATAAACTCCTGTTCCCTTCTACTTGGAAGACAGTTTCCCTGGAGAGGGAAAAGAGAGCTTAAACGACATAATCCATTTCTAATCTCTAAGACACTGTTTAGGAAAGATCATCGGATCTGTAGGCAGACGACTAAAATCAAAACCATCTGTGGCGACTTCTCCGTTGTGGGATGCAGGTGAAGTCACTGAAACCGCGTCTCATCATTAATTACATTTTATAAGTGGAAAAACCTATCAACTCACAGGCTTTTGGAAGGGGCTGACAGTGAACTGAAGAGCATTATACGGTGCTTCCCCCCCCCCGCCCCCACCAATCACAGGCCGCCTTGTCTGGTTCATAGAGCCATGAACAAGAACTGCCACAGGCCACAACAAGCGGTTCATCAGAATCCACATAAATCGCATGACACAGGCAGGCCTTGAGCATATAGAAAGACTGTGCAAGGCGCTCCTGGCAACCCCGGGCAATTAATACACCTACAGCACTGCGCCGACGAGGTGAATGGTAATTCCCCGCCCGGACTAAGCGGCCGGCGGTCCCTCCCGACCGGTGTGCGCCCCGGCGGCGGCGGGTCACTCATGAAGTCATGACAGTGACTCAAAGCGCCCTTCCGACTGAGGTGAGTCAGGAGGAAGCGCAGAGCCCGCAGCAGCCGCCAAGCGGGGCACAGACCTCGGGCGCCTGGGGGACAGGCGGGGGTCCCGGTGGGCTCACGGCTGTCGGAGGCTGCTACCCCCGCCGGGAACGCCAAGACTGCACGCGGCGCCCCCGGGGTCACCTCGCCCTGCGCACTCGTGACGCCGCGAGGGGCTGGGCCCAAGGCGGACCGGCCGCTCGGGCCTGGCCGGCCCGCCGATGCGACGCGTAGGAAGCGGGGACCCTCAGCTCGGCCCCATCCGCGCTCACCCCGTTTCCGGCCGCCCCCCGCCCCGGCCCGCCGCGTCTCCCTCAGGCCCGTGCCGGGGCCGCAGAGTGCCGCCGCCGGCCCGGCCCACGTCTCGAAGGCCCGGGCCGGCCGGACTCGCCGAGGACCCAGAGGAGGGCCGCGGAGGGCGCGGGCCACTCACCGGCCTGTTTCGCTCGGCCCCCCGCCCGTCGCCAAGTCCGCGCCTCCGTCAGCGACTCCCTGAAGTGCCGCGGCCGCCGCAGCCGAGCGGACGGTGCAAGGGCGGCCCGACGCGCGCACGCCGCGGGGGCGGAGCCTGAGGCGGACACGCCCCTGCGGCGCGCGCGCCTCCCGCGGGGCACCTGGTGCCGGGGAGCACCCGCGCTCCCGAGAGAGCGGGTTAACAAGAGCAGGTGTTAATGAGGGTGCCTCGGGGCTACGCGCTCTCCGTGCCCCGTGTCACCGCCTGTCCGGGTTCCTCTTGCGCTGGGCTCCACCTGCCCTTTCTGTTCCAGCCGCACTGGCTTCCCGTCATTTCCTTACCCTTGGACCTGGCTGCTGATTAAATGACCCGTATTGTCGGGTGTTGACAAAGGTATACGGAATGTGCCGTGTTCGTGGGAGTTACAGGGGAAGCGGGGACAATTTAGCGAGATCTGTTAGAATTAAGAATGGGCCTTCACTGGGCGCCTGGGTGGCTCAGTTGGTTAAGCGACTGCCTTCGGCTCAGGTCATGATCCCGGAGTTCCGGGATCGAGTCCCACATCAAGCTTCCTGGTCAGCAAGGAGCCTGCTTCTCCCTCTGACCCAACCCCCTCTCATGTACTCTCTCTCATTCTCGCTCTCTCAAATAAATAAATAAATCTTTAAAAAAAAAAAAAAGAATGGGCCTTCACTTTGCTCAATTCCACTTCTCGGTAGCTATCGTAGAACAATGCGTGCAAGAACCCAAAGAGGCATAAGCAAGGAAGGTCATTGCAACACGTAAGGAGATGCGTACGTCATTTGGGTGAAAATCTTGAAACAACCTAAACGTCCATTAAAGGAGGATGGGGTGGCGGTTGACAGGGGCACATCTATTCAATGGAGTTGTGCTTCCCTTAAAAAGGAAGGGCAGGGGCCCTGGGTGGCTCAGCCGGTGAAGCCTCTGCCTTCAGCTCAGGTCATGATCCCAGGGCCCTGGGAAAGAACCCCCCCCCCCCCCGCCCCGCCGCATTGGGCTCCTTGCTCAGCAGGGAGCCTGCTTCTCCCTCTCCCTCTGCCTGTCGCTCTGCCTACTTGTGCTCTCAAATAGATACATAAAATCTTTAAAAAATAAAAATAAAAAAGGAAGGGCAGACACCACCTTAGGGAGGATGGTTAAGCAGAAGGGAAAAGCAAGATGTAGGAAAATACAAAAATACATTTGACAGTGTGTAAGTTTAACCTAAAAAATATTGAACTCTAATGTGTATTGAAGTGTTTAAGGGTGAAGGGCACTGATGTCTGCAATTTACTTGAAACATATCAAAAAATAAGATAGTTGATGGATAATAGGTGTCTGATAAATATAGCAAAATGTTAACTGTGGAATCTAGGTAGTAAGTATATGTATGGGTGTTCACTATATAGTTATTTCAAATTTTCTATATGTCTACAAATTTTCACAATAAAATTTTGGGGAAAATATATTCAGTATGATCCCTTTTATTTTTTAACTACAAAATGTTCTTTTCACATGTTCACGTTTAGATATCTAAATGCATGCAAAGGCCAAGAAGGTTTACACACTAGAATGTCAGAGGGTGGTCGAGGGTCACTTGCTTGTGCTTTATCTGTACCATTTAAATGTTTTTACGAGATGCATAAATGCATTATACATTACTTGGCTGTCAAAACCAAATTTAAAAAAGAATGAATTTTTAAAAAGTAATAATTGGAAATCACACTGTACTGCCCCTGCCCCAAATACATACACATAAAATTGAATTAAATCCAGTGACACTGATTGAAGAGGGGTTGCTTTGAGGGTTTAGATGAGATAATGTGGGGGGGAGGGTGCCTGGCTTGATTTCCTGAGTTTGAGCCCCACACTGGGCATAGAGATTACATAAATAAAATTCAAATGAGATAATGTGGAGCTTATCTGACACATCAGAGGAGCCCAGAGAAGGGTGTCCCCCCCCGCCCCCCATTATCATTACTAGCACAAGTCACTGGGCTAGGTGAACTGGCAAGAGCTTTGGAGGAAGTCTTCCATCAGATATAAAGTCCCACAGGAAGTGCGGAGTCACAGCTGAGCACACCAGTCAGTAGCCAAATCTTTCTCCTCAGGCCTCAGGGGACCACTGTGGTGTCATGAGCTGGGTGGGGATGCAAGAGACAAGACCTTTGCCCAGGCTGTCAATTATACCTACCCACTTCCAGACAGAACCCCTGGCACCAGCACCAATGACCAGAAGCCCAGGGGCAGAGATGCCATTCTGCCACTCATTGCCTGCACTGATTTCCAAGCTGTAGGTTGGAAGGCCAAAAGGCATGGAGTTCCTTGTGTCCCTTGAGTTCCTTGTGTCCCTGGGATGCTACTCAATTAAACCTGGGCACCAGGGCTGGCTTCCTGGGCTTGTAACCCCAACATTTGCACAGGTCCCTCTCTGAGAAGACCTTCACACTTGGTTTAATGCTCTGCTGTTGCTTTCTTGAAATTCTTGATCATTTTTGAACAAGGAGTCCTGCATTTTCATTTTGCACCAGGCCTTGCAAACTCTGCAGCTGGTCCTGCTACATGCCTTGTTGTTTGGATTTATTTCCTTAAAGTGGAGACCTTGAGACATTGGGTTTTATGCTTTATCCTTATGTAATTGAAGAAAAACGTCATCTTTTAACACAGTAATATGCACTTGGGTTCCATTTAGTAGGTATTAATTGAGCTCCTAGTAAGTGCTGGATATGGTGCCAGAAGGAAGAGATACAGAGACAAACATGACATAGGCCAGCTCTCAGGAAGCCCTCCCACTATGGTAGACAATTTTACCAGTGGGATAGAGATGGGAATAGAATAGGAGTAGTTAGCCTAGCTTAGGGGTCCTGGAAGGGCTTCCTGGAGGAGGTGATGGCTATGTGGAATCTTAAGGAATGAGGAAGGATTAGCTCTATCTATCTAATGTGGTGAGCCCTACCCAGGCAAACATTACAGTCTCAGCATAGAGACATAACATAACAGGATGTGGAGGAGACTGCAAAAGATTTATGCAAGATGAACACATAGATGAAATCTTCATTTATAAACACCAGTAAACATAATATGTATTAAAATAAATACATGCATCTTATAATAAAGACCAATATTTTACATAAATAAAATACATATTACCCTGTAAGTTATCTCCACCACTGGATTCGGGAAAACAGCACCCGTTTTAGTTGGGTATCCCGGGAACTCCAGTGTCTAGATGTTTAGACAACGGGTCAATCAGCAAATATTTATTGAGCGCCTACATGCCAGGTGCTGTGCTAAGTGCTGGAAATAGAGCAGTGAATACAGAGATGCGCCTGCTGTTCCGAAGCTGACATTCCCGGATGGGTCAATACACATTTTGAAATGAATGAGTAAATGAAAGGAAAAAAAATTATTACCCAGTAATAAGTTTTCAGGAGAGGAGCAACAGGGCCATTTTTGAGTTTTAGTTGAACACAGAGAAATCTCACTTTTTCTGCTAAAAATAACTCAGATCAGTGCAACTAGTCGCAACCTCAAAGGTGAGTCAGGCTTGCAAGAACTCAGAGCCTTGGGGGTTGAGAGTCCCAGATGCTGTTTAATTATCTTAGGGTGACACCCCGTATCTGCAAGTTCCAGATGTTCATGCAAGATAAAGCCATGTGTTTTGTTTCTGTTTTTATTTTTTATTTTTTTTGCTTCCGTAGGCCTCACCGCCAGCCGCCCGCCAAGCCGCTCCGCACATGCACTTCGGGGAGCCCAGGAGGCCGGCAAATTCAGTCGCCCAAGCCGCCCGGGCCGCGCGGCGCGGACGCACGCCCAGACTCGCGCGATCCGGAATGAACCATCTATGCCCTCCGAGGGGGGGATGGCGGGTCAGCTCCGCGCGGAGTCAGGGCCCGGACCCTGGGAGTCCCGAAGCAGCGCGGCCTGGAATACCTTCTCGCAGGACGACCGGGGAGGGGCGGCTTTGCCAGGGCGGGCAGGAGCTGCGGGCGGGGTCAGCCTTCTCGCAGATTCCACACCTCTTCCCTCCACCCCCCCCCCGGCGGTGAACTCGGCTGCAAGGCCCGGGGCCCACCGTTCCCGCTCCAAGGTTTCCCACCCGGGTTGGGGCGTGGAGATCGCGGCGGCCGGGTGCACCGTGCGGGAGGTGGGGGACGGGGTCGGGGTGTCTGGCGCCCGTTGGGCCCACGCGGTGCGCGCGCGGGGTCGTCCCAGGAGGGACCCGTGGCCCCATCACAGACCTCGCGCGTCCCACCGCCCCCTGGCCTCCGGGACCGCACATCCCGCGTGGGCTCGCATGGCAGACAAGAAACTGGTGGTGGTGTTTGGAGCCACAGGTGAGCGAGCGCAGCCCCGCGGAGCCCAGGGTGGGTGGATGGGGCCTGGAGAGAGGGTGCTGCGTCTCGAACCCCTGACCCGGCTGGGGCTGGGGGTGGGGTGGGGCCGGGATGGGGGCAGCACCTGGGCGCACAGCCCCCATCCCGGGAGGGAGATTTAGTTTTGGTACTATGTTCACGTGCCACTTAGTACCAAAACTAAATATCCCTCCCACCTCCGTCCTGACAACCCCACCCATCACTGTCATCAAGTTTCTAGAGTATCCTACCAGGTTAGAGAGACACAAAGATTATTTTTTTAAATGGTAAAAGGTCTTATTTTGCCCCCATCTGTTTTTTTTTTTTTTTCTTTCCTGTATATGTTTTTAAAATCATAGAACAGGGGAGCCTGGGTGGCTCAGTTGGTTAAGCAACTGCCTTCGGCTCAGGTCATGATCCTGGAGTTTCAGGATCAAGTCCCGCATCAGGCTCCCTGCTCAGCAGGGAGTCTGCTTCTCCCTCCGACCCTCCCTCCTCTCATGTGCTCTCTCTCTCTCTCTCATTCTCTCTCTCAAATAAATAAAAATCTTAAAAAAAATAAAAATAAAATCATACAACAACTTCAGGTATACAGCACATACCGTACAATTCACCCATTTAAAGTGTGCAGTTCGCTGATGTCTAAGTATATGCACAGAGCTCTCTGGCCATCACCACAGGCCGTTTTAGAACATTTCGTCACTCCCAAAGGAAACCTCATACCCACTAGCTTTTCTCTGGACTTTCCCCAGCCCCTGGTAGCCATCAGTCTACTTTCTGTCTGTAGATTTGCTCATTCTGGACATTTCCTGTAAATGAAATCATACAGGATGTCGCCTTTTGTCGCCTTTCACTTGGCATCATGTTTTTGAGGTTCATCCACTTTGGGTTTTTTTGTTTGTTTGTTTTTTGGGTTTGGGGTGGGGAGGAGGAGCAGAGGGAGAGGGAGAGAGAGAATCTTAAGCAGGCTCCGTACCCAGTGCGACCCTGGAATCACTACCTGATCCGAAATCAAAAGTCAGATGCTTAACCCACCGAGCCACGCAGGCGCCCCAAGGTTCACCCACTTTTCAGCATGTATCAGTACCCCACTTCTTTTTATAGCCGAATAATATTCCATTTTATGGTAGACCACATCATGTTGATCCACTCATCCATTGATGGACATTTGATTTGTTTCCACCTTTTGGCTATTGTGAATGCTGCCGGGAACATTTCAAGTACAAATTTTCATGTAGACAAGTTTTTAATTTGGGGGGTACATGCTTAGACTGGAATTGCTGGATCATATGGTAACTCTGTGTCTAGCCCTTTGAGAAACTACCAGACTGTTTTTCAAAGTGACTGCACCATTTTACATTCCCACCAGTACTGTGTGAGGGTAGTTGTACTTCTGCACCTTACCTTTTCCACTCCAGGAGAGTTCATGTTCACCTGTGCAAGTCATACATACAGATCTGCCACATTCTTTTCAATCACTTTGGCATGGATCGATCACTTATTTAACCAGATTTTTTCTTTCTTTCTTTCTTTTTTATTTTAGATTTTATTTATTTGAGAGAGAGCATGAGCAGGAGGGAAGGGTAGAGGGAGAAGCAGACTCCCCGCTGAGCAGGGAGCCCGACTATTTAACCAGATTCTTACCGAAGGACACGTCATTTGTCTACAAATTTCCACTATTGCAAACAGTGCTACAGCCAATTTTCTTATACGGGGTCGGGGTGTCTGGCGTATATATTTGTCGCCTTTTGTGAATCCATCCATATATTTATGGATGATTTTTATTTTATTCCTTTTGATGATGATTTTACTTTTTGTCATTTTCTCAGTCATTTTTATTTTAATTTTTTAATTTTATTATTTTTTAAAGATGTTATTTTATTTATTTGAGAGAGAGAGACAGCGAGAGAGGGAACACAAGCAGGGGGAGTGGGAGAGGGAGAAGCAGGCCTCCCCCTGAGCAGGGAGCCCGATGTGGGGCTCGATCCCAGGATCCTGGGATCATGACCCAAGCCGAAGGCAGACGCTTAACAACTGAGCCACCCAGGCGCCCCTCTCAGTCATTTTTAAATCTATTTTAAAGGTTTTTTTTTAATTTTTAAAAAATTTTTAAGTCATGTCTGCACCCAAAGTAGGGCTCAAACTCATGACCCCGAGATCAAGAGTTGCATGCTCTTTTGACTGGGACAGCCTGGGGCCCCTCAGTCTTTAAAAAAAAAAAAAAAAAAAAGGGAAGAAGATGGTAGGTAATACTATATTTCTTAAGCTAAAGGGTGGGTACATGGGTTTTGACATCCCTTTGTGTATGCGTTAAATATTGTAATACATTTTACTTATATATTTTGTACAAGTAAACTCATGACTCTGAGGTTGCTCTTTCTACCTCCCAAGCAGCCAGCTGCCCCATAATACATTTTAAACATTTTTTAAAAGATTTTATTTATTTATTTATCAGAGAGAGAAAGAGAGCACAAGCAGGGGGAGCGGCAGGCAGAGGGAGAGGGAGAAGCAGGCTCCCCACTGAGCAAGGAGCCCGATGCATCCAGGACCCCGGAATCATGACCTGAGCCAAAGGCAGCCGCTTAACCGACTAACCCACTCAGGTGTCCCACATATCAAACATTTGATAAAAGGTGTGATGCCTGCTAAAACATGGAGGAACTTTGAAAACAGTATGCTAAGTGAAAGAAGCCAGACACAGCAGACTATATATTGTATGATCCCATTTGTGTGAAACATCCAGAATAGGCAGATGGATCGAGACAGAAAGTAGATGAGTGGTTTCCAGGGCTGAGAGGGAGGGCAATAGGGAGTGAGTGCTGATGGGCATGGGTTTTCTTGGGGGGTGGGAGGAATGAAATGTTCTCAAATTGACTGTGATGATGGTTGCATGCTCTGAATATACAAAAAACCACTGCACTGTACGTTTTATGTATTTATTTGACCTGAAGCAGCGAGTCTTACTGGTGAAATTCGAGGCAAGTATAATGCGTGCATGGTGGGAGAAGTCTCAGTTGCCCAGTATAAGTATTTGTTTACTCTGGGTAAAATCAGCCAACTAGTATATGGATTTTCCAAAATACTTTTTAAATAAATACACATTATCTACCCTTTAAAAGGTGAGTGAATTCTATCTCAATAAAGCTGTTATTTTTTAAATGGTGTAAGGCGTTCAGTGAGGATCACAGGTGAAAAGCGTCTGGGTATCTGGCTGGTGGGGAGCGTTCCCTTCGGGGCTTCCCCTGAGCAGGACCCCCAGGCAGGTCCCACCCTGCAGGTCTTTCTGTCTCTTCACAGGTGCTCAGGGGGGCTCAGTGGCCCGGACGCTCCTGGAAGATGGGACGTTCAGGGTTCGAGTGGTGACGCGGGACCCTGGGCAGAAGGCAGCAAAGGAGCTGAGGCTGCAGGGTGCAGAGGTGGTCCAAGGAGACCAGGATGACAAGGCCAGCATGGAGCTGGCCCTTAGTGGGGCCCATGCTGCCTTCATTGTGACCAACTACTGGGAAAACTGCAGCCAGGAGCAGGAGGTCAAGCAGGTGAGGGCAGGTGGGAAGATGTGGGGAGGCTGGCCTAGGAGCAGGGCATCTTACAAGGAGCTCCCTGGGACGCAGCTCCAACTTCTAGAGAGGGGCTGATCCTGCCTGTGACCACTGTCCACTGCAGGCCTTTTCCTTCCTCTTCCATGCAGTCCTCCTGGACTTTAGTGAGTACGGGAGGCAGCTGCTTCCTCTTCCAGTAACTTTTGCTTAGATGTCATTCAGACACCATAGTTTGCCCTTTCAAAGTGTATTAATTCAGTGTATACTCTCAAAGTTGTGCAGCCATCACCACCACCTAATTCCAGAATATCTTGTCACCCTGAAAAGAAACCTGTACCTATTAGCAGTCACTCCCAGTTCCTCCCTCCCCCAGCCCACTTTGTCATCCAGTAACTTTTTACTTTCTAAAAAACCAACTCTGTTGACCTATCATTTTGTGATAATAAGATGCACACATTTTAATTGTACTGTTGGATAAAATTTGAATATAAATATACTCACATATTACCAATCTAATCAGAACACATTTCCATCAGCCCAGAAAGTCCCCGTGTCCCCTTTGATGTGTTGTATGTTTCGGTTTATTCTGTTTTCCATGCACATTCTCTCTAGTTAGTCGGTTATTGAGCCCAGGCGGCACGGGGAGGGATAGGAAACAGAGAACGTGAAACGTGGCCATCGTTCTATCCCACTGAAGATGGGGACACTTGCACAGGGCCCGTCACACACAGGTACTCAGGGATCTGTGGAATGTGGTGGCAGAGGAGAGTCCCCTGCTGACTGGCCAGCACATTAGCTTTCAGCCCTGCGTCATCCACAGCCCTGCTTTGGACGTGGGCCTTCCGTGCCCTGGGCTTTGTTAGGAAAAAGGGCCTTCGTAAAATAAAGGGAGATTGGACCACCACTGGTCTCCAGACTTGTTTTTAGCCTTGATATTGTTTTTGATTTTTTTTTTTTTTTTTACTTGACAGACACAGCAAGAGAGGGAACACAAACAGGGGGAGTGGGAGAGGGAGAAGCAGGCTTCCTGCCGAGCAGGGCTCGATCCCAGGACCCTGGGACCATGACCTGAGCCGAAGGCAGACACTTAACGACTGAGCCACCCAGGCGCCCCTTGATATTGTCTTTGAATACATCTTATGTGGAAGCCCATCCCACAAAGTGGAGAGCACAGCTTTTCTGATGGATGGCAGCCTTGGCTCATTATCCCAACTGCCTATGTTCGCATCCCGTGGCCGCCATTACAAGCCAAGTGGCTTAAAACAACAGGAACTGACTCTTCTCCGGTCTGGGGGCCAGAAGTCCAAAATCAGGGAGCCTTCAGAAGGAGGGTCTAAGGGCGATTCCACTCCTTGCCTCTTCCAGCTTCTGGTGGCTGCTGCCTCTCCTCATGGCCACATCCCCGTAGTCTCTACCTTCATGTGGCCTACTCCTCTCCATGTCTCCTCTTCAGTCTCTTATAGGGACCCTTGTCCTCAGATAGAGGGCCCACATGGGATGATACCAAGTTCCTTAACTATATCTGCAGATTTCTTTTCCCAAATAAGGTCACATTCACAGGTTCTGGGGGTTAGGATGTGCACATATCTTTTTGGAGGCCACCGTTCAACCCCCTACACATTCTTATGTGGTAGGTGGTGTGGCTGTCCCAGTTTAACCGCTGCCAGAAGGTTAGGTCGCTGGTCCAGGATCTCGAGGCTAGTGCATTGCAGAGCAGGTGTGGCCCCTGAGCATTATTTGTGCTTCATCCCTGAGCTATACCACCTCCTTAGCGGCCTGCTGAGGCCCTTCAAGGAGCATGGCTTTGCATGGAGCAGGCAGAGGTGGGAGAGCTCCGTGCAGCCCTCTCCCAAGCAGAAGACCTACCCCCACCCGTCACAGTGCACATGGGTGGGCCGCAGTTGAGCATATCGGGAAGTACAACCACCTGGGTGATCTGGAGAAGTAACGCTAAGACAGAAGGCTCACAGTGGTGTGTGAGAGGGCGCGGTACCACGTGCGAGCATCATTCCAGAAGAGGGAGCCTTATCAGAGGGTGAAGTGGTGTCGGCCTCTTAGCATCAGGCACAGTGGCAACGGGGGTGGGAGAGCCAGGGCTCTGACTGGGGACACACATCTTCCCTCTTAGCTTTGTGTCTTCTCCTTTCCTTCTCACCAGGGAAAGCTGCTGGCCGATCTGGCCAAGCGCCTGGGCCTTCACTACGTGGTCTACAGCGGCCTGGAGAACATCAAGAGGCTGACGGCTGGGAAACTGGCAGCAGGCCACTTTGATGGCAAAGGGGAGGTAGAGGAATATTTCCGGGACATTGGAGTTCCCATGACCAGTGTGCGGCTGTCCTGCTATTTTGAGAACCTCCTCTCCTACTTCCTGCCCCAGAAAGCGCCTGATGGAAAGAGCTACTTGCTGAGTGAGTGCCCTTCCTCCTTCCTGAGCGTCCACTCTGAGGAGTGCTGTGGGTGTTGTAGAAAACAGGCTTGTCCTCAGATGGTTCCAGGTCCAAGCCCTGGTTCCCTCATGTTAGGCCTGTGACTTTGCACAAAACATGTAACTTCGCTGGGCCTCTGCTTCCTGCTCTGTGAAATGGGTGTGACTGACTCTTGCAGGGGCAATGAGAAAATCTATCAGGAGGCAGTCATGCGATGCTTCGTCCTAGAGACGAGCACACCTGTTACTTCTCCTTTGGGAGTAAGGAGAGGACTTGGAGGATCAGGTCCAGTGGTAGGTGTCACAGAGTAGGAAAGCGCTTTCTTCTCCGTCTGTAAATGGGCTACAGGGAACCTTAGGCAGCTTGTGTCCTGTGGTTGGCCAGGGTCCTCAGCCGGCCATCCCTCCCCTGTGCGTGAACAGCAGGGACGGTGAGCAGTCTGGGCCTGGTGTTGGCACACTGGCATCGCCCTTTTATAGTTTGCAGAGCTGGTCGGGGATACCTCTTGTGTTCCGACTCTAGCTGAGCTCTGTTCCCACAAGGTTTCTGGGTGATGGGCAGCTGTGGTGGACCCTTCTCATGGGTGTGGAAAGCATCAGGACCCAAGTGCTCCTGCTCTGCCTTCCCAGCCACCAGACCACCTTGGCAGGTAGAGTCACCCACCGACTCCACACATTTAGGGAGCACCTGCCATGTGCCACTCTGGGCCAGTCCCTGGCCGTGGCATCCGGCATTCCTGTTAGCATAGCTGGCTTTCCAGGTCAGGAATCCCAGATACCACAGAGTGCACGGGGGCCGGCGGCTTGGGAGCAGCCCCTTCATTTCCTTCCCGTTCCTGTCTCAGCCCCGGGAGGGTAGGCAGGCCCAGCGTTTGCCCCACTCTGTAAATGGAGCAACCAGGGCTCAGGGCGTAAACAGGGGCCAAGGTGGCAGAGCTCGGATCGCATCCCGTTTCCTGAGTGAAGCCCACTGCCACTGTGCTGACCTGTGCCCGTGTCCTGGCGGTGGGCATGGCAGCAACATGTGCTAGCACACCCCTCCCCCCCCCAGGCTTGCCCATGGGTGATGTGCCCATGGATGGCATATCTGTGACCGACCTGGGTCCCGTGGTGCTCAGCCTGCTGAAGATGCCGGAAGAATACGTTGGCCGGAACATTGGGCTCAGCACCTGCAAGCACACAGCAGCAGAGTACGCCGCCCTGCTCTCCAAGCACACCGGGAAGGCCGTGCGCAACACCAAGGTGGGCTCCCGCAGCCCTGGGCCCGGATGGGTGCCGTCCCAGCTCCCACCAGGGGGCTCTGGCACCCCGGTCTGGTCACTCTCACCCCTAGTGGGGGCTTTATGGGTGGTAGGGAAGCAGTGTCTCGGGCAGCCCCCTCACTCCGGGCAGGGTAAATCTTAATTCTTATCACTGTGAACCTTTGTCATGCTGTACTTGGGAGCCAGGTCTGGCTTAGACAGTTGACTAACTAGCGAGGAAGTTTCCAGGAAGAGGGGATACGAAGGTCCAGGGCAAGGCATGAACACAAAGGGGTGCTGGGCTTCTCTGGGGTGTGACTTGAGGGAGGGAAGGGGAAGGAGACCAGAGAGATGGGCCCCACCCTGTCTCCTCTTGGCCTGGCTGGGAGGGTGGGAGGCCCTCTGACCCCCTCTCCCCGCTGACCCTCAGTCTTCCTGTTCAGAACCCCGGGTGCCTTGTTTCTTATTGGTTCTTCCCATTATGGTAGTGAGACTGACTTAGTAAAGAAATTTTATTAAAGAAAATCTGGGAAACTCCCAAGTCATTGAAAGATAAAAACCACCCCCAGAGCCCCCAGACCCGAGCAGAGCAATGATGGGGACGCCATGGCAGGGCGTGTTTCAGGTGGGTCAGACTCCCCAGACTCAGATCCTGCTCTCAGCCCTTAACACCCACCAGTGTGTGACCTTGAGGCACAGTCCCAGATCCTCTCTGCCTCAGTATCCTCATCTATAAAATGGTTGTATGAATAGTATCTCCTTCCCTGGTTGTTAGGACTGAACGGAATAATTGATGTTAAGTGCTTCCTTAGTGCAAGGAGGTGCTCTAGAAAACATGCCCTAAATGGCCGTGCATTACATCTCAACAAAGAAAGGTCTGATGCAGCTGTGGAGGATTTCAGGAGCTGAGTTGACATTCAGTTTCGTCAGGAAAAGGGAATAGCTTTGGTTTTTGAGCAAGAAAGTGATGTTTGCAGAGTTCTGGTTTGGAAAGGGCTAAGAAGTTTCCATCTCATGATCTCAAAAGAACTCAAAAGGATTTATGATTTTTTTTTTAAAGTAATACCTACACGCAATGTGGGGCTCTAACTCATGACCCCAGCATCAAGGGTCGCACACTCTTCTGACTGAACCAGCCAGGCGCCCCTTGAAAGAACAGGATTTAAGTTGACTTAAAACAGTGGTTTTTGAACTTTTAATCTTTTTAGTAAAAGGGTTTTCAGATGAACTTACTGGAAAGGACTTGGGTCGGGACTGGGTTGCCCACAGCTGGGGTGACAGAGATGCTGACAGACCCAACAGACTCCCCTCTGTTTCTAGACGACTCCGGAGGACTACGAGAAGTATGGCTTCCCTGGCGCCCGGGACCTGGCCAACATGTTCCGTTTCTATGCCCTGAAACCTGACCGAGACATCGAACTGACCCTGAGGCTCAACCCCAAGGCCAGGACGCTGGACCAGTGGCTGGAGCAGCACAAAGGAGACTTTGCTGGTCTCTGACCCTGCCACCTCTCAGCCCCGTCTGGGGGCATGGGGAGGTGTCACAGTGATCCGTTCTTGTGTTACAAAAAAAATTATTTTTTAAATAAAGGCCATTGTTCTCACAGATGGGTTCCAAAAGAAGAGGACTTTGTTTCAGGGACTGGGGTTGGGGTGGCAGCTGCTGGGGCATGAAAATTCCAAAAGGAAGCATCAAGTGGTGGGGGCCCAGCACCCCTCCCCTGCCGGGGGCGGGAAGGCTCAAGACACAGGATATAAATGCAGTTATAAGTTTCATCCAGTAGGTGGGAGACAGCGCTGTGACCACAGCTCTGACCGCTGCTTCGACTACATTGGACTGTCCAGGGCACAGAGGGGATTCCCTAAGCCAGCCAACAAGGCATGCCTGTTGACAGCTGGTGAGGCCAACTGCATGTTCCTTCTTGGAGCTTGAAGGTGTCACCCTCCGGGGTGGGGCCTTCCCCCTTTTGCGGCAGCCCTGAGATGTGGGTGATCTTCAGAATAGGCCAGGCAGAACATGTGAAGGGCAGTGAAAGACTGTGGAGCCGAGGTCGCCATGATTGCACACCGCTGAAAACGGGTGATGCGCTTAGAGCAAAGGCTGGGGGAGGCAAAGTCAAGGAAGTGACAGCGAGGCCTCACTGGTGGTGTGCGCACAGGCTTGGAATGGCAGGGCTCGTTTGACTTCTGCTCACTTTAGAAAAGAGGAAGGTCAACGCCCAGAGAACACAGGTCATGTACCAGAGGCCCCATGGCAGGCTTGTTTTTCGTCTACAGATTTGCATAACCTCCATCCTACCGAAGTCCCACCACATACATTCAATCCATTGATTACTTGAAAGAGCATTTGTTTGACAACCTAAATACAACGTTAACCAAAAAGGTTATGCTCTCCTCCTTCAGGAGCTTAGGTTGGTGGGAGAACCAGATACAAATATGCATAAATACTTATAGATTGACACAGGGCTGCAGAGAAGAGGTGGCACAGATAATAATGGGAGGAGGGGGCCTACTTTAGGGGGACAGGGACAGCCTCTGAGGTCTGAGGGAAGGGCAGCAAGCCCCTCTTCCCCCACAGGGCAGGAAGACTGTGACAGTGTGGGCTTCCAAGAGAATGACAGGCCATCTGCATCCAGCCCTATGTGAGCCAAGTCCCCCAGGTCTCAGGGTGGGAAATTCACCTGCTTGGGGCTGAGACTCACTGTGATGAGATCCGAGAGTGGCCGGAGGTCAGTACGGAGCCTGGGAGGAGCCCCAGGTGCAGAGCAAACCAGCGAGCCCACACTGGGTTCCAAAGTGACAGGACCTGGGCACATCGCTGAGCCTCACCAGTTTGCTTACCTGGTGCTACCTGGCCAGTCTGTTCCAAGGGCACCATGAGATCGTTTGTGAAAGCAGTGTCTGACACCTCTGGGTCACCTTCCCTCTCCTGACACACACGGTCAAACCCTCCTAGGCTCCAGTGCCCTTCGGCCTGTTCTCTGTCCCTTGTAAAGGGTGGCACCCACTGACCCCATCCCACGTGTGGCCAAAGCAGCTGACCTCAGTGGGAACAGTCCACATCCCAAAGCCAGTGAAGTAGAACTGTGCGCAACAATCAGGATGCTCCACGTGCTATGAACTATCCACACTGTGCACATAACCCAAATGCTCGGCAGTAAAACTGCTCTATGATGTTATAATGTCATGATAGATCTGTCCAAACCCACACAACGTACACCACCAAAAGCGAACCCTGATGTAAACCGTGGACTTTGGGTGATGATGACGTATCAGTACAGGTTTATCAGTTGGAACAAGTGTCCCGCTCTGGTGGTGTTGATAGTAGGGGAGGCTGCGCATGTGGGGCCAGAGGGTGTATGGGAAATCTCCGTACTTTCCTCTCAGTTTTGCTGAGAACCTAAAACTGTTCTAAAAAATAAGGTATGTTACAAAATAATCCTAGTATTTTGTTTTTTAAAAGATTTCATCTATTAGAGAGAGAGAGCACAAGCAGGGGGAGAGGCAGAAGGAGTCTCCCTGCTCAGCAGGGAGCCCGATGCCAGGCTCCATCCCAGGACCCTGGGATCATGACCTGAACCAAAGGCAGACGCTTAACCGACTGAGCCACCCAGGCACTCCCAATCCTAGTATTTTAAACCATCTGATCTGTAACAGACTTTCATGTCGACCCTCTTCTCTTGTCTCTTGGCAATAACCAAATGGGGCTGGAGAGAAACCCAGCCCTTCCCGCACCCTGGACACTGAAGTTGAGGTGCCCTGCCTTTGCCGTCATCACAGGAAGGACGTG
This sequence comes from Eumetopias jubatus, assembly GCF_037043125.1. NCBI lineage: Eukaryota > Metazoa > Chordata > Mammalia > Carnivora > Otariidae > Eumetopias > Eumetopias jubatus. The sequence continues at coordinate 72,736,329 of NW_028274818.1, read as the reverse complement.
CACGTGGGTCACACCCAGTGCTGGGGAGTCTGGTTCAGCACCACACAGAGGGGATGACTCCAGGCACCACAACCCCCTGCTGCTGGTGGAGGTGGCCCAGCTGGATGGATGCCATGCGTGCCTGGTTTTCTGAAATCTGGTGCCTGAAATACAGTAGTTAGGTGTCATTTCTCACTTTCCTAACTGTGGTAAAATACAAAGTTTACCGTTTTATTTTATTTTTTTTTAAGATTTGAGAGAGAGCAAGAGAGAGACAGGGAGGGGCAGAAGGACAGGGAGAGAGAAACTCCAGCAGACTCATGCTCAGAACAGAGCCTGACACGGGCCTGATCCCAGGATCCGGAGATCACAACCTGAGCCGAATCCAACAGTCGGACACCTAACTGACTGAGCCACTCAGATGCCCCCCATTTTAGTCATGTTTAAGCATACAGTTCAGTGGCATTAATTATATTCACTGTTGTACAGCCCTTACCACCATCCATCTCCAGAACTTTCTCATCTTCCCAAACGCCGTTCCTATTAAACACTAACTTCCCATTCCCTTCCCCACCCCACCCACCCCCTGGCCCCGCATAAACGATTCTACTTTGTGTCTATGAGCTTGACTACTCCTAAGTACCTTATCTAAGTAGCTGCCAACATTTTTAAAATGAGACAGCTTTCATAGTGTTATTGATAATAGCCAAAGACTGGAAATAACTCAGATGCCTATCAGGGAATGAATGGAAAACAAATGTGGTCTATCCACAGAATGGAATTTACTCAGCCATAAAAAGGAATAAGAACTGATTCATGCTACAAAAGGAATGAATCTTGAGACATTATATGAAGTGAAACCAGAAGGAACCAGAAGAGGTCACATACTGTATGATTCCATTTATATGAAATGTGCCGAATAGGCAGATCATAGAGGCAGGAAGCAGATTCGTGGTTGCCAGGTCTGGGGGACCTGGGGAAATAGGGAGTAACTGCTAATGGGTGTGGGATTTCTCTTTGGGGTGACGAAACTGTTCTAAAATTGTAGTGATGGTTGCACAGCACTGAACTAAAATCCACTAAATTGTACACTTTAAATGGGTGAATTGTAGAATACAGGTTACCTCAAAAATGGAGTAACTACAATCTCCACATAAAAATCTGGATGCCCAGGGCGCCTGGGTGGCTCAGTCGTTAAGTGTCTGCCTTTGGCTCAGGTCATGGTCCCAGGGTCCTGGGATCATGACCCGCATTGGGCTCCTTGCTCAGTGGGGAGCCTACTTCTCCCTCTGCCTCTCCCACTGCCCCTTCCCCTGCTTGTACTCTCTCTCTCTGACAAATAAATCTTTTTTTTAAAAGATTTTATTTATTTATTTGACAGAGAGAAACACAGCGAGAAAGGGAACACAAGCAGGGGGAGTGGGAGAGGGAGAAGCAGGCCTCCTGCTGAGCAGGGAGCCCAATGTGGGGCTTGATCCCAGGACCCTGGGATCATGACCCGAGCTGAAGGCAGATGCTTAATGACTGAGCCACCCAGGCGCCCCTAAGTAAAATCTTTAAAGAAAAAAAAAAGATGGGGCGCATGGCTGGGTCTGTTGGTAGTGTGTGTGACTCTTGATCTTGGGGTTGTGAGCTCAAGCCCCACCATGGGTGTAGAGATTACTTAAAAAAAAGATCTTTGGGGGCACCTGGGTGGCTCAGGCAGTTAAGCGTCTGCATTCGGCTCAGGTCATGATCTTCAGGTCCTGGGATTGAGCCCCGCATCAGGCTCCCTGCTCAGCGGGAAATCTGCTTCTCCCTCTGCCCATCCCCCATTCGTATTCGATCACTCCCACTCCCTCTCAAATAAATAAAATCTTTAAACAGTAAAAAAATTTAGAAAATTAAAATAAGATCCAAAAAAAAAAAAGAAATACAAAGTACAGGTTTCCCAGCGCTAAAACATACCTCAGCAAGAGCGATAAGTATCCGAATTCAGTGACAGACCCCAGTGCAGCAGAAGGGCAGAGTGAGGGTGGGGCAGTCTCTGGACACCCAGGTAGCCAAGAAGCTTGTGAGACTGGAGGGGACTGTCGTCTTTGAGGAGGGGTTTTCATGACAGAGAAGCAAGCATTCAAGTCCACCCAAACCCAAAGGCCTCAAGAGGAAGAGAATGGCTCAGGTGGGAAACAAATCCGAGCAGAGACCTGCCAGTGGGTTGGAGCCAGACTCCACTGCCCAGGTCAGCCTCATCCACTCGTGCACCTTTCCCTCCCCACCTACTTCTCCACTCCTCTCTGTGCCCACCAGCTCTTTCCAACCTCTTCACCCAGCCCCGCAAGGGCTCCCACAGCTCACCTGCTCAGCCCAGAGCCCCGGGATGGGTCTGAGCTCTGTGCTCAGGGCCACTCTGGTTGTGCCGGGCATCGGGGCTTTTGTGAGACAGCCTCAGCTGGGAGCCCCAACTAATTAAACTACAATGAACAAAAATTTTAACACAATAAATAAATAAATAAATAAATAAATAATCACTGTTCCTCTGAAAATAATAGAGGGCAAAAAAATCTAGTGAGGGGTGCCTGGGTGGCTCAGTTGGTTAAGCGACTGCCTTCGGCTCAGGTCATGATCCTGGAGTCCCGGGATCAAGTCCCGCATTGGGCTCCCTGCTCAGCAGGGAGTCCACTTCTCCCTCTGACCCTCTTTGCTCTCGTGCTATCTCATTCTCTCTCTCAAATAAATAAATAAAATCTTAAAAAAAAAAAATCTAGTGAGGGAGACAGTGACATGCACATCTTCTCGTGGGCTCTCTGAATTTCAGAACATTCAATCCAATCAGCACATTGTCCCATGGCAAGCTCCCTGCTCTGGGATCTGGGCTGGGAGGTCAGGGCTTGTCAGAGCACCACCCAGCCACCAGTGTGCATATGCTCCAAGGCCGGTGCAACTCCATGGACAAAGCCAGCTACCTCTCCAGCCGGCCCCAGGAAGGCCAGCAGTGATGTGGGACAGCCCTGTCAGTAGACAGAACACCAGCAACCCCACTGCTAAGCACCCTGTAGAAGGAGGGTTGAATTCAAATTTCAAAGAAGAAATGACCACAATTTATGCTTTAAGTATCTTTTTGCAGTAATATCTTATTTACATTGATATAGAATCATTTTACATTCTTAGATCAGACAGTAATAGATACTTTATTTTAGTAAATTATGAAGGAAAACAAAAAGGAAACTATTCATAAGTTTTCTCCATTAGCCTGTCTTACCACAGGGGTAGGATCTGGAAACACATGGAGCCCGTACATCCTACAAGCCGATTCTGAGGGACTGTGGTTTGCTCTGGCTGGACGGTGAAACCTTCGACTGCTCAGACTGTGCTTTCCTTTTCTGAACAAACATTTCTACAGAAGATGATGATTCTCAGCATTGAAAAACTTACACACACTTCTGAAAACAGATGTCAACAGTGTGAGTGGTGAGAACTAAGCCCCTGGCAGAGGGGCCGGGGCATTGGGTTAACAGGCTGTTAGCCTGCTGGGCCCAGACTGCAGCCGTGACCACCTGTGGTCCAGCGGAAGGGCAGGAGCCCCACACCTGGCTTAGAACAACAGAACTCAACAGTCGGGGACGAGAGGTCACCCCACACACTGTGGAAGGAAGGACTATCCGTCCTGATAAAGATCACGGCCCACATGGTCAGGAATGGCATCTCCAGGGACGCCCTTGATATGTGCCTCCCCAGGCCCCAAGGTGCCCATGTTCCAGCTGCTTGGGATCTTTGGGAATTAAAACAAACTCCAGGAAGGAAATAGGACATCTCTGCTGAAGGATGGATGATGTGGTGGGGCGTGCAGGCCCCAGGTTCCTCAGAAAGACAACCTGGAAGGAAAGACTCATTCCAGAACCTCTCGGAGGTTTGCCGAGAGGGAAATTAATCACTTCATGACTCGGTGCAGCTTAAGGCTTCATTTTTAAGCTGTAAGCATGGCCTTTAATTCTTTAGTATCACCACATTTGATTCCAAATTAGAGTTTTAGCTCTGAAAGATGGTCCAGTTGTTTTATTCCGCCTGAGCCAGAAGAGGCCACGTTACCTACCCATGGACAGGAAAGTTCTACCACCCCTTACGCGTGCCACACCCTACTGCCAGGGGCTGTCCCGTGACCATTCAGTGGAGACGTATGTTGTCACATGATTTTGCTGTTGCCCTCTGCAGGAAGGGGCCCGGTGCTGCTGATTCTGGAATCCTTCTGGTGCCCTGGCCATGAGGAGGGGCTGCTACTCCCGGTCTAGTTTCCAGTGGACCGTTTTCCTGAGCCAAGACACAAATGGTTACGTTTCACCAGCATCCCAGGAGGAAGAACCCTGTGGGTGAGCTTCCGTCATCCCTGGGAGGGGGCTGCACCAGGAGTCCCAGCCACCAGGGACCAGAAGAAGTGAAAAGCAAGTCCCAAGACATCACAGTGAGCAAGCGTGACTCCCGGCAGCCCCCTGAGGTTTACATGGCCCTGCGCCTCCCAGGCAGGATGGGTGCTATGAATCAGACAGGAGGCTGGGGAGATCTGAGTTCTAGGCCTGGCTCTGCTATGACTTGCCCTCTGTGACCGTGGGCAGCCTGGTTTCCCTGGCAGCTGGTGGAAGGAGGGCTGTGAGGTGGCCCCCCCTCAGTGCAACCCTTTCAGAAAGTGGGCTTGACAGAAGGCCGGCTGGGGCGGTAGGGTTCAGCCCAGCGCTGCTGGCTGAGGCTGCCACCTTGCCCTGATGCAGGCATCTGCACAGACCAGGAGGCCTGGTTCTGAGTAGAGCCAGATACACCACACCTAGATTGGCACCTCTTCCAAGGCTGGGAGTAGGGAGCAGGGGTACGATATTGGTTAAAGTGAGGGAAAGGAGGGATTAGTTCACAGGGATACAAAGGGGAAGAAACCTCAGGGTTTTCCTACCTCGGCTAGGTATCAGGAGGTAAACATTTTCTTAAGTTTGGAAAGGAATCCCTCCTTGTCCTCCCCAGCCTCAGGCCTAGCCTTGCCTCCTGCGGAGCTATCCATGGTCCTGCCACCTGGGCACAAACAGCAGAAAGAACTGGGGTGAAGGGCGCCACCTCCAGGAGTCCCATCCCTGGCCCCGCCTACCCACACCTGGCCACCCAGGGGCTGGTCACTCAAGAAACCACCAAGCACCAGCCTGAGAGGGGAGGGGACCATTCCCAGGCTGGCCAGGGCAGCCTCGCCTGTCAGATGACTGAAGCAAAAGGGCCACTCTGTGCTTTAGTGTATCACAACTGCTCAAGTCAATGGCCCACAATAGGGAAACAAGACACAGAGAGGGACAATGACCAGCTACCTCTATCATAACAACTGTCACAACTGCCAAGTGCCAGATGCCGTCCAGGCCAGGCCACAGAGATTTCACGGGAGCTCATTTAATTCTTTACAAGTAAATTTCACAGATGAAAAAAAATAAAACACAAAACACAAATGCACAGAGAGGTTAGGTAGTTTGCCCAAGGTGAGAGAGCTGGTAGGTGGGAGGGAGAACAGAGTTCAAAGCCAAGCAGTCAGGTCCAGAACCCAAGCTCTTAAAAACCTTGCCACTGACTCTTGTAAGGTGAAGAACACGTGCCAAGACCAACCTACCAGCTTCCATGCTCCATACGTGTGCACCTAACGTCTCCGGGACACTCAAGGAGGGGACTCGCTGCCTCGTGGAATCCCACAACACATGTGATTCTTCTAACCTATAACGATGGCAGCAGGGGACCCTGTATGTCACTGGGCAAACTCCCTATCAAGAGCATCTGAGGGGCACCTGGGTGGCTCAGTCGGTGAAGCCGCTGCCTTCAACCTAGGTCATGATCCCAGGATCCTAGGATCAAGCCCTGCATCCGGCTCCTCGCTCAGCAGGGAGCCTGCTTCTCCCTCTCCTCCCCACTCGTGCTCTCTCTCTCGCTATCTCTCTCTCTCAAATAAATAAATAAAATCTTAAAAAAAAAAAAAGCATCTGAGCCAGATGCTCCAGACAAAGGGAAGCTGCTCTGCTATATCTTCAGGGCCCAGGCAGAGGCTACAATCAAGGCCGCCACATAAGCACATCCTTTTCAAGATCTGCCAACCAGCAGGCAGGCAGGGCATACGAATGCCATGAGCTAGACTATGCACCCATGCTCAGCATTTTAAACTGTAGGGCACGTCACTGATGTGCTAGGACGCATATGCCAAGTACGGTGCGTGGCACAGGAAGAAATGGCCACGGTCCCCAAGGTCTCAGCCAGGGTACCAATCCCCAAGCAGGGGTGGGTAGGACCATCCTGGGTTCAGCCCCCTGGGCAGTCCCATGCACCTGGCATGCTCTCAGAGCTGAGAGAGAGAGCAGTGGCCCGAAACAAGGATGTGCTAACCAAGGTCAGAGCAATCACCAAAGCCAAGGTGGCCGGGTGATCCCCGACTCCCAGGGGCCCCCCACGGAGGACCTGGGCACTGAATAATCACCACAGCAGAGGTGCCATTACCACAGATGACAAAGCCATGTGTGCCTCCCCTTAGTCCCTTCTGTCCCCGTTCTTACGTAAAGGCTTAAGTAACAAAGACCCTCCTAACACAAAGCAACACACAAACCAGAAATTTCCCATCACTCCTGGGCCTCCTCGGACACAGGACAGCAAGAATACTGAATTTCGTCGTGTTCTTGTTACGGGGATGACAAATATTTTGTGTGTGTCCATGCATCGCTATGTTAGAGCTGGCAGAGCTTTTAACACGGGCCAAGTACCATGTCAGATGCTTTCCCTACTTAATCTCATCTGATCATATAAGGACCCCATGAAGTACGTGCTATTATCGTTTCCAACTTACAGATGCTACTGCTGAGGCCTGGAGAGGGAAGTGATTTGCCTAAGGCTTTCCAGCTAGTAACAGCAGAGCAGGGCCCCGCATCAGCGGACCTCAGAACCCAAGCTGCTAGCTACCAGTCACGATGGGGCACAGAAACACTCAAGACTGCTGTCACCCTCCTCCTCCAACTCTGCTGTCCTTGTCACCCAGAAGGCTGGAAGCAGTTATGCCCCATGGCGATAGGCATGTGAGCCACAGTGGCCAAAGTCCCCAGAAAAAGCATCTAGTTAACTGGTTAATGATTCACAACAACAAAAAAACAAACAACAAAACAGACACACGTCCAGAAATTCTTACCCCCTACAACCAGGAACACCATCTCATCTATTTTATGTTTTTAAAGATTTTATTTATTTACTAGAGAGAGAGAGAGCACGCGTGCGCAGCTGCAGAGAGAGAGGGAGAAGCAGACTCCCCGCTGTGCAAGTAGCCCAACATAGGGCTCAATCCCAGGACCCCAAGATCATGACTTGAGCTGAAGGCAGACGTTTACCCGACTAAGCCACCCAGACGCCCCTCATCTCTATTTTAAATTTGGATAGAAGGACTACAGTCTCCTTCAGGAGTAAGGTTTACTGGCAGGGACATCAAAGGATATAAACACTGAATTTAAAATTCTGAACCAAGCATCAGGAATAAACTACGTACACAGATGACAAAGTCTATAAACACACTGCTTTTCTAGCCTGGGGCAGGAGGGGGGACGTGTCCTTACAGGATATCCTGGACACTCAGGTGCCTGCTGATCTCAGGACTGGGATACCAACAAGGGCACTTGGCTTTTTTTTTTTTTTTTTTTAAGATTTTATTTATTTATTTGAGAGAGAGAATGAGAGACAGAGAGCATGAGAGGGAGGAGGGTGAGAAGGAGAAGCAGACTCTCTGCTGAGCAGGGAGCCCGATGTGGGACTCGATCCCGGGACTCCAGGATCATGACCTGAGCCAAAGGCAGTCGCTTAACCAACTGAGCCACCCAGGCGCCCCAAGGGCACTTGGCTTCTGAAGCTTCCGTAAATACAGCCAGTATGTGATTTCTGCCTTTAGAAGAGGAAACGCCCATGGTGGAAGCCCCACTCCAGCTGAATGGGCATTACACGAGCATTTCTACAGAGCATCTAGAAATGCTCTGACCCCAGCCAGAGGGGCTGCCCAACCAACACAGACAGAGGTCCAAGGTGAGGACACAGGTCTCCTCTTTCCTGAGAAGGGCTTACACTCCCATCCCTCAGAGCATCTCTCAGCTGATGGTTAGGAAAATGAATTCAAATAAACTCAGCCAACATTTACTATGAGCAGCCTTGCACCAGGTGCTATGCAAGGTGCTGGGGGATTCAAAGAACATGCCAGCTTACTACAGGCAGGGATCCCAAGTCAGAACTGCTTGATGGCTGTTTATATATAAGGTGATACCAGGGGAGAGTAACAGGTAATACTCATCCCATGAATATGTGCCACGTTTTGGGGCCAAAATGTTTTCTCCATGAGCACAAAGTCCTAGTGTTATGAGGAGGGTCTGGCACATATCTGGGGTTCAATGCTTGCCACCTTCTCCCGTTATCTGTAAGCTGGCTGAAGGCAGGGATCCTGTCTGTGCACATCATTTCTTAGCACAAAACAAATGCTCAATGAACATATGTCTGAACAAAGAGGCCAACGGGACTCCAGGATCTGATTTCTGAGGGACTGGGTCACCCTACAGGTGGAGGTGCAGGTCTATACTGACAGCCTGACTCCCTGAGCCATCTACACGCACAGGCTGAACCAGCAAGAGTACCTCTCATTCTATTAAAATGTCTTTCCCTTCATCTTCTTCCTGCCTCCACCCTGTGTAAAGGTCAACACCGTCAACTATGTCAGAGAAGAGAAACAGCAGGTGGGATACCCAAATAATCAGCTCTGGAGCTGGTTTCTACACTTACAGTTAAAAGTACATATGTGTGTTGTCACCAAGAATTAACGATGATCCAGAAACATAAATAAACCACACTGTCTTTAACTCAAAAAGTCACACAGTAACATCAGACTGTCCTGATTCCCCGTGTCCTACTGCTTAGCCTCGAGCCTAAAAGTCCCTAAGCACACCGTGACTTTCTGGACTTTCTGGTTCACAGACCAGGAAAGAAGTTAGGCTCAGCCATTAAGGTTTTCACCAGCTGCATTAGGAACCAAAAATAATCAAGGGATACTAAATCCCCCCAAAGCTTTAGGTCAGTTTCCTATGTAACTGTATCTATCCCAAATGCCTTCCAGGTGCCCCTTCCCCTAACGAAAGCAAAGACACCCAGGAATCAATTTTTATCTGTAATGACTCTCGTCAGTCTCCAAGGACATCCTGACTCATATGTATTTGGAGGCTGTTAAAAAAGTGATCTGAGGGACACCTGGGTGGCTCAGTTGGTTAAGCATCTGCCTTCAGCTCAGGTCATGATCCTGGGGTCCTGGGATTAAGCCCCATATTGGGCTCCCTGATCAGCGGGGAGTCTCCCTCTCCCTCTGCTGCTCCCCCTGCTTCTCCCCCTGCTTATGCTCTCTCTCTCTCTCTTTCCCTCTCTCCCTCTGTCCCAAATGAATTTTTTAAAAAATAAAAATAAATAAAAAATTACGTCTGGGAGCCAAATTTTCCACTGGAATACAACTCTAAAATGACAATGAAAGTGAATGGGAAAAGAAAAATAATTTGACATACCTACTATACTTTATAAACAACTTTTAAAAACGCATCCAGTGCATATATTAAAGTTAAGCTACACTCAGCAAAATTATGTCAATAAAAATTTAAAAAGAACTAGCAAAGTGTCTGGCACACGTGAGGTTCCCAACAAAGCCTGGCTGAACAAGGGGCAAAGGAACGAGCTATCAGAACAAGGAACCATGAAAGCCACAAGGGTCAGAACGACACTCATAAGCTGACTCTATGACCAACTCTCAATTTAAACGACCAGTAAGGAACTTATAGACACACCAACATTCTAATATAGTGAACAAGGCCCATGTCACCATCGTGGGCTCACTCAGGCAGATGTCAAGCTCCCCGTAGGTGGGGAGAGGAGGAAAGCTAGGGTGTCTGCAGAGCAAGTCATGCTAGGTGACTGGGAATGGTTGGTTGCGATTCAGGAAGACGCTGGAGGAGCACAACCAGAATTAGGTGGAAGAGCTATTCCCATTTCTTTTTAGTTCAAGGGATGTTAACAAGAATATAAAAGTTCAAGCACCAAACCATTCCATTTGGTCAGGCTACAGACAGAAATTGTGGTGGTTGCTTTTGCACAGAGGACTTGGTCCCCTGGACTCAATGAAGCTCAACAAAGTCCATGCAGAGGCCGTTGCTGCTGGGACCGCCACCCCTGGGATCCCAGGCCAAGCCCTCCAACTCCCTGGGAAACTCCCACCATCTGCCCCGAGTGACCATTCGGGCTCTGAGGACATGGGAGGGGCGTGCAGGACCCAGACAAAAACACGACGAGGCAAAGAAGAGGAAGCATGGGTGGCTGAAGCCAGAGCACCTGCACAGCCTGTCCCCACCAACAGAGGACCAGCACTCCTCCGCAGCACACCCCCACCTCCCACGGGAAGAGATGCCACAGCCACAGTGTCGTTCACCAAAGCTCACGCCTGCCAGCATTTCGGGGTCAAACCACTAACATGTAGATACACTCCAGACAGAGCATGACACTGGAGCACAGGGTGAATGAGGCATGTGCTCATGGCCAGATGAACTCAGAGTCAGACCTGCCGTGCACAGGCAGATCTGCAGTCACGTGACCGGCTTTTTTACTGAGGTCTCGGTGAGGCGCTCTGGGTCAGGACTGCAGAAAGCCTTCCAATCCATCTTCTCCTTCAGCCGCTACAAGGAATGTCATGTAGGGTTGTGCCCAAGGTCACAAGGCAAGTGGCAGAACTGGGGATAGAACTCAGCAGAGCAGCTCTGGAAGACACACGGCTGCTCTATGGCAGGAGGCAGGCTGGCGCTCTCTGACCGCCTGACCTCTGCGCACACAGAGCAAGTCAGGGTGGCTTTACTCAGGAGCACAGCTGGCACTCAGCTCCTCCTAGCTCACAGCTCCCCTTTTTTTTTATAGTTTTTCTTTTAAGATTTTATTTATTTATTTATTTGAGAAAGTGAGAATGAGAGAGAGAGAAAGAGAGAGAGCACATGAGAGGGGGGAGAGTCAGAGAGAGAAGCAGACTCCCTGCTGAGCAGGGAGCCTGATGCGGGACTGGATCCCGGGACTCCAGGATCATGACCTGAGCCGAAGGCAGTCACTTAACCAACTGAGCCACCCAGGCGCCCCAGCTCCCCTCTTTCTACCCTGCTCCCTGCAAGTGGAAACCCCAACATGCTCCAGAACCGTGCATCCTCCGACAACTGAGAGGACTTCCGCACGTCGCCGTGCTGCCTTACCCGTGCTGGTGCTGGTGATGCCGTTCACTGTCCCCTCCACGTCGGTCTCGTCCTCAGCGTAGCTCAGGATCAGGCTCTGCTGCCGGCTTGTCAGTCTCCTGTGGACCACAGTTGAGTGTTTCCTCCAGGCAGCCCTTTAATGATGGGCTTGGCCAGTTCCCATGTCAGCATGTGGGAAATGTGGGGCCCCTGACCTAGGCAGGGAGACACACCCTGAACCTAAGAGCCAAACCCACCAAGCTTCAATCAAGAAAATGGAAACTGCTATGCTCATCACAGTGAGCACCCCATCACCTAACAAACTGTCAAATCCTTGCTGCTCACCTGAAAATTAGCACAGCATTAAGACAGAAGAAAATCTCCTAAAATACCCTAAGCTGTTTTTAAACAGCTGCCATAAATACTAAACAGTTTACTTAAAAGAGGGCGGGAGGCCTCTTACAAGTGTCTTATGTAGGAAGTTAACTAACTAAAAGGAGTCACGTTAAGTCAGTCTTCCCCAGAGGGGTGGGATGCCCCAGCACTGTGCTCAGACCTTCCTCCCAGAGGATGCAGATGTCACATGCCATGATCCAGTTACAGATTTGCCTCTCCCAGCAGACCCCTAGTGCCCTGACAGCAGTAATAACAAAATTGACAACAGCAGCTACAGCCACATGTGCCCCACGTATTACTCAATTTTTGGGCAGCTAATGAGTCCACTTTTTTTTATTGTGCCCACTTTGCAAGGGGGAACTCGGGCAGGACACACCTGGCTAGAGGAAGGAAGTAGCACAAGCCTGCACAAGCCTCCGTGCTCACAGCAGCGGACAGCGGGCCCAGGCCAGGAGGCCAGCACAGGGCCCAGCAGGTAAAAAGCCTTCCACCGGGCCCTGCTGGGTGGGGAAGGTGCGGAGATCGGGCAGACCTCACCATGGCTACATGGGCACGCACTTTGGAACTCTTATCTTGATGTGAATGTAGTGATCTCCATAGCCATAGCTGTTAATCCGGGGGATTCCCTTCCCACTCATCCGAATCTTCTGGTCTGTCTGAATCCCAGGGGGGATCTATAAAGAAAGGAAATCTGTGGTTTGCCTTGGTCTCCAGTTACTCAAATGGAAACATTTCACTACATAAAGACTTACTCCTAGGAAAGAACTGCCATTCAGGTTTCTAGACAACCACATGGAAACTGGATAACCTGGGGTCCATCCGGAGCAGAGCCTGTGACAGGGACTTGCAAGCAGGCGGTTTGGGGAGATGAGCCCACAAGGAGAAGTGTGGGAGCACAGAGAGTAAGAGCAGGGAGGAGGGAAGGCCCACACAGGGGCCTGGGGCCTGGTGCCCGTAGAGGAGCAGATTCGACCCAGGAACTGCCTTCCCCGGCGATTCCACAGTCAAGGCCCACAGTCTGTGATTTGAACCCAAGGAATGGCCTGACCTTCCTCCTGCCTCCCCCAGACCTCATCTCTGAGTCCCCGACATGCTACTTGCTCACAGGTTCTGCCACTTCTCAGCTGTTTCAGAAAAAAAGAGAGTGATGAAGTACAAGACTGGCAAAGACATCCCTGCCCTCTTACCGTCACGGTAATGGTCTCGTATAGGCCCTGAGCTCTGGCTGTCCCTCCAAGAAGAGCCTGAGCTATGGAAATAAAGAGGTCGGAGTGGATGTCTGCACCGTCCCTCCGGAACACAGGGCTTTTCTGCACCTAGGGCCAAGCACAAGATGCAGTCATGGGTGGAGAAGTCCTCCCTGAGAAGGACAACAGCCCCACATCCCAGCAGCCTGGGCACAGGCCCTGACATGCATTATGGTGACGCTGCTTCTGTGTGAGGAACAGAGTACCGAGGGAGAGAATGTACTTTCACCAAAGCAGAATGTGGCCCCAGGCTCCAGGAGTTACATCAGATTTGTTTCTACGCTGCAATGCAAGAGTGTCAGTCTCAGATCAAGTCGTTCAACTGACAAATAAAAAAGTAAAATTGGCTTTTTGAACATAACAAAAATCTTACTCTAATGGAAGGTTTACACAGACTAGTAACATCTACAAAGGCAAAGAGTTTACTCTCCTAACAGTCATTTGGTACAAACTACCCTCAAGACAGATGGGCAGGGCGCCTGGGTGGCTCAGTCGGTTGAGCGCCTGCCTTTGGCTTGGGTCATGATCCCAGGGTCCTGGGATTGAGTCCCGCATCGGGGTCCCTGTTCAGCGAGGAGTCTGCTCGTCCCTCTCCCTTGCCTGCAGCTCCCCCTGCTTGTGCTCTCTCTCTGAAATGAACAAAAATCTTTAAAAAAAAAAAAAGATGGGCAGCACGGGAATGACTCTGACTTTATAAGAACTTTTGGGTGTCAAAGACACTCCTTGCCTTGCAGCCATGCCCCCTCTCTGTGTTCTTTTTTTTTTTTTTTTTTTAAGATTTTATTTATTTATTGAGAGAGAGAGAAAGAATGGTAGAGAGCATGAGAGAGAGGAAGGTCAGAGGGAGAAGCAGACCCCCCGCTGAGCAGGGAGCCCGATGCGGGACCCGATCCCGGGACTCCGGGATCATGACCTGAGCCGAAGGCAGTCGCTTAACCAACTGAGCCACCCAGGCGCCCCCCCTCTCTGTGTTCTTGTCTATTATCACATGGGAGCGGGGTCTACCTGTCGTAGAGCCTGGCGTCCAGCAGGTCACCTTTGTCTTGCATCTCCTTGTCTAGCAGTTCATCCTTTACAGTATTTTTATCTTTTTTTTTAAATTATGAAGTATTTCACACACATATGAACAGGCAAAGTAAATAACATCACACACACACACAATGCGCACAGCCCAGCTGAAGAACCAACCCTCCCGGCCCCTTCCCCCACCCGAGGGACCACCACGATGAATGGAGGAATGACCGTTCCTACATATACACACGTATCCCCAAACAATACATAGCACCATCTCCATGTGAACCGTTGACCGTGTCCCTCCCTGCCTCTGCTTGCAATCTGCTTTCCTTCCCTCACTGGTAACTGAGAAGTCTCGAGATGTGTCGTGCTGACACGTGTGGCTCCGGTTTCTTCCTCTGGCTGCTCTGAGGCACTCTGGTCCCCGTGTGGTGCACTCGGCCACTCTCTTCTCCCTCTTCTCCGAGGGCAGTAGGCTGTTGTCAGAGTCTCGCTGCTACGAGTGAAGGAGTCTCGCACGCAGCCCGCGTGGCCTTCCTCAAGCGTGCACCTGGCAGGGCTGCGGGGACAGGGCGCTATCCCCCTCGCCATCCCCCTGTTCCAGAAAACCAGGTCTGCTCCTGCACATGGTACGTAAAGCTGTACTCGCTATCCCCACAAACAATTCAATACATAAGCTAAAAACACAAGATGTGTTCTGCATTTTTATGTGTGCAATGTTTCCAACCTGTAAACATCTTGAGGAAACTGCTCTGTCCAAACCTAGCACGAAGGTTTGACGTGACGCATGTTTAACAACCATACCAAGGTGGCCACTGTTGCCCTAAGAAACGCAGATGGCCAGATATGCTCCCATGAAGTGCCAGCCTCTCTCTAGCGAGAAGCCCGGGCTACACCCACACCCAGAAGGAGAGGACTGCAGAGAAGCCATATAGGCAGAGCACCTACCCTGAACGTGATGAAAATTTCCCGTTTTCCTACAGGCATCCGTACAGTCTGGCCATCCTCAACTCCTATAAGGAAGAACAAAAGTTCAAAAGGGAAGAATTACCTTGGGACCTCCCAAGGAATTTTCTGCCCTAGATCCATTTACAAACCACTGACTTCCTTACTCATGCCTATGAGGAGCAACACAATTACCCACAGTACAACCAACGAGTGTAACTTTTCAAGGGTGCAAATACAGCAATTGATAAGCAAACAAGAGCACCTTCTATTCATTTATCCAAGTGTACTGGACCCCTGCTCCTACCAGTCTGCATAGTATTTCAGTAAGTTCAGAGTCTAGTAGGGGAGACAGCTATCGACCAAAGAGTTAACACTAACAAACGCATCATTACAAAGAGGGTCATGTTCTTCGAAGGAAAAGACAAAGGACACGTAAGGAATAGGGAGAGTTCCAGAAGGCTGCCCCGGGGAAGTGACACTCGCGCTAGGAGCTTGGGGAGAAGAGTTAGCCTGCTGAAAAGAAGGTGGAAAGTGAGCTTGAGACACACGGAGTGGTATACGCTGCTCTGTCCTGGAAGGCAGCCTGTTCAAGGAGCTACGTGAAAGTCAGGAAGGCCGCAGGGCAGGCAACCAGGGGAGACTAACAAGACGGGAGGCTGAAGAGGCCAGTAGGGGCTGAGACTGGAGGCATTACTCACCCCAACAGTCACAGCATGCTCTGCAGGGCGAGTGACATGATCACCCTGCAGGGGAAAGCCCGCCCCAGGAGAAAGAGCCAGTTGGGGAAAGCAGTCACAGGCTGCCCCTGGGGGCCAGGAGGGAGGAGTGGTGGTGCAGACTGGGCTGGCAGCGGGGACCATGCTGGTCTCATTGATGGAAGGTGGAGGAGCCCCACAGGAGCACAGCAGACATGTCAGGTCCCTTCTGCCCAATGTGGCATGCAAGGGTAGCCCATAGCATAACTAGTGCAAAGATGAAAATTCAAGGAGATTCTAGTCCGCCCCTCCAGTCCAGGGCTCCAGGCCCTTAACCACAGCTTCTCCAACAGCCCAATCACAAGGAAACAAAGGCCTCAGCTCTCCCAGCCCCTAGTGCATGGAGGTGCCCAGGACCAACCGGCAGGGACGGGGATCACCACTTTCTTCTTCTGCTTGGCTTGTCCTGCTCCTCTGCATACCACGCAGGGAGTCGTGATGATGGAGCCTCGGCCCCCACATCTCCGACACGTGGAGCGCATCACAAAAGGGCCAGTATTTATGGTTTCCTAATAAAGAGAAGAAAAATGGAACCTTAAGCACACAGGTTAACGCTAACGACCAAGCCTCTGGGGACACAACATACATCAGAGAAATGTCTCACTGAAGACTCATGTTCTGTGTGAACACACACTAAAACACACCGCCTCAGAGCACAGGGGCAGGGGCTCACACTGTCAATCTGATCTTCTAGAACATGCTAACTTCTCAATGCCAAATCACCAAGCTGATTATATGAGCTCGGAAAATGAGACAGTGCCTCTCTGTAGAGGTTCCTGAAATCCCTGGGGAGGTGAACAAATACATCTTAAAAAGAGCACTGCCCCTGGGCGCCTGGGTCACTCAGTGCGTTAAGCGTCTGCCTTTGGCTCAGGTCATGATCCCAGGGTCCCGGCTCCGCGGGGAGTCTGCTTCTCTCTCCCCCTGCTCTTGTGCTCTCTCTCTCCCTCTCAAATAAATAAAAATCTTCTTTTTTTTTTTAAAGATTTCTTAAAATTTATTTGACAGAGAGAGAGAGAGAGAGACAGCAAGAGACGGAACACAAATAGGGGGAGCGGGAGAGGGAGAAGCAGGCCTCCCACCAAGCAGAGAGCCTGATGTGGGGCTTGATCCCAGGACCCTGGGATCATGACCTGAGCCGAAGGCAGACGCTTAACGACTGAGCCACCCAGTCGCCCCCAATTAAATAAAAATCTTAAAAAAAAAAACAAAAAAACTTATGTTTCAAAGCTACAGTAAAAAACCTCTACACATAAACCCTTCTGTTCTGATGCTTCTACTCTGTAAGACAGAACCCCAAAGGTGGAATTGCTGGGACAAATAATTATTATATTTAAAAATTTATGTGTCAGAGACTCTGGACTCTGGGAAACAAACTGAGGGGTACAGAAGGGACGGGGGTGGGGGAATGGGGTAGCCGGGTGATGGGTATTAAGGAGGGCACGTGATGTGAAGAGCACTGGGTGTTATATGCAACTAATGAACTGTTGAACACTCCCATCAAAAACCAGTGATATACTATATGTTGGCTAACTGAAAATAAAAAAAATTTAAGTGTTACATTTACTTGCACATGGTACAAAATTCTAAAGTAAAAGGAGGTACAGTGAACAGTTAAGTGCCCCCCCACCCCCATTTCCTAGTTGTTCCAGGTGCCCTCCTCAGAGGCACAGCCACAGTGATATGCTTGTGTATCCTACTTCATCTGGACACACGCACTTTGAGCCATCTATGTGCGCATTACAGGTTTTCAGTCACCCAAGGCGGCACTATGCACATGGTGCTGCAGCGTTTCTTTGGGTTTTTACAATTAAATGATCTCAGAAAGCACTTCTCACCAGCATACAGCATCCTGTGACCTGTATGCACCACGATTTCTCAGGCCACTCACTCCTGGTGGTCACTGGGGCTTCAGTATTATACACAAGGCTGCAGGGGACACCCTGTACAAATGCTGCATCCCAAGTGTGGTCTGTAGGGTAGCTCCCCACAGAGATGCACACACAAGGGTCTGACGGCTCCTGCAGTTGCCATTCCCATAAACCAGAGTGCCGTCAGGGAGTGTGCACACTCATGTCCCACAGGCTTGTTGGCACGGACTGTGACCATCTTTGAAACGCCTGCCCCTCTGGAGGGTGAGCCAAGGGCATCTGGTTTCCACCTGCAGGCTGCTGAGAGATGTTCACCACCCACCCACATTTCCTCTACGGTTCACCTCGCCCAGTTTTCCCAATGAGCTGCTGGCCTTTCCCCCGTTATTCTGAAGGAGCTCTTTACATATTAGGAACACTAATCCTTTAGCAAACATGTTACAAATATTTTTTCCTAGTCTTAAACATCATGTTTTTAGAGAAATACACTTCGGCTTTACTACCTTATCTCAATCTCTTCAGAAAAAAAAATTTTTTAAAAGAAGTTACATCAATTCAGGGCATTGGAGAAAGGACTTTTGAAGTGAGAGGGAATTGGGAACAATCAATGAAAACTATCTGTAACAAGTGGCATCAACTCAGCTCCCAAAACTGTAGCCACGGGAATGCATGTGCTCCCCAGGAGCGCCCTCTGGAGGACTGTCCGCTCAACTGCACACTGAGCAGCAATCTGGTCCTTTTCTCAACAGGACCAGGTATAACTTTGGGTATACCCATCAATGGACTCTTATCTGGCCATCAAAAACAGTATTTAGAAATACTCAAAGACATGGAAAAACACAACATGTGAAAAGTGTGGGAAAACTGCATGTATGATCCTCAACTGTTGAAAATTACACACATACAAGCAAGACCATTCAAAATGATATGACAAACTAGAAAATATACAATTCAAATCATTGACGAAGGACTAATTTACTTAATTTATGATTTTTATTTATTTCTTTATTTATTTGAGAGAGAGAGAATGGGAGATAGAGAGCATGAGAGGGAAGAGGGTCAGAGGGAGAAGCAGACTCCCTGCCGAGCAGGGAGCCCGATGTGAGACTCGATCCCGGGACTCCAGGATCATGACCTGAGCTGAAGGCAGTCGCTTAACCAACTGAGCCACCCAGGCGCCCCTAATTTACTTAATTTAGAAAGAGCTTCTACAAATGCTGGGGCGCCTAGGTGGCTCAGTCCATTAAGCGTCTGCCTTCAGCTCAGGTTATGATCCCAGCATTCTGGGATTGAGCCCCACATCGGGCTCTCTGCTTGGCGGGAGGCCTGCTGCTTCTCCCTCTCCCACTCCCCTGCTTGTGTTCCCTCTCTCACTGTCTCTCTCTCTCTGTCAAATAAATAAATAAAATCTTTAAAACAAAACAAAACAAAAAAAAGCTTCTACAAATGCCTCAGAATAAGACCAATTACCCAACAGCGAGAAGGAAAAAAGGCTGAAGAGATATAAAGAAAAACTGGTCCTCAAATTCTCAAGATGTTCAACCTCACACGTGACAGATGCAAAATGAGCATGAGAAATGGCGTTATGTGAAGGTACTCAGTGTCTGTACCAGCACAAGATCAACAGGGGCTTGGCTAGGTAAGGGATGGCGCATCTGTGAAGGAACCGCTGTGGCCATGCAAACTGGGGCAGCTATGTAGAGTGTTTGCCAAATACACTAAGTAGAAACAAAATAAAATACTGAGGTACAAACAGAGCTAACTGTATTATACTGTTCGTATAAAAAACCATGCATGCACGTACACGCATCTAAGACAACGGGATGCTTCTGAGGAGTGGAAACACAATGGCTGAGAGCCGACAATGGGAGGGATACTTATTTTACACTATTTACAATTTGTACCAACTTTTTATTTTATTTTTTTAAAGATTTTATTTATTTATTTGACAGAGACACAGCAAGAGAGGGAACACAAGCAGGGGGAGGGTCAGAGGGAGAAGCAGGCTTCCTGCTGAGCAGGGAGCCCGATGTGAGGCTCGATCCCAGGACCCTGGGATCATGATCTGAGTCGAAGGCAGACGCTTAACGACTGAGCCACCCAGGCACTAACTTTTTAATGATTTGCATATATTACCTATTAGAAAACTAATTTAAAACAAAAATGAAATTCCATTTTTTTGAATTTTTTAAAAAGATTTTATTTGAGAGAGAGAGCGAGCATGAGTGGTGGGGAGGGGCAGAGAAGGAGAAGCAGGCTCTCCATTGAGCAGGGAGCCTGATGTGGGGCTCAATCCCAGGACCCTGGGATCATGACCTGAACTGAAGGCAGATGCTTAACCAACTGAGCCACACAGGCACCCCTAAGATTTACTTATTTTAGAGAGAGAGAGTGCTTGTGCGTTGCATGTGCGAGTAGGGGGAGGGGCAGAGGGATAGAGAATCTCAAGCAGACTCCCGGCTGAGCACAGAGCCCAACATGGGGCTCAATCACTCGACCCTGAGCCTATGACCTGCGCCAAAATCAAGAGTCAGACACCCAGTCAACTGAGCCACCCAGATGTCCCCAAAAATGAAGTTCCTAATCAACAACTGGACAGGGGCGCCTGAGTGGCTCAGTCGGTTAAGCATCTGCCTTCGGCTCAGGTCATGATCCCAGGGTCCTGGGATCGAGCCCCACATCGGGCTCCTGGATCGGCGGGAAGCCTGCTTCTGCCTCTCTCCCTGCTCCTGCTCTCTCTCTGTATCCCTGTGTCTCAAATGAATAAATAAAATCTTAAAAAAAAAACAAAACAACTGGACAAAAACAAACTTAAAATGCTAGAGTGGTGGGATTATCAGGGACTTCTACTTTTTAAGAACTTTTCTGCTCTCAAAGACAACTTCTACCTCATACCAGCATACACACACAATGACTAATTTTAAAGGTGGGTAGTAGAGAACTTCTCAAACAGGAATCCATCTTTTTTTTTTTTTAAAGATTTATTTATTTGAGAGAGCGAGAATGAGAGAGAGAGAGTACATGAGAGGGGGGGAGGGTCAGAGGGAGAAGCAGGCTCCTTGCTGAGCAGGGAGCCCGATGCGGGACTCGATTCCGGGACTCCAGGATCATGACCTGAGCCGAACGCAGTCGCTTAACCAACTGAGCCACCCAGGCGCCCAGGAATCCATCTTAATGGAATATAAACATAATCAATGAAAACCTAACTACAATTAAATAGACAGAGATATAACCATAGTGAAAAGGGAGAAAAAGAATTGACCCAAATAACTTTTGAGCACAGTATTTTAACTATACACCTTCAAACAAAAGATGAAAAGAACTCTAAACAGCAAATGCCAGTAACTAGGATATTTTTCACAGTATTCTGAGTAACAATCCTGAAACTCCTTTTTGTGTTATAGAGTTGAGCAAACGAGTAAATATATTGAGGATAATCAAAGCCAGACTTCTCTTTATCAGAAAAAAGTTTCATAGGGCGCCTGGGTGGCTCAGTCGGTTAAGCGACTGCCTTCGACTCAGGTCATGATCCTGGAGTCCCGGGATCGAGTCCCACATCGCACTCCCCGCTCAGCGGGGAGTCTGCTTCTCCCTCCAACCCTCCCCCCTCTCATGTGCTCTCTCTCTCTCTCTCTCTCATTCTCACTCTCTCAAATAAATAAATAAAAATCTTAAAAAAAAGAAAAAAGTTTCATATACAGACAGGCAGAAGACTAGATGAACCTTGTGGTAATGGGCTAGAAGTGGAACTATCACGTTGAACTCACTGGTTTGTCAGAGCAATAGTGGGTGGAGGGATAGGTGTGTACGTGTGCGTGTACATGTGTACCTATAATGTGAATAATATGGAAGGAGATACAGATATGGGTATGTACATGCATGTTTGCACACACGCACTCACATATGCTTTTTTTCCCCAGCCTAGTCTGCAGGAGGGCGTAGAAGCAGCAAACCTCCAGACACAATGAGCACACCCAGAGCACAGGTCTTGGTTTCTAAATCCCAGGAGACACTAGAAGCAACCAGGACCCCCTGGAGAAATGACTGGCTCAAGGGTATGGCAGGAAAAGCACAAGCTGAGTCTAGAACATCCTACTGTGATTGATAGGAAGTGCTCAAAGAATGAGGGGGACCTGTCAAAGGATACATGAGCCAGCTAGAAGGGACTCTACAGACCAAGTCAAGAACAATTTGAATATCGAAGACAGTAATTATACCGATTACAGCCCAGCGAATAAAATAAGAATGCCTGAGTTCATACTGCTATAAAAGAATACACCAATGGAGACTAGAAGTTCTTCATTTCAGAAGAATGCCAACTAAGACACGCAGAGGGATGCTGGGATCAGAAAATCACCATCTTGCGACTGTTCCAGTAATAACTAATTAGCAAGAATGATCAATGGACACCACAACTATTGGATGAAAGTTTGATGAGGAACCGGATATTTATAGAGTGTTAGGGTGCCTCACCACAACTTCCTCATTAATTACAAAGGGAAAATTAATAACTTTACAGTGAAGGAAGTTGGTGGACACTACCTTAACTAACTACTAGTGATCAAATGTCACATCACCACTAATGGGACAAACGGACACCTTATGACTCCTGACATGATCCACTGGAAAGGGATGTGGTGTTTCGCCAAAAACACATCATCTGAATCTTATCATGAGAAAATATCTGATGAGTTCCAAATAAAGGGCATTCTGCAAAACAGCTGGCCTGTAATCCTAAAAAATGTCAAGGTCATAAAGAAAAAGAAAAGCTGAGGAACTATTTGATATTAAAGGAAACAAAAGATATGACAACCAAATACTACACAAATCCTAGCTTAGATCCTGGACCAGGGAAAAGAGGACACCATAAGGACAATTGAAAAAATGTGAGTGCTCGCCTCAGCAACACATATACTGAAACTGGAACGATACAGAGGAGATTAGCATGGCCTCCGCACAAGGATGACATGCAAATTCGTGGAGCGTTCCATATTAAAAAAAAGAAAAAAAAGGAAGAAGAAGAAGAAAAAAGGTGAATAAGTATAGATAACGGTATTGTATCAACATTAAATTTCCTCATTTTGACAACTGCACTAGGGTTATGTAAAAGAACGTTCTTATTCTTTGAAAATACATAACACAGATAACAAAGCAAATGGGACAGAATGCTGACAACTGGTGATCTGGCTAAGGAATAACGGAGTGACCCTTTATACTCTTCTATAAATTTGTATTATATAAAAAATTTATCCGGATGCCTGGGTGGCTCAGTTGGTTGGGTGTCTGCCTTTGGCTCAGTCATGATCCCAGGTTCTGGGATTGAGCCCCATGTTGGGCTCCCTGCTCAGCGGGGAACCTGCTTCTCCCTCTCTCTCTGCCTGCCGCTGCCCCTGTTTGTGCTCTGTCAAATAAATAAAATCTTGAAAAAAAAAAAGAAAAAATGATGACGCTTCAAGCAAAATTTAAACCTCCCTCCCTCCACCATGGTTTCAAATTACCAAAATTTCCCAAAGTGTATTTTCAGAGAGGATAGTGCAGTATCACTGACCAAAACAGAGCACTCAGGAAAAAAGAAGGTTACAGATAAAACAGTCCCAGCAAGTTATAGCCTCTCAAAGCACTAAGTACTGCCGGGTAACCGGTCCTGGGAGCACAGAAAGCAGGGTAGTGAGGAAGAGAGTGGGCAGGCCAGAGGTGGGAGGCCCCGAGGGAAGGGGTGGGGATGGGGGCTCTTACCATTCCAGAGCCACCACAGTAGTGGCAGTTCTGCAGCTTGGTGCCAGGCTCGTTCCCCTTGCCGTCACACCGCTCACAGGTGTCAGTGATGTTCACGGTGAACTCCTTGTTGACCCCCTTGGCCGCTTGATTAAACGTCAACTCCATGATGTACTAAAGAAATCAGAGGACAGCCTGATATCTTTCTTTTGATAATTACCAACATGATCCTCCACTTTAAAAAGTAAAGGAGGACAATGGTCAGCAGTTCCCAGTTCTTTTAATTTTTCTTTTAAAGTAGTTTTATATTTACAAAATTGAGGAGGAGGTAGAGAGGTCACCCACACACCCCACACCCCGCCCCACACATGTACAGCCTCTCCCATCATCAGCATCACTCACCGGAATGTACATTTTTTTTTAATAAAGGATGAACCTATATGGACACATCATAATCATCCAAAGCCCATAGTTTACATTATGGTCCACCCTTGGTGGTGTACATCCTACGGGTCTGAACAAATGTCCATTGTTATAAAATCATAGAGTACTTCCACTAAATGTGAATTTCACTAAAAACTCCTCTGTGCTCCACCTACTCATCTCTTCACCCAGCTACTCTACTTTTAAACTATTTTACTTACCTATCCTCGGCCTAATAAGAATGGATGGGACTCAAGTGATTCTGCCGTACTCAGGATTTTTAAAAGGGAATGTTTGTTTTTGTTTTCAGTGAAAATGTACTTTTCAACAAACTGTTCACAGATAATATTTGGACGCAGTCCTTAAAGACAGCTGGAAAGATCCACAATCATAACTTAAGTCATAAAACATCCCCCCTCTCTCAACTCCGATCATGTCTTATTAAGACATAAATATGCCGTGTGCCTCCCTACTGGATTGAGCTCTCCTAGAATAATGTAGCAGGCCTTCAAGATAAAATACTTACACCCTGAGAGCCTTAGCCTTAGGCTGCCTGATTAAGCAGCTGCAAGAATATAGTTAAAATGAATGTACACATATTACCTACATGATTTTACTTAAACATTAGAATGATTTCCTACCAAAATGGCAGCTTCCAGATCATTCAATTGAGCTGCTATGCCTTTTTTTTTTTTTGAGAAAAAGAAACTGATAAAATCTGTTTGCCTCACATTGAACAGCTAAAATGTGAATGATTCTTCGAAACAAGGAGCTTACCTCCTGAGGCTGATTGAATACATTCTGGAAATCTCCAAAAGAAGATGATGAGAATTCCCCAAAGATCTTCCTGAAGAGCTCCTCTGGGTCGACAGTGGGGCCTGCCTTCCAGTAGCTCTGTCCGGAGCTGCCGGCCCCAGGATCGAAGCCAGCAGAGCCGTACGCATCATACTGCTTCCTCTTCACTTCATCACTCAGCACCTACCAGGAAGGCCCAGCAGTCAGGTCCGCCCGAGTCTCCCAATGCCCAGAACACAGACACAAGAGCACGCCAAGTACAGGTAAGGGGATCGTAGCAACATTAAATTTCTTGGTTTTGACAAATGTACTGTGGTCATGCAAAAGAATGTTCTTGTTCTTAGAAAACACACACTGGGGAACTGAAGAATAAAGAGAGAGGTCTGTGACTTACTCCCAAACGGCTGGTGGCACGCGCACACCGCGCACACACAAAGAGCAGATATGTGATACTCTATGTATCCTGAACCCCCCAGATGCTCTAAGTCTGGGGAGAAGGTCACTCTGGAATGGCTTAGCAGTCATCCACAAGTACGTGTTTCATCCCTCTGATTATAGTTCAAATTCCTCAAGGGCAGCCTTCTACTTTTACAATCCCCACCAGCCCCAGGAGACAGCAATGCCCTAAGGAAGGGGGTCATTAAATAAGTGTGGGATTAATTAATCCAACCAGGAGCTCCTAGACCCAACTATAAATCCAAATGACCTGGGAACTCTGTTAATACAGATGATTAGATCCTATTTTCTCCTGAGATGCCAAGTGGGATCTAGCAGGAGACCAGGGAATCTTTTCTTCACTGAGGTAATCTGGCATAGGGAACACAGTCTTAACACGGGACCTCATGACATGTCAGGCCACCCTGTGCCACACACTCGGATGTACGCAAGCAGCTGAATGATGGCAGCTGCACACACAGGTAGGTCGTGTTACCTCATAGGCTTCTGCCAGCTGGGAGAACTTCTCCTTGGCTTTGGGATCATCCTTATTTGTGTCTGGGTGGTATTTCTTGGCCAGCTAAGGGAGGAAATGGTAAATTACTATGGACACAAGATGATGACTAACAGTGGACCCCAAATGACAGTCACAATCTCACCTCCTTTATAGCAGTTGTTTAAGTTTTGTGACCAACAGAAATACTTAGAACAAGGTTTAAGACTTTAAAATAGGGGCGCCTGGGTGGCTCAGTCGTTAAGCGTCTGCCTTCGGCTCAGGTCATGATCCCAGGGTCCTGAGATCGAGCCCTGCATCGGGCTTCCTGCCCCACGGGAAGCCTGCTTCTCCCTCTCCCTCTCCCACTCCCCCTGCTTGTGTTCCCTCTCTCGCTGTGTCTCTCTCTGTCAAATAAATAAATAAAATCTTAAAAAAAAAAAAAAAGACTTTAAAATAAACCTGTCTCTTCAAATCTGAGGCATATACACACTTTCCAACCACAACAAACATCTATCAAAAATAACAACTGATCCTTTAGAACTTGGGCACCTTTACGAAAGCAGTGTAAAACAGTGTGTCTGACGGACTACCATCTATGTAGAAAGAGAAGACACTATCTACCAGCTGTATAAACTATTCTGAAAGAACACACAATAAACTGGTAGCACTGATTGCAACAGGAGGGATGCTGATAAACGGGAAGGAGGCTTTCCACTGTATACTCCTTTGTACCTTTCAAATTCTGAATAAAGGAAATATACCGCCTATTCAAAACACAGGTTTAAAATATTAAAAAGGGCGCCTGGGTGGCTCAGTTGGGTAAGCGACTGCCTTTGGCTCAAGTCATGATCCTGGAGACCCGGGATCGAGTCCCACATCGGGCTCCCCGCTCAGCAGGGAGTCTGTTTCTTCCTCTGACCCGCTCCCCTCTCATGCTCTCTATCTCATTCTCTCTCTCAAATAAATAAATAAAATCTTAAAAAAATAAAATAAAATAAAATATTAAAAAACCCGCTCGGCTGTCCAGGGCATACAGGTGTGCTGAGCCACTCTAAAACAAAGGTGACCGGGCGCCTGGGTGGCTCAGTTGGTTAAGCGACTGCCTTCGGCTCAGGTCATGATCCTGGAGTCCCGGGATCGAGTCCCGCATCGGGCTCCTCGCTCAGCAGGGAGTCTGCTTCTCCCTCTGACCCTCTCCCTTCTCATGCTCTCTATCTCAAATAAATAAATAAATCTTAAAAAAATAAAATAAAATAAAATAAAAATAAAATATTAAAAAACCCGCTCAGCTGTCCAGGGCATACAGGTGTGCTGAGCCACTCTAAAACAAAGGTGACCGGGCACCTGGGTGGCTCAGTTGGTTAAGCGACTGCCTTCGGCTCAGGTCATGATCCTGGAGTCCCGGGATCGCGTCCCGCATCGGGCTCCCTGCTCAGCGGGGAATCTGCTTCTCCCTCTGACCCTCCCCTCTCTCATGCTCTCTCTCTCATTCTCTCTCTCAAATAAATAAATAAATAAAATCTATAAAACAAAGGTGACCTTGTGGCTGCTCTGAGCAGTGCTGTGCACGTAGTAGGCCGTTCACTGTGTGTGCTACCGATGCCTTCCAAGCCTGGCTTACCAGGTCCCTCACATGAGGGAAGGAGGCACACAGAATGCTAAAGCTTACTGGAGAAGCCGCGTGGCTCTGACATCCTGAGCGGCTGTACTCATGACGCAGGAAGTTAAGCGCACAGCCTCAGGGTCAGAGGGCCCAGAGTCACTGTCTGCTAGCCCTGGGACCTTGGGCAGAATGTCACTATGCACAACTTCCTCATCCGTAAGATGACAATAATGATATCTACTTCACAGGGCTGTGGTGGGGATAAAATGAGATAACGCATATTCTACAAGGAGCAGAAGGCCACTGGGTGTTATATGCAACTAATGAATCGTTGACCACCACGTCAAAAACTAATGATGTAGTATATGCTGGCTGACTGAACAAAATAAAAAAAATAAAAATAAAAATAAAATGAGCACAAGGCATGGCACACAGTAACATTCAACATCAGCTATTATTAGAACATAAAAGGGAGCAGAAGGACATGTTCAGGAGGTGGGAGCATCTAATAAGTTCTGACAGGAATTTTAAATTGTCAATTGATGAGCCAAAACTTCCTGATTGTTACCAGTATACCCCAAACCATCAGGATGACCACTGTGAAATACAGCACTGAAGCAGACAACCTTAGAGCTCACAGGTGAGGTACTGTGTCCACAGCTTAGGTGAAAGGAATGAGGGGAGATGTCATATGTAAAGATCAAGTTTGTGCCAAGTAAAGACAAAACAGCGTCACGGCTCAGAGTGCCAAACGAGGACCCAAAGGAGTTCAAATTCAAGCAAGTTCTCAGACACATCACAGGGCTGTATGACATCACGGGGCCATGCCGGAGACAGAGGACGACAACCACAACACAAAACAGTCTCATTTTAGACAAACACGATCACGTGAGATTCATATGGTTTCAAAGGGGGCTGGGTACATTTTAACGTAATTTTTAAACACATCATCACAGTTAAAAAAAAAAAAAAAGAGGAGTGTCAGCACATTATCCAACTGTGAGAAACATGACAGGATTCTTTCCTGTGACGGGGAACTCGCTTTCACCCAAAGTGGAGTGTACCATGACCAACAGCTCTCATCAATGGAGAGCTCTTCATCAGAGTAAGTCTAACTCCTGCTTTTGGTTCATAGGTCACTTTAATCCCCTTTTACAAATCAGCCTGGCAAATAATTGACCCCACAGAGTTCTTTCTTTACACTAAGAATCAAACAGCTCTCAATCTTCCATGGTAGCAAAAGAAAGCAATACAAGTCACTAAGCCTACAAAGAAAGAATTGGTCATGTGCTACCCAACTTTGGTTTTCAGGAGGATGGAGGGTGCTGGCAGGTTTCCAGAAACATCTACCCACTCCCCAAAGTCAGGGAGACAGAATAAAGGCAGCAGCAGGAGAAGCTCCGCCATTGTAGAGTAGAGCGCCACTGGTGCCTCTGAACTCAAGCTGCTTCTGGAGATGCTGGTCCTCACAGCAGCTCGTGGAAGCAGGCCAGAGACTGTGTGTTAACCCCAAAGCAGGATCTCCAGGGACAGCCAGTAGATCATCGTGGGCCACAGAGCTGGTCCCAAAAGCCAGGTAAGACAGAGAGGTATACTTATGAGATTAGCTTAAGGAAAAGAGAGATCTTTTGCAGTATCTTAGTCTCATGTACGACACATATTGACTGATGGGGCCTTGGCTGGATGTCATAACCTCTTTAAGCCTGTCAGGAGGATGGAATGATGCAATATACCCAAAGCTTTCATCAAGGTCTGACCCCAGAAATCTCTCTATAAAGGCTACTTTAAAAATGTCCATTTTTAAATTGCACAGCTTTACCTAATCTTTTCATTTCCACACCTAAAAACTTGAGTGGTTCCCTACTTTTTTCTTTACATTACAGATTTTATTATTTTTAAGTAATCTCTACACCCAACCTGGGGCTCAAACTCATGACCCCAAGATCAAGAGGTGCATGCTAGACCAACTGAGTCAGCCAGGCCCCTCCCTGCTCTCTCTCAAATTAAGTTTCTAGTGCTTACAAACAGCCTCATGTGTCCTGCTAGTTTGGCCCCAGCCTCCATCATTTCACTCCTCTCCCACTCTT
Source organism: Eumetopias jubatus (assembly GCF_037043125.1). Lineage (NCBI taxonomy): Eukaryota > Metazoa > Chordata > Mammalia > Carnivora > Otariidae > Eumetopias > Eumetopias jubatus. Next base: position 72,707,319 of record NW_028274818.1, on the reverse strand, counting down.
ACATCTGGTACCTTACCCTCTAGCTCAAAGGAAGCAGCATGTTATTCACTATCCCAAGCCAGGGTCTCTGCCTCCTACCCCCCGTGCCTTTGCTCATTCCATCACAACCCAGTAATGGACAAAGAATCTAAATACATATAAAGCAAATGGCCAATAAGCACATACAAAGATGCTCAACATCATCAGCGACCACAGAAAAGCAAATTAAAACCACAGTGAGACACCATTTCACACTCAGTAGGGTGGCTATAATCAAAAGGACAGACAAGGGGTGGCTGGGTGGCTCAGTCAGTTAAGCGTCTGCCTTCAGCTCAGGTCCTGGGATCGAGTCCCACATCGGGCTCCCTGCTCAGGGGGGAGCCTGCTTCTCCCTCTGCCTTTCCCCCTGGGCTTGTGCTCACTCTCTCACTTGCTCACTCTCTCTCAAGTAAATAAATAAAATCTTTTAATTAAAAAAAAAAAGGATAGACAAGAACAAGTGTTGCTGGGGATGTGGAGAAGTCAGAACCCTCCGATGGTGGGAATGTAAAATGGTGCGGCCATTTTGGAATAGTCCGGCAGTCCTTCAAGAGGTTAAACACGGATTTATCATGTGACCCAGCAATTCCACTCCTAGGTATATGAACATACTCACAAGAAATGAAAACATGGGTCTACACAAAACTTATATGTGGATGTTACCAGCAGCACTACTGATAAATAGAAAAAAAGGGGAAATGGCACGTGGGTGGCTTAGTCAGTTAAGCATCCAACTCTTCGTTTCGGCTCAGGTCATGATCTCAGGGCTGAGATCGAGCCCACGTCAAGCTCCACACTCAGCGGGGAGTCTGCTTGAGATCCTCTCTCTCCCTCTCCCTCTGCCCCTCCCTGCCACATGCACACACACGCGTTCTCTCTCTCTCAAATAAGTAAATCTTAAAAAAAAAAAAGACTTTAAAAAATAAATAAATAAAAATAAAAATCTTTGGTTCTTCCTCTCTTTTTTTCTGAAGCATTAACCAGCAGGGCACTATGTGTTTGAGGAACAGTCCAGGAACACCCATTGTTTTCATTTCATTCTACACTGTCAGCCACACAGGACCCATATGTATGGGCAGATACACCTCACTGGTGAGCAGACTAGACCAACAGCATCCCTTCTACAGTCTTGTCCCTAAAATCTGGATTCCATACAGACCTGGTAATAGGCTTTCTTGATCTCCTTCTGGCTGGCATTTCGGGGCACTCCTAGTATCTGGTAATAATCCTCTTTGGCCAAAGGGGAGCTCGTGTGGAAGGAGGCAGTACAAACAAAAGGGTAACTTTTTACTCCTAAAAAAGAAAAAAGGAAAGAAAATCACTCTGGGAATGTGCTCAACAAAAGGAAATTGTGAGTGAACAACCAGCCAGGTTATAACTGTGAAGGAACGGAGATCATAGCTTTGGAGTCAGCTTTCCTCCAAGCCCTCTGGAGACCAAACTCACTTCACTTAAAAATGGCCAAGGCCACTGTATATAATGAATATAAAACAAACACCACTGGGCAGGGCTGATTCTGCTGGACCACAATACAGTGAAGAGGTACCCTAATTACACCACCAAAGGAGCAGCACACCAGATGGAGGCTATACCTGGGGGATGATTAAAAAGGGACCTTGTCCCACTGTTACACTACCCAAGCACCTGCCACATGCCAGGTATCTTCACATGCTTTGTCTCCCTTAATGCTTAACAATTCCCCAGGTTCCTTCCCTTCACCATGCAACCTTGGGCATCTGCTTCTGGGGTGGTTCTCGGAGGGTGGTCCCTGGACCAGCAGCACCATCAGCTTGTTGGAAATGTCCATTTTCAGGCCCCACCCCAGACCTGAATCAGAAACTCTGGAGGTCCAGTAAGCTATGCTTACTAAGCCCTCCAGGTGATTCTGCCACATGCTCAATTTGAGGACCACTGTACTAAAGAAATGGTTCTTAGTGTTTCAAGTCACAGATCTAAGAGAATCTGATAAAAGTGCTGCCCCTCCCCTAAAAACAATACACCTATATAGACACACAGGATTAAAAGGTGCTAGGCCTGAATCTGTTTACCCCAGAGCAGCTAATGGGTCAAAGCCCAAGGCAGGCAGCCGTATGTCCTTTCATGCTTCTGGCATCAGCACCAGGAGGACCAGCCACCAGCAGACACACTCTGCCCCACTCAACTGCCCTCGTGGCCTGTGGTAGAGAACTAAGCTGGACTGGTCTGTCAGCAAGTGAAGCGGGGGAGCCACCCCACACTTTGAGCCCTGCCTAACCCCCAACACATCCTGTGACAAATGAAGATAGGCAGGGCAGGGCAGGGGGTGAAAGAGAGCCACGTTAAGGCATAAGAGTCGTGACAACTCCAGGTTTCCACGTCAGACCTCTGCCTACAGAGAAGTTTCTGGATTCACCATTCATTCATACAGCAAATACTCACTGAGCATCTACTACTTGCCAGGCACTAGGTTCTGCTTCAGGAATAGGTAGCAGACCACTGAAAGGGAACTGCCCTTCTGAAGCTTATGTATATTCAAGATCTTAACACTGTAGTAGGCACTGAAGACACAAGATGAAGAAAAAAGCCAAAGCCAAGGAGCTTACAGTCCTGCACAAGAGTGTGGGAGGCAGTGTGCAAAGAGCTTTTAGTACACAAGGACATGCAGAGTCACATACAAAGAGTCACCTAATCAGGGTTTCTCAAACTCACATTATTGATGATGGGACTGGATTCCTCCTAGTGGAGGGGTTTTCCTATTGTTATGGGCTAATTCTGTCCTCTTCCCCCAATTCACGTATTGAGGCCCTAATCTCCAGTGCCTCAGAATGTGACAGTAATTGGAGGCACGATCTTTAAAGACAACCCTGCCAAAACACTGATCTTGGACTTCTAGCCTCTAGAACTGAGAGGATAAATGTGGTTCTTTGTTATGGCATCCCTGGCCAATTAAAATACCTGAATGTCAAAGGATGTTCAGTAGCATCCTGGCCAACTATTTGTAAGTAGCACACTCTACTCCCCCCTCTACCCCTGCCACACGCTGGCAACTAAAAATATCTCCAGACATTGCCGAATGTCCTGTAGAGGGCAAAATCATCCCCAGTCGAGAACCACTGATGATCCAACTGAAAAAGTTCCAGAAAGGTCTTTTAAGGCAGCTGCTGTTAAGCTGTAGAAATTAACCAGGCTAAGGAAAGGTTTGAATCTGCCCAGAATTACACCTACAGTCCTGATGTTATTTGAAACAGCTTCCCCTTTACTGCTCAAAAGTGCCTCATTTGGCTGCAAAATCATGTATTACCTTTGGTTCACAGGGAAGTCCTCGTGCATTTAGTAACTAGTGATGTAACTAGATTTTATGCATGTAGAGGGGTGGCAGGAGGTAATGATGCTGCTGATGATTAATGAGGGCTAGGAATAAACTGAAGGGCCTTTGAGCTATGCTAAGGAGTCCGGATTTTATCATGCAGGCAATAGGGAGACACTGCAAGTGTTAAACAGAGAATGGATGGGCTTTCCATGAGAAAGCGCTAACAACAACAACAACAAACTGGAGGCCTGGGAGACCACTTAAAATTAATCTGAACACAAAATACAACCAGGGGTGTTGAGGCTATCCAGGAAGCAGGCAAGATCATCAGACAGGAGAATGACTAGGGAACACAACCAACAGCACAATTCAGACACATGGTTGGTTCAACGTTTCCTCCTTCCTTCTCTCACTATAATGGAAGTCGTCCAACGCAGAACAGAACCATCAATGCTAAACACTTAGAGGCTTAATACATATTAATTTAGTAACGCCTCCAGCAATTAAGAAAGCTGGTTTTGAACCAAGGCTCCACCATCTTTCTGCTTTGTCACATTATACAAGCTGTTTAACATCTAGGCTTAAATTTCTTTATCTATACAATGGAATAGCAACAGTGTCTATCACATGGAAATGATCCATGCCTGGTACATGTAAAGTGCTCAATAAACGTTAGTTTGTATTTTTATTACAATTACCCATTTAAGGACTTAGGAAAGACTAAGCGTGCCCTTCAGTTAAAACTATGTGGTGGAAAGAGCATAAGCTATTAAAGGTCAGCCCTGGGTTTGGGATAACTCTTCTCATCTAGCTTTATGACCTCAGTTTCCCGTTCTTTAAAATGAGAATGACGACACCCTTCTTGCAAGATTGTTATCATCAAGCGAAATGGGTCACAAAGTGCCAAGCACCGTAACAGGTGCTCACCGAAGAATAATTACCTCCTCCCTTCCGGCCAGAAGGTGAAGGGAGAAGACGGGAACGGAATAGGGTAACGGAGCAGCGGCAGGCCGGAAAAAGGCTTCTAGAAATGTTGACAGAGAAGTGAAGGTTGTAGGCCTACGGAGCGTTTCACTACCGCCGCCAGGCTCCATGTAGCTCTCCCTTGTTCACGACTTCTGAGAAGCCATTTGGACCTCTCTGCCTCCTGCTTGCCAGTCTCTCCAAGCAAATCCTCTTACAGGTCAGAAGACACCCTCCAACCCCGCTACCCCCGCAGTCGGATCGAGTCACTCCCTTCCGGGCCTTATAGCCCCCACACTCGGGCTCTGGAACCTGCCCTCACCTTTGAAGCTGACACCGGGTCTCAATGTCAGCAGCGCCCCGGAGCCCCGAGCTCCCAAGGAAGGCGCGAAGGTAGTGACGTTCAGCTTGTAGCCCAGCGAAGCCCCCACCACGCCCCCCCTGGGCGGCCCGGCGCCTTTCCCCGCTGCAGCCGGCAGCCGGGGGTTCCCCACAGCCACCAGCAACCAGCGCGTGGAACACCGCGCCGCCATCTTGGCCCAGGGACACCGCGCCTGCGCCACCCGACTCAAGGAGGCCTCGCGAGGACAGCGCGCGGCCGCAGCGACGGAGCTTCCGGAGGCGGGGCCTGGTGCGCGCCCGCGCACGAACACAGGCGTCACGCACACGCCGCGGCACTCAATGCACCTTTCTTGCCAACGCCGAAATGAGATTTGTTCTGAAGAGCGCAACTAGGTATAGTGGCCCTGAAGAACCTCGTCATTCTGTGCAGGGTGGCCAAGATTGTACCTTATCTGTGTAAAGACGTGTTTGAGGGTAGCCAGGTGTGACCGTTCTGAGGGTCCCGGCGAAGGGCGGGACTACAAATCCCGCCGTGCAATGCGGCCCTCAGTCGCGAGATCCCAACATGCAGTGCGCGTCTTCCTCCGCCTGACCCGAAACTGAATAGTTTGCGTGAGCGTTACTCACCTTGTGTCCGCGGCCTCTGCCCTACTTCGGAAGCCTGGCCTCAGGCTCGTCTTCTCTCCGGCTGATTCCTCACGGAGCGGACTTTAATCACTCGATTCTGTCCTAAGCGTGTTAGTCTCCTCCACATCTGTAATGAGCTTGACAGTCGCGGAGGGAAAGCCGAGCCCCGCACAAACCAATGTAATAAACGTTGTGAGCACCTACTATGTGTCACGCACGTTCTTATAGACTATTGGGGATACAGCGATGAATGACATGCTATCCCTGCTCTGGGGGAGCAAACGATGAATCGAGAGAGACGGGGTTCTTAGCAACTAACCTAACATGACCAGTGCTGTCGTCGTTATAGACAGTGTTAGAGGCGAGGAGTTTCTGAAACAAATTGGGGGTCTGGAGGGTCAGGGAAGGCATCTGAGAGGTAACATTCCAGTTGGGACTTCGATGGCAAGTGCCTCAGAGGTGGAGGGGACAAGTATTCCAAGGAGCAGGAACTTTACATCTCTAAGACGTCTTAGAGATGTAAAAGTGCTCGCCCAGTATGTTTAAGCCCTAAACTTCGGGTGTGTGACTGGAGATGAGGCTAGACAGGTAAACATGGCCTAGTAAGACTTGCAAAGGAATTTCAACTTATACACACCCGCCTGTCACCCCAAACAATAAGAAGGGAACCCTAGGGTTCACTGATGGGTTTAAGATGATGTGTGCTCCTTGCCCCTTCTGCCCATTGTATCCAAATTTTTGTGGATGTGAATGTTAATCTAGGTAAGAGCCATAGCTTTCATTGATAAGATTCTCCACAGGCTCTGAGATTCAAAGAAGGTTTAAAAACCACTGCTCTAGGCGCCTGGGATTGAGCCCCAGGGCCCCTGCTCAACGAGGAGTCTGCTTCTCCCTCTCCCTTTCCCTCTCCCCCCCCCCCCCCGCCCCGCTTGTGCTCTCTCTCTCTCTCTCTCTCAAATGAATAAATAAAACCTTAAAAAGAAATAAAAGGGCGCCTGGGTGGCTCAGTCGTTAAGTGTCTGCCTTCAGCTCAGGTCATGATCCCAGGGTCCTGGGATCGAGTCCCACATCGGGCTCCCTGCTCCGCGGGAAGCCTGCTTCTCCCTCTCCCACTCCCCCTGCTTGTGTTCCCTCTCTCGCTGTGTCTCTATCAAATGAATAAATCTTTAAAAAAATAAAAAATAAAAAATAAAAACCACTGGTCTAATGAAAAAGGTACAAGTCTATTGTAAGGTGGAAGGAGTAGTTGAGAGTTTGTGCTAGGGAACCTAGAGAGAATGCATTTTAGAGAAACAAGGCAGAGGTTGTCATGACATGGGAAGTAAAGAAAAGAGTTTAATATGTTCAACGAATATTTAAATGTCTTCAGTATAGGGACGCCTGGGTGACTCAGTCCTTAAGCGTCTGCCTTCGGCTCAGGTCATGATCCCAGCATCCTCGGATCAAGCCCCACATCCAGCTCCCTGCTCGGCCGGAAGCCTGCTTCTCTTCTCCCTCTCCCACTCCCCCTGCTTGTGTTCCCTGCTCTCGCTGTGTCTCTCTGTCAAATAAATAAATAAAATCTTTAAAAAAATAAATGTCTTCAGTATAGTGGTTAGGAGTATGGGCCCTGGAGTTAGATAGTTTGGAACTGAATCCCAAACCTGTCACTTACCAGCTGTGTGTCCTGGGACAACTTCTTTTACCTCTCCGTGCTTCAGTTTCCTTTCTCTAAAATGGGGACATAATGGTAACTACCTCAAAGGATCATCTGAGGAATGAGTGAGATAATCCACATAAAGTCTTCATACAGTATTTGGCATGGAGTAAGTACTCAATATATGTTGGCCCTATGTGCCAGGCCCTGGGCTAAGCACTGGGAATACCAAGTACTTGCCCACAGGGAGCCCAAAACCTAGGGGGAAAGAGTGGGTGAGGGTGCTGGGTGAGAAGTACAACTTTCAGGAATAAACGCGGACAAGAGGCAAAGGGACTTTCATTTACCACCTCAGAGTGAGTTAGGAACTGGTGGAGGGCTCACTAATATGAAAACTTTGTCAGCTTTGTAACTTCCTCATATTTTTGGTAGTTCCGCCCCCCATCTATTTCCCCATAATGATTAACAGTAAAAAATAAATCACACTAAAAGGGGGAGTGTGTTTTTATTTTAGGGGATAGCAGGAAGGCTGATTGCCTGGGAGCCTGCATTCCCCCTCAGGAAGTAGAGAACCTCCAGGAAATGGAGTGGGTGCCGGTGACTACTGAAGGAGAGAAAGATGGGTTCGGGAAGCCACCAGAAAGATGCCCTGATGAGATCAGCCTAGGTATGTATGAGGTCCCTTTCCCTGCTAGTCACTACAGAGAAGCAGGAGATGATACAATTAGTAAACATGGGTAAGTTACAAAGCTCTGGAAATCTTCACAGCAGAGGTCCTTGATCCATAGTACCTGAATTACCTTGATTGGATAGATAATTGGGGGGGCAATGAATAAGCTTCTTCTTTTTTTAAGATTTTATTTATTTATTTGACAGAAAGAGAGAGTCTCTCTCTCTTTTTCTGAGAGTACAAGTAGGCAGAGTCAGGCAGAGGGAGAGGGAAAAGCAGGCTCTCCGCTCAGCAGGAAGCCCGATGTGGGGCTTGATCCCAGGACCCTGGGATCATGACCTGAGCCAAAGGCAGATGCTTAACTGACTGAGCCACACAGGCACCCCTGAATAAGCTTCTTTCTGCCCCCCTAACGCCAAGCTGAAAAACCCAGGGAAGGAGCTGGTTTGGGGAGAAAGATGATGAGTCACTGTTGTTTGGACTCATCATGCTTGAGATGTCTGTGGGACCAATTTCAGACTTGGTGGCTACAGAGAGATCTGAAAAATTCAGCTGTGTTAAGAACATTTTCTTTCCAATTTACAAAGAGCTTTGTCATATTTTCTATTTTGATCACAATCCTGTGAGGTAAAGCAAAGACTATTCCTGTACTTAGAAATGGACTCCCTCCCCCACCACATCCCCTACACACAACAAAATCAGCTCTGAAAGATACAAAACTCGTCCAAAGTCACAGAGCTAGTGTGTGGGTGAGCCAAGATCCATACCCAGGCCCCCTAACAAAACCCAGAGCTCTTTCCTTTAAACCATGCACGTTCCTATCTTGTGATCAATAGCTCCTAGTCAGGGCCCCTGGGTGGCTCAGTTGGTTAAGCAACTGCCTTCGGCTCAGGTCATGATCCTGGAGTCCCTGGATCGAGTCCCACGTTGGGCTCCCTGCTCAGCAGGGAGTCTGCTTCTCCCTCTGACCCTCTTCCCTCTCGTGCTATCTCTCATTCTCTCTCTCTCTCTCTCAAATAAATAAATAAAATCTTTAAAAAAAAAATAGTTCCTAGTCAGATAGCCCTTACTAGTTTAGAGTACTTTCTCACGCTGAATTTCCTCTGCTTCTCACAACAAAAGGGAGGCATGGGCAAGTATTTATTACCACCCCACCTACAGAATGTTTCCCTGCCTTCCAAGGACTGCAACTGTGACAGGACACAAAATGACCCATCCCAGGCTTGTTGCCAAGAACTAGGAGGAGCACACGGGCCACATCTACCCACATTCCCCCAGGCAGAATGTGTCATGTGTCCATCACCCACTGTCCCCCCTTCCCCAGTCTAAAGCCAAAAACTTTAGCTTTAAGGAGAAGCAAATGTTACTTGCAAAAGGCATACAAGGCTCACAAGCATCTCCCCCTCTGCACTTGTCACTTCACTGTTCCACAGGGCCCTTTCCCTCTCTCCTGAGGCAGTGAGATCAGTGAGTGCTAGTAGGGAGTTTTTGTTTTGTTTTGTTTTTAAGTTGATTTATTTATTTAAGCAGTCTCTACACCCAATGTGGGGCTCGAACTCCTGACCCCAAGATCAAGAGTCACATGCTCTTCAGACAGACAGCCAGGCGCCCCTAATAGGGAATTTTATTTTATTTTATTTTTTAAAGATTTATTTATTTATTTTGAGAGAGTGAGAATGAGAGAGAGAGTACATGAGAGCGGGGAGGGTTAGAGGAAGAAGCAGGACCCTCGCCGAGCAGGGAGCCCGATGCGGGACTCGATCCCGGGACTCCAGGATCATGACCTTAGCCGAAGGCAGTTGCTTAACCAACTGAGCCACCCAGGCGCCCCCTAATAGGGAATTTTAAGTATGGTCTAGTCTGTGATTTCCTGCAGACACTGACCATCCAAGCCCACAGTGGGACTAGCTGAGTCCATGGCTATCCAATGGGATGGCTGTTCCCCTCCCCAAGTGAGTGAGGATCCCTTCTAGGGAAGACAGAGAGGCCTGAGCCAATCTCTGCAGAGGCAATAAAAGACAGCTGTTTCTCTAGTTGTAGCATTTCCTTTCCTCCCCAAGTGACTATAGGACAATTCCAAGGGGGTGTGGGATGTGTGACCCAGATGTTCCCCAGCATGAATGACATCTGCCGTGGAGCAGTTCCCTACAGAACAAGGAGACAAACTCTCCTCGCCTTGATCCCCTGTGTGTTCCCCAGTGGGACCTCTGTGCTAATGATTTCCTAAATGTCCCTTTAAATAAACCACAGGTGTCTGACTCACAGCTAAATATTCTTCTGCCCAAAAGAGGCTTAAGCTTAAGTGATGTTTCACAAACCTAAAAAAATGAAAGGAATTCTTTTTTTTTAAATTTATTTATTTATTTGCCAGAGAGAGACAGCGAGAGAGAGAACACAAGAAGAGGGAGTGGGAAAGGGAGAAGGAACTCAGGTCATGATCCTGGGGTCCTGGGATTGAGTCCTGCATTGGGCTCCCTGCTTAGTGGGGAGTCTGCTTCTCCCTCTACTCCCCACCCCTGCTCGTGATCTCTCTGTCTCTCTCAGTCTCTCTCTCTCAAATAAATAAAATCTTTTTAAAAAATCAAAACAAATCACTAGGTGTAGTAAAACTTCAGAGCCCTAGGAACATGTGGGTACGCCTCCATTTGAGAAACAACAAAATCATAACACAAGGTGCTCTGTCATGGTGGGATGGGATATGGCGCGTTTTTCCCAATTTTTGAAATGTATTTTGTTGCGTAATTGTTTTCTGTGCTGAGAACTACAAGTGCTTTTCTGCATCAGCTCCTGAAATGAACAAGGCAGGGCTTAAGGTATGAAATTTTTTTTTAATGGGCATCTTTTAAAAAAAATAGTTTATTTATTTGACAGAAAGAGAGAGAGCACAAGCAGGGAGAGCTGCAGGCAGAGGGAGAGGAAGAAGCAGGCTCCCTGCTGAGCAAGGAACCCAATGCAGGGCTTGATCCCAGGACCCTGGGATCATGACCTGAGCCCAAGGCAGCTGCTTCACCGACTGAGACCCCAGGCGTCCTCAACATGCATCTTAAACAGTCATTTCAGGGGCAGATTACTAGATCTAAGAAATTTGTTGTTGTTACTGAATCCATCCATCCCTCTCCTTTTTTTTTTTTTTTTTTTTTTGTGACAGAGAGACAGCCAGAGAGGGAACACAAGCGGGGGGAGTGGGAGAGGGTGAAGCAGGCTTCCTGCCAAGCAGGGAGCTCAATGCGGGGCTCCATCCCAGGACCCTGAGATTATGACCTTAGCTGAAGGCAGACACTTAACCGACAGAGCCACCCAAGCGCCCCCATCCATCCCTCTCTTGCAAAAATTCTGACTTGTGGAAACCACTAACTTCACAGAAGATTAAGGTAACATCAAGATGGAAACTTCTTTTCTTTGGCATCACAGTTTAAAATAAGGATGCAGCCTGAGGCTCTTTTAACGTTTTTGTGCCTTTTTTTTTCCTTCCCAATTTTCTCCTTGCTGCCCTCTTCTCTCCACTAATATCCTTTCAGGTACATAAAGTGTTTTGTTTTCTAGAAGGAGGACTTCACTACAATGGATTCCTAAATTCCTGTTTGCTGGTAATTATTCTTGGAAACGGCACCTGTGAAATGTAAATCATCCTGGCCCCAAGTTAACCAGACATCCTTGTTTTGCTGGAATTTGATCCACCTTTTGATAAACTGTCCTTTAGGGTAGAGAGAGGTCTTCCAGTATCCTGTAGAAACAGCCAAGTGGAGTCACTAGGAGTATAAAGAAACAAAGCTGGTAATTTATAGGTTCCTGGGACTACAAGGCATCTTGCAGCCTGTCAGTTCAACCTCACAATTCACAATTTATTCTGCTCAAGTGTGCAGCAGCCTTCGAGCGCTAAGCTCTCTACCAGAATCACTCTCTCCATCTAGAATGGATCTGGGAATGCATGAGATGGCAAGTCTCTAGGCCTTGATGTTCTTCTATCTCTTCCTTCTCCTTGCTGTGGAGCTTGGGTTGGTGGCTGTGGGAATGGGAAAGCTGACTGACATTCTTCTACTCTGTTTCCATCAACCTTCAGTTTATGGAAATACAATCACATGACTCAACATAGCCAGGGGCATGGCATGGTTCATTTCTCTCCTGGGAGAGAAGGTCAGAGGTCAGAAGCCTAGGTGCCAGGGCCAGGCAGGTAAAGGATGGGTGGAGGAGTGGCATATAGGTTGAGGGATCAGTAGGAGTGTGGTGAATGGGAAAACATGCATGATGGTGGCAGGTGGTACTCAGTGGGCCCATGTGGAGATGTGGACCTAGCCTTGCCAAATCTTTCCATTTTTCCAGAGAGGCTGAAATCCAAACTTTTAGGAAATTTACCAATTTTTAAAACATCATGTGAACCAACTAAAATATATCTGTGAATCAGATTTGGCCCACAACATGTTCATTTGTTACCTCTGGGGGTTAAAGACTTTTCTGACTTGCCCATTTAGGCCCATCTGACATAATGATAAATTAAAACAAAGCGAAACAAAAACAAACTCAGGAATAACAATGACATGACATCAAGCAAATTGGGAAGGTTTACATGAACCTTTGCTGTAGATGTATAGTTAATTTATATTTAAAAAAAAATTAGGGGCATCTGGATGGCTCAGCTGGTTAAGCATCCAACTTTGGCTCAGGTCATTATCTCAGGGTCCTGGGATGGAGTCCTGCATCGGGCTCCCTGCTTCACGGGAAGCCTGCTTCTCCTTCCCCCACTCCCCCTGCTTGTGTTCCTGCTCTCTCTCTCTCTCTCTCTCTGTCAAATAAATAAATAAAATCTTTAAAAAAAAAGATTCATCCATGTTGTATCAGGGGTCAGAACTTCCTTCCTTTTTGAAACTGAATAAAATCCCATTGTATGTATAGACCACATTTTGCTTATCCATTCATCTGTCGATGGACAATGGATTGCTTCCATGTTTTAGCTTGTGAATAAGGCTGCTTTGAACACAGTTGTACAAGTATGTCTTCCTGACCCTGCTTTCAATTATTTGGGGTATATACCCCGAAGTGGAATTGTTGGATCATATGATAATTCTATTTTTAATTTTTTGAGGAACTACCGTACTGTTTTCCACAGCTGCTGCATCATTTTACATTCTCATCAACAGTGCACAAAGGTTCCAATTACTCTACATCTTCACCAACACCTGTTATTTTCTGGGGGTTTTGTTTGTTGGTAGTAACCATCCTGTTGGGTGTGAAGTGGTATCATAATACTTTTAATCTCTCTAATGGCTAGTGATATTGAGCATCTTTTCATACCCTTAATGACCATTGGTATATCTTCTTTGGAGCAATGTCTATCCAAGACTTTTGCCAATTAAAAAAATATATTTTATTTATGTACTGGGGGGGCACGAGCAGGGGAAGGGGCAGAGGGAGAAAGAGAAGCAGACTCCCTGCTGAGTGTGGAGCCAGACACAGGGCTCAATGCAGGGCTTGATTCCTGGACCCTGAGATCATGACCCGAGCTGAAGTCAGACACCTAACCAACTGAGCCACCGAGGCACCCCAGAAATTTGCCAATTTTTAATTTAAGTGGTTTGTTTTTGTTGTTGTTAACTTTTAGGAATTCTCTATTATATTCTCCATATGAGTCCCTTATAAGTCACACATATGAATTGTAAATATTTTCTCCTATTCTGTGGACTGCCTTTTTATTCTGTTGATGATGTCTTTTGAGGAACAGACTTTTAAATTCTTCATGGTTTATTTCTCTTTTGCCTGGATCTTTTGGTGTCATATAAAAAAAATCATTGCCAAATCCAGTGTTGTGAAGCTTTTGCTCTATGTTTTCCCTCTAAGATTTTTATAGTTTTAGATCTATAGTTGATTTACATGTAAATTGCAATGCATAATGTCTGAATGTCCCCTTCCTGGGAGGTTATAAGTCAAATATTGTTGATGCAAGAAGAGATGACTGCATACCATAAACAATCTATAGTAACGGATGGTATTAAACTATTAATAATTGTAATTCTAAAAGCAATATCTGGTATGGAGGAACCTCAAAAAAATATAAGTACTCTATCATCCAGTAATCCCACTTCTGGGTATATATCCAAAAGAATTGAAAGCAGGGCCTTAAAGAGAGATTTGCACATCCACGTTCATAGCAGCATTATTCACTACAACCAAAAGGTGAGAGAACCCAAATGGCTATTGATGGACAAACAAAATGTGGTATATCAATGGTATATATTATGTGGTGCATATAGTGGTATAATAGACTTAACAAGGATGGAAATCCTAAAAAAATGATAATATAAAAAGGTGCCACCTGGCTGGCTCAGTCAGTAGAGCGTCCGAATCTTGATCTCCTGGTTGTGAGTTCAAGTCCCACATTGGGCATAGAGCTTACTTTGGGGAAAAAAAAAAAGGAAGGAAATACTGTCACATGCTACAAATGGAAGAACCTAAGGACATTATGCTAAATAAAATAAAGGAAAATCACATACGACTCCACTTACATGAGATAACAAAAGTAGTCAGACTACGCGCTCCTGACTGCCTCAGAGGAGCATTCGACTCTTGATCTCGGGGTTGTGAGTTTGAGCCCCATGTTGAGTGCAGAGAGTATTTAAAAATGAAATCCTAAAAAGTAAGTGAATAAATAAAGTAGTCAAACTAATAGAAAGTAGAATGGTGGTTATCAGGGGCTGGTGGGAAGGAGAAATGAAGAGCTGTTGTTTGATGAGTATAGAGTCTCAGTATTGCATGAAAAGGTTCTGGATACCTGTTGCCCAACACTGTGAATGTCCCTAACACTACTGGACTGGACACTTAAAAATGGTAAATCTTATATTTTTTTACCACAATTTTTTTGGGAAAAAGAAGCAATATTGGCAGTAATCGAACACCACGACCAACATGAGACAACACTGCAGATTCTGCTGGAATTCCAGAGTCTGAAGAGTAGGCTCCCTGGAAAAGCTGTATCCAGGGGTTGCTGGACTGCTTAGAATTCCAAATCCCAGGCCTCAGTCAACTCCACTGACATCCTACTTTTATTTATTTTTATTTTTTTAAAGATTTTATTTATTTATTTATTTGAGAGAGAGAGAGAGAATGAGAGATAGAGAGCACGAGAGGGAAGAGGGTCAGAGGGAGAAGCAGACTCCCCGCTGAGAGGGAGCCCGATGTGGGACCCGATGTGGGACCCGATCCTGGGGACTCGAGGATCACGACCCGAGCGGAAGGCAGTCGCTTAACCAACTAAGCCACCCAGGCGCCGGACATCCTACTTTTAATTTACGGATATCAAAGTCTCTCTTAACTCACCTGGTAGGATCCAGGTGGGAAGTAGTCTTTTAGACCTCACAGTTTACTTGTAAAAACTGAAAAAAAGAACTTGCATCTGGGCGGCCCTTGGTGCCCTCCACCACTACAAACCTTCAGAATCGCCCTGCAGGCGGGTACCTCAGGACAGGCTGTCCTCTGCCACAGACTTCGGAAATTTTTGCAGCAGTCATTCACATTCCTCAGATCAAAGTCCCTTTTCCAGACACGCCTGAGCAGGTGTCCTGCCTGTTCTCAAGCAGAAAGCCTATTCTGGAGTTCCTCTCCAAGGCAAAGAGAAATGGTTGCGGAATGAAGCTGTTCTCTTTTCTTCCTGAGTTGTTTGGGGGCTAAGCAAGTCATTGGTGGGGCTCTGAAAGGTATTCTCCATTTCTCTCACTTTTCTCCCTTTCCGGTTACCTCTAAATCATACTTGCAGGTGTCGTTCCTGCCCCACGGCGCCCAAGGCCGGCAGCCAAGACATGCCCTAATGCGGGGATGCTGAAGGCCGCATCCCTGCCCTCGAGCCCACCTGGCTTAAGCAGGAGGGGTGCGACGCGGAGGCGCTGGAGTAAGCCCCGCGACAGGGATATGCGTCAGACCTGAGCGCCCCTTCCTTCCCCCGCTGCCACCCGCTATCCGTGTGACCGCGGCTAGCGGCTCCTCTGTCCTGAGCGCGGTCCCTGTCTCCGAAATGGAGCTAGTCCACTTCCGCCCCCTCTCCGCCCCGGGTAGGCCGCGCCCGGCGAGCTGGAGAGCCTCCCCGGGAAAAATTGCTGACTATAAAACCGGGACTGTGCCCCCAGCCCTGGCGCGCGCCCCTCGGGGTCGGGGGCGGACAGCGCGCCACACGTGACCTCCCCGCCCGCGCTGCCAGCCCGCCGGCATCGGGGCGTGGCCTCGCTGGGCGGCCTCGCAGCGATTGGTCGGGGGGCGGGGCCGGCGGCGCTCGCGCCGGGGGACAGATGCCCGGGGCGGGGCCCAGTGGGCCGGAGCGGGCTGCGATTGGCCGGGGGTGTGTCGGGGCGTGGCCACAAGCGGTCGCGAGCGGGTGGGGCCGGAGGCGGCGGGAGTCGCGGCTGCTGTCCGTGCACCTGAGAGCCGACGCCCGGGTCTTCGAAGCTACGCCCGCAGCAGTCCCCGTCGCCATGAGCCGCTTCAAGGTGTCCAAGTTCCGACACACGGAGGCCCGGCCGTCCCGCCGCCAGGTGGGCCCTGCCCGCGGGTCCCCGCGCCCCCGCCCCTCCCCCTCCGCTGGACCCCACGCGGGGACCCCTCGAGCCCGCCTGCCCCGGGGCGCCCCCTTCAGGCCCGGGCCCGGTGTCCCGGCTGCCCCGTCGCACCCGGAGGACAGAATCTGGCGCTCCCTTGCCGGGTCTCTCTCTGGCCGCTCCGTGAGCGCCGCGGTCCGCGGGCTCGCCCGCCTCGCCCCGGGACCCCCGAAACGGTGCAGCCCGCCCGGCCGGGCCGAGGCTTGAGGCCTGCAAGGCTGCCTGCCTTCTCGGCTTCCGGTCGGCCTTGCCGGAGACCGCGGCTCGGGCTCTGCTGGCACCAGCTCCTCCCTGCCGCCCCGATCGGCCCTGCCCGGGGCTGGAGTGTGGGAGAGATGCCTCTCTCTCTGCTGGCCTTGGCGAGTCCGGGTGTGTCAGCTGAAGAGCGGGAGCCCCTCAGACAGAGGCGCGCCCCTCCCTCGGGTTTCCGCCGGCGTTTCCTTCTCTCGCGGCTGGCGCAAGAGCAGCTCTTCTCTTACTGGGGTGATGCTCCCAGGGGCTGGATGGGGTATGGGGAGGCCCGAGGAGGTGGAGCCCAGAGGAAGAGCTGAACCAGGTGTTGGGGGGCGCCTCGGAACCCCGAAAGGGCAGCCGGCTTGATGAGGGGTGTGCTTCAGAGATGATGCCAGTCCTGGTCTGTTGCTCCCCATATTATTTGGAAGGTAGGCTTAGGAACTGACTTCTAGTAGCCCCATCAAGAGCAAACGCATAGCAGGATAGCCTGGGGCAGCAGCCCAATTTTCATCCTCTGGACAATATTTCCTCTCTACTTCCGTGTGCTCCTGGAACCACAACTATGAACACCACAGCACTTTCCTTCCTCTGTACTGCTTACAGTCTTGTGAGGGAGACATACAGCAAGCAGACAGGCCTGCAAGGGCACTGCAAGTTTTAGTGAGTGCCCTGAAGAACACACAGGAAAGGCTGGAATGGAGATGGAGTGGAATGGCCACATGCAGGTTAATCTCCATAGAGTCGTCAGGGAAGGCTGCAGGGAGGAGGTGACATTTAAGCTGAGGTCAGGAAGGTGAGAAGCAGCCAGCTACAAGAAGAGTGGGGTGGGAAAGAGCCTGGTGGAGAAATGAAAAGTGGGCCAGAGTGGATGGAGGGCAGTGATGGGGAAGCAAGGTGTCAGATGAGTCCAGAGCGGTCCTGCAGAGCCCAAGGGCCACTGCACTACAAGGCTGAAAGCAAAGCAAGGGGTGGAGAGGTGCTCAGACTTGCATTAATACTGTCTTTCTGAGTGCAGTAAGCATTCCTTGAATGGGTCTGGAGTATACTCGATGGGCCTTGGGTCTTGTCCCAGGTGGGCTTTAGTCCAACAAGGTAAACAGACAGGCATGGGACCAGGGATTACAGAGAGAGCTTTAAAAACAGTTTAGATTAGGGAGATGGGAGGACAGGTGATATGTTCTCCTTTTCAAAGATATTTCCTGTCACTCTATTTGTACAGTAAACATGAAATAATGCAAGATGATAACACAGGTGAAAATTGAAATAGAAACTTGCATGGAGGAGACGGTTTCCGGTGCACTGTGGGTGGGTAGGTTGGGAAACAAGGGTGTTCAATTTTTAGGCGGCAGGGCTGAGTGTGACACAGTGCTTTGATACCAACAGAGAAAACGTTTGGACCTTGCTGATCTTAGTTTCAGAAAGAATGCTCCTTTGCCCCTCCGTATGTGGGGGTGTTAACATTATTGCCTTTTCTCAGGGGTGCATTGTTCATCTTTCTGTGAGACTTTGTGGAGGAGAGGCCTTGATTCTTCCCCTATCTGAGCTTGAGTGTTTTTCTCCTGGGGCTTGCAAGGAGACCCCTGTACTTGGTAGAGGCCTTCAGCAGTGCCTTGGAGGAAGTTGAGTCTGTCTTCTGTTTTAGGTACTCACTTCTGCTTTTTCTGCTTCTCTCTCTCCCTTTTAAAAGAAACAACCCCCTGGCCTCTTGACTTCATTTATCCTGGCTTCCCTTCTGACAGTCTTCTCCCCCTTATTAGAGAACCGATTTAATAGACCAAATTACCCCCCTATGGTTTAGGTTATCATTTCTGAATGCACTGAAGGGAGTGCATGAGTGGGGACAGGGTTAGATCCAAAGGAATGCATTTCTAATGGAGCAGCCCCTGCTTTAGTTATGAGCAGAGACCTGGCCATCACAATTCTTATTCTTTATTTTCAGGCCTGGATCAGTGACATTCGAGCAGGAACCACACCCTCATGTGGGAACCATATCAAATCCAGCTGCCACTTGATTGCATTTAACTCTGACCGTCCAGGTAGGGAGGTGGACATGGATGTGGATGGAGATTCAGACACTGTCACCCTAATTAGGATGGGGCGGAAGGACAGGCTCATTTCAGGCTGGAGGCTTGGGGGCTCCTCGTGGGGCTCAGAGGTCAGCACCATGCAGGGCCTTACACCCCTATAAACTGGTTAATGTGCAGTGATCAGATTGGTTTTGATTAGGGCATGTGTGTATACTTTGTATAAACCACACTGGCTGTGGGTTGTTGTGTTTTTTTTTTAAGATTTTATTTATTTATTTGAGAGAGAGAGAGAGACAGTGCAAGTGGGAGAGGCAGAGAGAGAGGGAGGGAGAGAGAGAGAGAATGTGAAGCAGACTACACTGAGCGTGGAGTCCGATGTGGGGCTTGATCCCAGGACCCTGAGATCATGACCTGAGCCGAAACCAAGAGTCAGATGCTTGACTGACTGGGCTACCCAGGCGCCCCTGGCTATGGTTTTTAAGAGATTGGCCAGGAGGACAAGGAGAGGACTATCCTGTTTGTTTTTAGCTGTCCCCATGTGCTACCCACTCCTCATCTGGAGGTCTGGGATTGGCTGGGGTCAATAGGAATACCGAGATTTGAAAAGTTCCCATGTTAGTTGGGACTTTTTTGGTTGCTAGTGATAACTCAGACCTCAAACTGACTTAAACAAAACTTGATTACTTCCTTGGCTGGTGTAAGTAAGATGTCCAGAGGTTTTAGGCAGAGCTGTATCCAGAGGATCACACATGCCATTGGCCCTGACCTGTGTCCTGTCCTTTGGCTTAGCTGCCCTTGGGTGATGGCTTCTTTCTCAGGTAAAGCTGGGAAAAGTGGCCACTGGTGGCCCAAAGCTGACCGCATATGACCCACAATGCCAGAAAGAGATAACCTCTTTCTCCAGTATCTTCTGTACATCTGATGTCACAGCAGGTTTTTTTGTAGGTAAGAAAATAATCTTGGACCAATCACTGTGTCCAGAGAGGTATTATTTTATAATTGGTGGAGGCTCTGGGAAGGTCCAAGGCTGAGCTTTTGGGTCTCGTGTCCTCTGGGAGCCCTGGGCAGCAAAAGGTTCCCATTAGGACTGAAGTCAGAGCCCCCGTGTGTTTGACAGGTGTGCTGGGCATCGTGCCTCTGGAAGGCCAAGGAGAGGACAAAAGACAGGTGACCTACCTTGGCTGCCATTCAGGTGAGTGGAGACTGGACCCAGGAAGTCTAGAACTCGCTCCTCCCTCCCTGGGTATAGGGATTCATACTCACCTGGTTCCACAGTCCCATGGCTTGCCAGGTTCCTCCTTTTGTCCTCGCTGTACTTTCGTACAGCGAAAGATATATTGGAAAGCTGGGTCCTGGTTGAGAATTGCACTTGGGCAGAGAGAGGGGAAGCTGAGTGCTCCAGATCGTCCAACTGAGAGGGGGGGATGTGCCCTGGCCAGCGCCAGGCTCCAGGCTGATGCCGTGGAGTCCACTGTGGAGGACTCAGCCCTATGGGGTTCTTAGCCCCGCGACCTCTCCTGGAGCCCAGCAGACCACCCTTCACCACCAGGCCTCCTCCCCAGCCAGGCTGCTCAACGCCCTTCAAGGAGGGGGCTGGCTGGGCTTCAGGGCGGGAGACGGGCCCTCACAAAGAGAGCTTTTGTGTGCTGCAGCTGCTTCTGGGGGCTCCCGGCAGCCTGCCTGGCAGCCCGCCCGTTCCAAGGGAACAGTTCGCGCTCCCTGTCCAGCTGCTGTGGCTGCAGGCCAGCCCCTCGGGCTTGCCTTCCTGGCTGCCTGTTGGGTGGCCTTGGGGGAGGGAAAGGGTCTGACCCTTGATCCCCAGTCTGGGTGTGCAGCTCAGTGTAGGGGTCCAGGTGATGAGAACAGAAGCCAATAGAGTAACAGTGGTGAAGACCATTCAAGAGCTCTTTATGTGCTAAGAACGTTGTCTATACTTTTTCTTCTTATTCCTTCTTAAAGCCTTTTACAACTACATTGAGGCATCATTTATATACCATTAATATGACTTGTTTTGAGTGAGGAATTTGATGATTTTGATGGAAGTGACAGAGTTGGGTATCCAAAACCCAATTTTAGAACATTTCCCCAGAGGATCCTCATGCCCCTTTGTGGTTAATCCATTTCCACCTCCGGCACCGAAGCCTCAGACACTGGTTGATCTGCTTTCTGCCTCTGCTGCCAGGGACTGCAAGCTACTGTCCCGGCCACATCTGGCCGGCTGCCTGTCTTGGTAAATAGCATTTTCTGGGACACAGCCACGCCTCTTCATTGACGTTCGGCCTGTGACTTCTTTCTCCCAGCAACCACAGAGTTGAGGAGGTGTGACAGAGACCATAAGGTCCCCAGGCCCTCAAGTATTTACCGTCTTAGCCTTTTCCAGCAAACGTTTGCCAGCTGTAGCCCGGCCTTTTCTGGATGTTTCGCATAAATGGAATGATACCACACGTAGTCTTTCAAATCTGGCTTCTTTCACTTAGCGTAACATTTGAGATTAATTTTTGTTGTAACAGGTGGAAGGAGTCCGCTTTTTTTATCCACTCGTACACCTTTTTTTTTTTAAAGGTTTTATTTGTGTATTTGAGACAGAGATAAAAGGAGAGAGAACACGAGATGGCGGAGGGTCAGAGGGAGAAGCAGACTCCCCACTGAGCGGGGAGCCCGATGTGGGGCTCGATCCCGGGACTCCAGGATCATGACCTGAGCCGAAGGCAGTTGCTTAACCAACTGAGCCACCCAGGCGCCCTCTTACACCTTTTTGAAGAAAAATTTTAAATGACCCATATTTTAGCTAAGAAAACTAAGGCTAAAAGAGATTAGGAGCCTACCAACACTGGACTTGGAACCAGGGTCTGTCTGACCCCTGTATTGTTTTTTTTGTTTCTTTTGGTTTTTTTAGATTCATTTATTTATTTGAGAGAGAGAGAATGTGTGTGTGCGCGTGCATTGGGAGAGGGGCAAAGGGAGGGAGAATCCTGAAGTGGACTCCCCACTGAGTGTGGAGTCAGACTCAGGGCTCGATCCTAGGACCCTGACATCACGATCTGAGCCAAAACCAAGAGCGGGCCGCTCGACCAACTGAGCCCCTTGGGCACTCCTGGCCCCTGTATTCTTGATGCATGTTACCCGTGGGGGAGCTGCCCCAGGTTGCTGATGTCTGTCAGGTAGTGAGCCCCATTACTGGGGGGCCTTTGAGGAGAAGCTGGACCAGGCCTCTTTTGATAGGGTGTAGCTCACTGTGGCCTCAACTATTCACAGCCTTGCCAGAATGCTGCTCTGGGGGCACCTCTAGTTCCTCAGAACCTGCCTTCGAGGCGGCAGGCACCAGTGTGCCCTCTGAGGTGCCACTGGTGGGGGAGAGTGTAGTGGGCTGGCCTTTGGCTGTCCCCCTGCCTTCGGGGGTACCTTCTGCCTCCTGGTCAGGGCCAAGTGCCCTTCAGTCCAGCCACCCAGGGGAGCAGAGAGCTGGGAAGCATTTGAAGAGTGTTCCTGCGGTCTGGGCTGTGGGGTGGCTGGGGACCTGCTCCGAACTGGGAAAGGCAGTGTGGTGCTGTCTGAAGATGTAGGTTCTGAAACCGAACTGACCGCCTGACATCAGTCAGCCTTGCCCCTTCTTAGTTGTGTGGCTCTGAGCAAATTACTTAACCTTTCTCTCCTCATGTCCTTGTCCCCCAGTTGGGGATCATGCCATAGTGCCATCCTGAGGGGTTGTTGTGAGGATTTGGTGAGGTAAATGCACATAAAGGACACGGGCCTGCCAGTTCAGCTGGGCACTCAGGTTGGCCACATCACCGCTTCTCATTTCCTCGGGGATGCCAGGTTGGTCATGCTGGCTGCTGCATCTGGCCTGGGCCCTGCCCTGTCAAGTGCGGAGCCCACAGGCAGGGTGGCAGGGGTTCCGGAGTCCAGACCAGGGCTGTCCCAAGCGGTGCCTGTCTTCATCTGCCCCTTCTCTTTCTCCTTTTTTTTTTTTTAATATTTTATTTGTTGGAGAGAAAGAGAGAGAGCACAAGCAGGGGGAGCAGCAGAGGGAGAGGGAGAAGCAGGCTTCCCGCAGAGCAGGGAGCCTGATGCAGGGCTCGATCCCAGGACCCTGAGATCATGACCCGAGCCGAAGGCAGCCGCTCAGCCAACTGAGTCACCCAGGTGTCCCTGCCCTTCTCTTTTCTCTTCAGAGTCAGTCTGGCTCTGGCCTGAGAGGAAAACATACCCCCTGTGGAGGCAGGCAGCAGAAATAGTCACTGCGCTCCTTACCCTGGTGATGCAAGCCTGGCCATCATGCTCACAATTCCCTGCCACCCTCCACACTGAGCCCTGGCCTCCTCCCCCCACTGGTGAGGTTCAGGAAATGTGGGTTTCCTCTCAGGTCTGTGGCTCACTCGGTGTGCCCCTGTCTCCCTCTCCTGGCCTTCTGGAGCTGAGCAGCTCAGGTTCTTGGGTTGCAAAGAACTGAGACCAGCTCCAGCTTGCTTTAGCCAAAAAGGGATTTAGAGGAGAGCTTCCAGAGCTGAAGGCCTGGGGAGTTTCCAAAACCAAAGGAGCAGCTGGACACGCAGGCCTTAGGAGGGTCCTGGCATGGGAGCTGACGGCTCCCTCCCAGCTGGCTGCCCTCCACCCAGGCCAGTCCCTGAGGCGCCCTGTCACTAGGCCTTCCAGTTCCGGGTGTAATTCCCTTAAGAGAGAATCTGGCTGCTCAGCCTCCGGGTCAGATACACTCTGGCCACCCCCCCCCCCCCCGGTGGGGACTTGAGGGGCAGAGAGCTCCTAGCTTGGGCATGTCACCCAGGCCCCCGCTTCCCTGATGTCTGACCTGTTCTAGTCCTTCATATTCTTCAGGGCTCACCGTGTTTCCTCCATGAAGCTGCCCTGAGCCCTGACCTTAGAGTCCCCGTACTCAGCCTACCTCTTGCTACATCTGCAGAGGTTGTGTGTGTGTGTGTGTGTGTGTGTGTGTGTGTGTGTGTGTGTGTGTGTGTGTCTCTCTCGCTGTGGAGGTGCTGAGGGTCTGTCAGGGCTGGGTGGTGTCCAGTTTGTGAATCCCTCGTGGACCCAGAGCAGGGCTGGCACTCACATTCATTCACATGTTTGCAGGCCAGGCCCTGCATTGGGCTCTGGATTTGGGGCACATGCAGGTGCTTGGTGTTTTGAGGAACTTTCTGCCTGTCATCGTGCTGCTAACCTCCTGATGCCAGGGCCTTGGCGCATCCTGGGGGTTGTGTACCACAGGCGGGGATTTCCAGAAGTGCCTTTCCTCGTGGACTTTCAGCCTGCCACCGTGTAGGCAGAGTTGTCCCATCTCTGAAACCCTGGGCTGTGGTTCCCCACCTTGGGGAGATATCCTCTTGGGCTGTAAACAAAGTTCTGGTAAGTTCTCGCCAGGCCTGTGTCAGCCATTGCTTTCCCGCAGACCTGGTCACGGACCTGGACTTCTCTCCCTTTGATGACTTCCTCCTGGCCACGGGCTCAGCTGACAGGACGGTGAGTGGAGCTGCTGGACGAACTGCTCAATGTCCCTCCCAGTTCCCTCCAGGGCCCTCGGCCCCTGCACAGGCCTCCAGAGCCGGGCTAGCCCGGAGTCTCGGTTCCTCGGCCCACACCAGCTCCCTTGTGCTCCCGTGCCCTTGCTGGGAGCCGTGGACTTCGCTTGCTGTTCTGCTGCTGGGCTGCCTGAGGAGTGCAGGGCTGGGGTGGTGGGGGACACTGGAGGAGATGGAGCAGAGCCCCTGCCCCATGTCTCCCAGCTCCCCCCACACCCCTGCCTCTAATGACACCCCGTGATCCTGGGCTGGATTGCCCTGTCTTTCCTCACACGGGATACACAGCCCCCATGCCCAAGCACAGTCCCAGGGTTGGGGGCGGCCCTGGGCTCACAGACTTGCTCTTTCCCGTAGGTGAAGCTGTGGCGCCTGCCCGCCCCTGGCCAGGTGCTGCCCTCGATGCCCGGGCTGGTGCTGGGTCCAGAGCCTGTCCAGGTAGAGGTGCTGCAGTTCCATCCCGCTGCGGATGGCGTCCTGGCGAGCGCAGCGGGCACGGCCGTGAAAGTCTGGGATGTAGCCAAGCAGCAGGCCCTCACAGGTACCCCTGCCCAGCAGCCCCTGTCTGGGCAGCACTCCATCGCTCTAGGTGTTCGGTACTGTGAATTTTAGAGTATGTGTGTCCGTGGGAGGAAAGGTTGTGAGATTCTAGCCGACATATCACAAATGCTCCATCCCACTTCCTATAGGCATCTGTTTTCATCTCGTGAACTTGTTTTTCCTCTGTATGCCTAAGTACCTTCCTTCTACTGGTATTGCTCGAGTGGTGTGTCACTTTGGTTTTGAAAACAAACTTCTGGCTGCTTTTCTGCCTGACGGGGATTCTGCCGCCTTGAAGCCCCTTCCCCCAGGCTTCTGCTCTTGCTTTCACGGCTGAGCCTGTCTTCATGCCTTCCAAGTCTGGTGGCTGCTCTAAGCCACCCCCACAGCCGGGGGGCCTTACAAACAATGGAAATTCATTGCTCATGGTTCTGGAGCCTGGACATTCAAGGTCAGGGTGCCGGCCGACTCGGTGTGGTGAGAACCTGCTTCCTGGGTCACCGATGGCCGTCCTGCTGTGTATCCTCACAGCGGAAGGGACAAAGGGGTGCTCAGGGCCTCTTACCAGGTCACTGATCCGGTTCAGGAGGCTCCACCCTCATGACCCAGTTACCTCTCAGAGGCCCTGCCTCCAGATACCGTCACAGCGGGAGTCAGGCTTCAACATGTGGGGAGACACAATCAGACAAGCATAGATGATGACAGCTTTGGGTCAGATTCCTCAGTGAATGGTTATGACCCTGTGACCCATGCGGATGCCTTGTATTCTCTGGTGACGCCACAACGTCATTTCTGCCGAGGGCCTTACATGCTCATCCCCTTTTTAGGGCAAAGACGCAGGCTCTGAGAGTTAAAGGATGGCCTTGCCTTCTAGGGCTGTGTGGAGTGTCCAGGGTAGGCCAGGCTCACTGAGGTGAGGTCCCCACCTCGGGCTGGGACAGAGAGACGACCCGAGGGCTGTCGGTAGTGTGAACTGCCCAGCTCCTGGTACCATCCAGGAGACCGGCCTGACCTTTGAAGCAGAGGGGTCCAGGTAGTCTGTCATCAGGGGGTCACTCAGCTGTAACTGCTGTGTCTCAAGCCCTCGCAGGCCTGGTGTTGTGCTGAGGGCTTCCTGCCGACTCGGCACAGTGGTGCCACCGGGCAGCGCTGCCATTCCCATGTCACAGATGAGGTTAAACAACGGGCCCAAGGCTAAGGAGCAGGTGGGCAGCAGGGCTGGGGTTAATCCCAGGGCAGGAAGCCTGGGCAAAGTGGTTGTCTGCTGCTGCAGAACAGATAATCACAGAATGTAGAGGCTTAAAATACTTATGAACATTTATTTATTTTTTTTAAAGATTTATTTTATTTATTTGAGAGAGAGAGAATGAGAGATAGAGAGCACGAGAGGGAAGAGGGTCAGAGGGAGAAGCAGACTCCCTGCTGAGCAGGGAGCCCGATGCGGGACTCGATCCTGGGACTCCAGGATCATGACCTGAGCCGAAGGCAGTCGCCTAACCAACTGAGCCACCCAGGTGCCCCTTATGAACATTTATTATCTCACAGTTTCTGAGGGTCAGAGATTTGGGAGCTGTTCAGCTGGGTGGTTCATGCTCAGGTCTCTTAAGAGGTTGCAGTGGAGATGTTGGCTTCCTCATCAGAAGACTTGATTGGGGCAGGAGGCTCGGCTTCTCAGAGGGTTCACGGATACATTGCTGGCTGTGAGCAGGACACCTCAGTCCCCGCCACGGGTCCTCTCCCTGGGCTGCGTAAGCACCCCCGCAGCATGGTGGCTGGCTGCCTCTGGTGGACCATCCATGGGGGACAGAGCAGGGAGGAAGCGGCAGTGCCTTGAGTGGCCCAGCTTTGGAAGTCTCCACTTACACCAGACTCTCTTCGTTAGAAGTGAGTTACTAAGTCTTGCTCACATTCAAGACAAAGGGAATTAGGCTTCACGTTTTGAAGGGAGGGTGCGTTAGATCACTAGGGCTGCTGTAATGAAGGACCACAACCTGGATGACTTCAAATAACAGAAACTTCCTGTCTCATAGTCTGGAGAACAGAGGCCTGAAACCCAGGGGTCGGGGCAGGGCTGGTGCCTTCCAAGGGCAACGAGGGCGAGTCTGTCCCAGGCCCCACTGGCGCCCCTCGGCTTGTCCGTGGTGTCTTCTCCAAGTCTTCGCATCGTCTTCCCTCTGTGCACCTCTGACTCTGTGTCCACATTTCCCTTTTCACGAGGACCAGTCCTACTGGACTAGGACCTACCCTAACGATATCAGCTTAAGTTATCTTCCACAAAGACCCTGTTTCCAGGGCGCCTGGGTGGCTCAGTCGGTTAAGCGACTGCCTTCGGCTCGGGTCATGATCCTGGAGTCCCGGGATCGAGTCCCACATCGGGATCCCTGCTCAGCAGGGAGTCTGCTTCTCCCTCAGACCCTCTTCCCTCTCATGCTCTCTATCTCTCATTCTCTCTCTCGCAAATAAATAAATAAAATCTTTAAAAAAAAAAAAAAGACCCTGTTTCCAAAGAAAAGTACAACATAGGTGCTGATGGTTAGGACGTCAGCATTTTTTTAAGTTTGTTTATTTTATCTTTTTTAAGATTTTATTTATTTATTTGACAGAGAGACACAACGAGAGAGGGAACACAAGCAGGGGGAGTGGGGGAGGGAGAAGCAGGCTTCCCGTGGAGCAGGGAGCCCAATGTGGGGCTCGATCCCAAGACCCTGGGATCATGACCTGAGCTGAAGGCAGACGCTTAACGTCTGAGTCACCCAGGCGCCCCTATTTGTTTATTTTTAAGTAATTTCTCTACCCAGTGTGGGGCTCGAACTCCCTACCCTGAGACCAAGAAGTCACATGCTCTTCCGACATTGCCAGCCAGGAGTCCTAGCATCTTTTTGTGGGGAGACAATTCAACCTATAATAGGACGAGCATCACATAATTTGTGGACATACTTGAAAACTGTCACACTGGGGGAGGAGCAGGGATGGCCCAAGCAGAGGCCCAGGGTGGGAATGTGTGTGGCTTGGCCATGGGCTGGTGTGACTCAGTTGGGGTGTGTTGGTGAGTGACTGGAAGTAAGCCTGGGTAGGACGTGAAAGCCAGGCTGAGCAAGGATCAGGGAGGCTCAGAAGGTTTTTGAGTAGAAGCGTGGCCTGATGCAGGCAGGGCTGAAGGAAGAAGTCCAGGCGCAGTGCAGCGGGTTTGGAAGGAGGCGCTGCCCTTTCTCCTCCTGCTGGAGAGAAACCCTTGCAAGCTGCTGCCTCTGCCCTGGGCGTGACCCCAAGCTAGGCCCTCTTGTGCCCACTTCACTGGTGCCCCCATTGCCCAGCACAGGGTGGGGAGACCCTGGGCCCCTTCCTGACCTTAGCTGCTTCTCTACAGAGCTGGTGGCCCATGGGGACCTGGTGCAGGGTGCTGTCTGGAGCCGGGATGGAGCCCTGGTGGGAACAATGTGCAAGGTAAGCAGCTGGACCGTGAGTCTTGGGGAAGTGCCTGTGGTGGGGACTGAGGCGTGCCCGGCTCTGTGCGGGGATATCATGTTGAGGAGCGCATGTCCTGGGCTGTACCTGGCGGGCTTGGTGAGATTTATGGGGCAGAAAAGCACTCAGGTCCGGGGCATTTGTGAATCCCTTCACCTCAGCTGCCTTTACATTTTCTGCTTCACACCTGCATCTGGAAACCCCCACACCCCTTCAGTTTCCAGGGTCTGGGTTCCCTCTCAGATAGGGGCTCAAGCTAAGCCCCATGTTAGCCTCCCCCCCACGGCGCTGTTTTGTGTATTGGACTCCCCTCCATCCTCAGCCAGCCTCACCTGGCTGCTGTGTGCTTTGTCCACACTACTATCCTTTCCAGAGTGTCGTGTGGAGCAGCATCCATACACAGGGCTTTGTGCTGGCCCTCACACCCAGTCAGCAGGCCTCAGGGTCCTCACTGATGCCAGGCCCTATGCCCACCTGGTCCCCTGCTGGCGAGAGTAGCCAACATGGGCCAAGGCATCTTACAGATGAGAAGATCAGTGTGAGCCGTGACACAGGCTCTGAGAGAGGGACATGAGGAGCTCTGAGCTGGTTGAGAGGCCAGGAGGCTTGGCCTCAGGCAGGGGCCCCAAAGGGAGAGTTACTGGGGTTGGGTGGGGAGAGCTGGGCAGTGTAGCGACAGGTGCAGGCCTAGAAGGGGCTGGGTGCAGAGAGCAGTGGGCAAGGCTGGAGTGGTGTGCCCAGGGTTACGCTTGTTACCGTAGAAGCAGCAGGAGACCCTGGAGCGTTTAAAGCCAGAGGGGGGCCGTGGCATGAGGTGAGCAGATTTGAATTTTGAAAGCTCTCCAGTTGCAGTGTGGACAGAACATTGCAGGGATGGGCAGTATCTAAAAGGGAGGGCAGGACGCCTCCTGGGGTAGTAGAGTGGGCCTGAAGGAAGGGTCAGAACCTGTGCGGGAGACGGAAGGAGCCACCCTGTGGCAGGAAGGAAGCCAAGACAGGGCTGGCGGTCTATGCCCTGAGGGCCAGGGCGACAGGGTCCCCGAGGGAAGTGGCTGGGGACACCAGGAAGAGTCAGCTGAGAGGTGAATAGTGCTTATCTGTTGGATTGGGGAGATGGGTGAGCTTCGGGACTTCTGGGGACCTGCTGCGTCCTAGAGCCACACACGCAGTATGGAAGGACATGGGAGTCTGTGAGGGCTCTTCTGGGGGCTCACTGCAGGGGCAGGGTGTCAGGGGTTTCTCTGAGGGAGAAAATATGGGGTCTGCATACTTGGGGGATCCTGTTTCCAAATTTCTCTGCCTTCTTAGAAGCCCCATTTCCCAGGGTTGTTTTGTTTTTTTTTTAAGATTTTATTTATTTATGAGAGAGAGCATGAGGGGGGGAGAGTCAGAGGGAGAATTGAGCCTGATGTGGGACTCGATCCCGGGACTCCAGGATCATGACCTGAGCCGAAGGCAGTCGCTTAACCAACTGAGCCACCCAGGCGCCCTCCCAGGGTTTTTTTTAAGATTTATTTATTTTATTTATTTTATTTTATTTTTTAAGATTTTATTTATTTGAGAGAGAGAGAGAGTGAGAGATAGAGAGCACGAGAGGGAAGAGGGTCAGAGGGAGAAGCAGAGTCCCTGCTGAGCAGGGAGCCCGATGTGGGACTCGATCCCGGGACTCCAGGATCATGACCTGAGCCAAAGGCAGTTGCTTAACCAACTGAGCCACCCAGGCGCCCCCTAAGATTTATTTATTTTAGAGAGCGAGTGTGCATGAGCAGGGGGAGGGGCAGAGGGAGAGGGAGAATGTCAAGCAGGCTCCCCACTGAACTTGGACCCCTATACAGGGCTCGATCTCAGGACCCTGAGATCATGCCCTGAGCTGAAATCAAGAGTCGGACGCTCAACCGACTGAGCCACCCAGGTGCCCCCTGACCCAGTTTTCTAAATCAGCTTTTTCCCCATTTGGTTCATCAGACAGTAGGTTCTAGACATTGGCCTGAGCTCCAGGGTCCATGGGGCTGCCAGCCCCCAAGGAGCCCCTGCCGGAAGGCGGGGTGGTCACACAGCATGGTGTGGTTTGCTTGCTCAGGCTCCACGTGGACGAGCACAGCTTCCCAGGGACAGTGAGGTTGGGCCTGCCCTCACTGAGGAGGAGGGGACAGACATTCCAGGCAGCTGGACAGGGTTCTGGGCTATGACCTCTCCCTCCAATGAGAAGCCCTCTCTGCCCTGCATTTCCATGCCCTTCGCTTGTGTGTGAGAGGTGCACCGAAGGAGACCTGGAGGGAGGGACAAAGATGCTCTCGGGAAATTCTTACTTTATGGTGACCAAAGTACAGTCGTTTATGCTGGGGACCAAAGTACAGTCGTTTGTGCTTGTTTTACTAATTTGGGTGAGCAGGGGAAAACTTAAAGAAAAAACATCACCTGCGATCCTCCCACCCAGGGACAACACCAGTCACCATTTTGACATCTTTCTGTCTCAGCTTTAACAAGGCATCTCTTTATGTGTGGAGATCATGCTCTCCAGGTTACTCTACCCTGCATTCTGTTCTGCATAATAAATATGTTCTCCAGTTCATCAGTAACTAAACGACCATCATACAAAATATCGTATTGGTTTACCAATTTACTGTTTTTATAAGTTGTAACATCTGAATATATTTGTATATAGATTTTGTTTCTTGGGGCACCTGAGTGGCTCAGTCGGTTAAGCATCTGCCTTCAGCTCAGGTCATGATCTCAGGGTTCTGGGATCGAGCTCCTCATTGGGCTCCCTGCTCAGCGGAAGCCTGCTTCTCCCTCTCTCTCTGCCGCTCCCCCGCTCTTTCTCTCTCTGTCAAATAAATAAATAAAATCTTTTTAAAAAATATTTATTTGAGAGCTAGAGAGAGGGGGAGAGAGAGAGAGCAAGCACGAGCAGTGGGGAGGGAGAGAGGAAGAAGCAGATGCCCTGCTGAGCAGGGAGCCCAATGTGGGGCTCGATCCCAGGACCCTGAGATCATGACCTGAGCCGAAGGCAGACGCTTAACCTAAGACTGAGCCACCCAGGTGCCCCAAATAAATAAAATCTTTTAAAAAAAAATTATTTTTGTGTTTTGTTTTGTTTTGCCTTTTGTTTTTTGGTTTTTGTTTTCAACGTGACTTAGCTTAGAGCACGGACTGGTAAACTTCCGTGCAGGACCAAACAGTAAGTACTTTGGGTTTTGCCGGCCACGCTGTATCTGTCAGCACCACCACCTTGTAACAAGGAAGCAGCCACAGACAAAATGTCAGTGGGTGGGTGTGTGCACGCTGCAGTAAAACTGTATTTGCTGAATCAGGCCTGGGGTTGGATTTGGCTGATTTGGCCGGTGGGCATTAGCTTGCCCACCCCTGATCTAGATTTTTACCAGGGATATTGCTAGCTTCTAGGCTATGAAGATTGGTAAGGTGGTTGATAGATTTTAGCCAGCTGTCTTCCAGTGGAGTAAAGCCAGCTCTCATGGAGGCTGTGCTTTGCAGGCTGGACTTTGGGAGGAGACTTGTGTGTCTGTAGGTGAGCAGACCGGCCCTCTGAGCCTGCGCTCCTCACTTGAAAAATGGGGGCAGCAGGAGTACTGGTTCTGCAGGTGAAAGCCTGGCCACTGGGGCTGCCTCCCTTCTCTGGCCTGACAGCCCCAGTAGGACCTGAAGGGATCAGATCTGCAGCCACATGATAGCTGGGCAGCTGTGATGGGGGGTGGCAGGAAGGCGCTGTGGTTTCCCCAGTGGCAGAGCCACCCTGGGCCGAGGAGGGCAGCATCCTCACAGGAGGGGTAGGTGTGGTCTCCTCCTGTATGAATGTTTTGAGCAGGGACTGGCTGTAGCGGCCCTTGCACAGACCAGCCTGCCTGGACCGTGGCCCTGGAGAGGGAGGAAGGAAGCCAGCTGCGGGGCTCAGGGCAAGCGGGGGCCACCTCTGTTAGAGCTCTGGCTGCCAGGCCAGACTGCTGCCTGTGAGGGGGGTCCCACCAGTTGTGTACCTCTGACCTGCGGGTATGACCTGGAAGGCCCTTCACCTAATAGCTGCGGCCCCCAAGGTCAGTGTAGGCTGTGGCCAGGAGAGGTGGCTCCTCTGGGTCTTACATCCTCTGTCCCGGGCCCCCCACCCTAGCCCCAGGCAGGATGTCTGAGGGTCAGGTGTCTAGAGGCTTGACATGGATCACTGCCCGTGGAGCAGTCAGAGAGGCACCTTCCTTCCACAGAGCTCACAGCTCAGCATGGTTGATTCTGTTTTTGCCGAGGCTACAAAGCGATGGATTAAGATGTCTTCCAGGGTTTCTGCAGCCTGGTGAGGAGTTGCAAGCAGCTGCAGGCAAAGGGAGGTGGGGTGGGCTGAGGGCACGAACAAAGCCAAGCGAGAGCAGCGGGCGTGGTGTGGGGGGGCACAGCACGGGGGGTGGCACTGTGGGGGTGAGACAGGAGGGGACGTGGGGAGACTGTGAGGAGTGTTGCAGCCTCCAGGAGAGGGGGCGGTGCGGGTTCCAAGCCTTGGTGACCAGCAGGAGGACCTAGAGCATAGGGAAGAGGTGTCAGGTTTGGGGATTTCATGCACAGGGTTTACTGCGGAAGTGTGCAGGAGCTGTCCAGCCCCTCCTCCCCAGGGATCTGAGCCCCATTTACCACCTAGTTTGGATGGTGGGGTGGGGGCTGAAGAGCAACCCAGTTGCAGAGTGCCCCATTGTGTCCTGCCCCCTCCTGTTGGTATGATGACTCAGCTTCTGGCCTGCCGGTGTCCCCTGAGGAAGGGTGAGTGTGATGAGGCCACAGCTCAAGCCAGTGGAACTCCCTGTCCCCTCTAGACCCAGAGAACCTAAAGTTGTGGGGAGGAAAAATGCAGATTTCCTGAGTGGGTCGCTGGAGTAGAGCCCTCCCCCCTGCCCTGCTATTCCTGGACCTAGGTGCTCCACCTGTGGGGACACAGCACCTTACAATGCTGTTGTCTGGATGCAGTGTCCTGGAAGGCACACTGTCCCAGCAGCGTGTGACCTCCACTCCCATGACCCGTCAGCACCGTCTCTGGGGACACCACAGTCCTGTGTTCGCCGCCACCCTCTTCTATAAAGGGGGGATCCTCAGGATCCTGGGTGGGTGTGTCATATGCCAAAATCTTTGGGGAATGTGCAGAAGGGGAGGCCACCCCCGTGACTGAAGGTCAGGAGGAGGTGCCGGTGGGTTTGTCCTGAGCATGTTGAGGGAGCCAGTGAGTGGGCCTGCCCTCAGCAGGAAGGAGCCTGAGCTCTGCTTAGCCTGTGGTGGCAGGCTGGGCTCTTGGTTTACACACAGGGCTGCCTGAGTCGGGTGGGGTGTGGGAAACACTCTGCTTCCTCCCAGAGCCTCCCGCTGTCCACACTATCTCCCACCTGGCTGGCTGGTTCTACCTCTCAGGACCCCTGATTCCCTCCCCTTCCTGCTCTCCTCCTTGCGCCTCCAACTAAGGCAGCCGTCAGGGGGCGCGCCGGCCTCACGGATGGCCGGGCCAGCGGCGCTCCGGCTCGGCGGGGTCTGGTTGTGCCTTGTGAGCCCGGCAGGTCCGTGCATCTCCAAAGCCCAGTGCTACCCCCTCTGCCACAGCCCGGCCTTCGGTGCCCAGTATGACCTCTGGTATGGATCCAACGTCGAACTCTGGCATTTACTGGCCTGGCTGCCTTTGGGGAGTACCCGGAGTGGCAAGAGTTGGGACTTTGACCCTTGAGAGGTGCTGCCATCCGTCGTCCTCTTCCTTCCTAGGGCTCGGGGGTTTGCCTGGGTCACAGAGCCCATAAGTGGTGGAACTGGCTCTGTCGCTTAGCTGGGAGTGGCCCTTGCTGTCAGGAGGCATCCTCTCTCTTTTTTTTTTTTCAATATTTTATTTCCAAG
Organism: Eumetopias jubatus; assembly: GCF_037043125.1. Lineage (NCBI taxonomy): Eukaryota > Metazoa > Chordata > Mammalia > Carnivora > Otariidae > Eumetopias > Eumetopias jubatus. The sequence goes on along the minus strand of NW_028274818.1, from coordinate 72,673,530 downwards.
TACTCTCTACACCTAACGTGGGGCTTGAACTCACGACCTTGAGATCAAGAGTCGCACATTCCACGGACTGAACCAGCCAGGCGCCCCAAGGAGGCATTCTCTCTTGCCCATCATCTCTCAAGATCCCCTATCTCTCACTGTCTCGCTGTCTCTCCCTCTTCTCTACCTTTTGCTGCCCTGTCTCTGTCCTCCATCTCTAGTTGTCCTCTCCGTCTGTCTCCGTCTCTCTCCATGTTTCACTGTTCTTTCTGCCTGTTTCGGTCCTGTGTGTCTCTCTCTCCTCTTCTGTCTGTCTCGAAACCGCATCCTCCTGAGCCCAGAGCTGCGGAGTGGTGTGAATTGATGCTGCTGCACAGCTAGCTAGTTCCTGAACTGTGCCTGCTTCCCATCAACACAGCAAGTGCTCGGTAAACGGCAGCTGGAAAGACTTTGCCAGGAGTGACCCAAGAGCCCTGGGACCCCGCCAGGTGCGTCAGGAAGACCTGGGACTGGCCTGCCACGGGAGGCCGGGCTTTCAAGGCCCCTGGGCTGGCCCCCGCTCTTGTCCAGTTGTGCACTCACCCACCAGCCCCTCCATTCCCACCATCTCCTCTCCTTGCATGGCCTTGTCTTCCCCTTCATGTCGTGTGTCGGCAAGTTCCTGTTTCCACATCTTCCTTCATGCATTTCCACTTCCTGTGAATACCTTTCCCTTCCCAATGCAAGCTCTGCTTGTCCTTGGAGATTCATCTCAGGTCTGAGTTTCTCCCCGAAGTTCCCTGTGACTGCCTGTGGGTTGCAGAGTCCAGTACTCGGCAGGGACTGTTTGCTAGCCTTGCATCCCACGCACCTGGGCAGGAACCAGGCAGAAACTGAGCAGATAGTACCAAGAGTTCCTATATCCCTCCTACCCCCATCTGGTCTCATGTTGGTTGGTGTGATGCATTTGTTATAGTTAAACCAATATTGCTACATTGACTAAAGGCCAGAATTTACATTAGGGTTCACCTTTGCTGTTGCATTGTCGGGGTTTTGACAAATACACATCAGGGGTTTTGACAAATACACGACATCATACACCCACATTACAGCATTGTGCAGAATAGCTTCTCCACCCTAAAATGCCCTGGGCTTCACCCCTTTGTCCCTCCCTCCCTCTCTTTTTTGCTGTCTCTATGAGATTTGCCTTTTCCCTAGTGTCATATGGTTGGAATCATACAACATGTAGCCTTTCCAGATTGGCGTCTTTCACTTAGTAATGTGCATTTATGGGCCTTCCATGTCTTTTTGTGGATTGACAGCTATTTCTTTATAGTGGTAAAAATCACATCATAAAATTTACCATCTTAACCATTTTTAAGTCGACAGTGAAGTGAAGGTTACTTACATTGTTGTGAAACGGATCTCCTGAACTGAAACTCCATACCCGTTAAACAACAGTTTCCCTTTGCCCCCCGCCCCCGCCCTTGGTAAGCACCATTCTACCCTCCATATCTGTGATTTTTGACCAGCTTAGATACCTCAAGTAGGTGGAATCATGTACTATTCGTCCTTTTGTGACTGGTTTATTTCATTTACCATAATGTCCTCCAGGTTCCTCTGTGTTGTAGCATGTGACAGGATTCCTTTTTTCATGCCGAATAATACTCCATCATGCGTGTATACCACACTGTGTTGACCCACTCCTCTGTCCGTGGACACTTGGGTGACCCCCACCTCTTGGCCATTATGCAGAACACTGTGAGTGCTGGGAATAATAATGTGCTCTGTGTGACCTCTTCTCTCTTCTTTTGGGGATGTACTCAGTAGGGGAATTGCTGGATCATAAGGTAATTCTATTTTTACTTTTTTGAGGAACTGACACACTGTTTTCCACAGCGGCTGCTCCATTTTACTTGCCCACCAACAGCTCACAAGGGCTCCAACTTCTCTACATCCTTGCCAACGCGTATTGTTTCCTGAGTTGTTTTTTTTGTTTTGTTTTGTTTTGTTTGTTAAAGATTTTATTTATTTATTTGACAGAGACACAGCGAGAGAGGGAACACAGGCAGGGGGAGTGGGAGAGGGAGAAGCAGGCCTCCTGCCGAGCAGGGAGCCCAACGTGGGGCTCGATCCCAGGACCCTGGGATCATGACCTGAGCCGAAGGCAGACACTTAACCAACTGAGCCACCCAGGCGCCCCAAGAGTATTTTTGGCTTTGTAAGAAGCTGCCAGGCTGTCTTCTAAAGTTACTGTTCCATTTGCATTCCCATTGGCAAATAAGAATTTCTGTTGCTCTATAATCTTGCCAGCATTCAGTGTTAACATTTTTTAAAATTTTAGCCATTCTAATAGGTGTGCAGTGGTAATTCACTGATGTTTTAGTTTATAAGTCCCTAATGAGATGTGATATTAAACATCTTTCACATATTCACTTTTCATCTTGTGTATCTTTTTTGGTGGGGTGTTCATTCAGGTCTTTTGCCCACTTTTTAAATTGGGTTGTTTTCTTATTTTTGAGTTTTAGGTGTTCTTTGTATATTTGGGATACAAGTCTTTTCTCATATACATGCTGTGCAAATATTTTCTCCTGGTCTCTGGCTTGTCCTTTCATTTTCTTAACAGTGTCTCTGTAGACCAGAAGTTTATGGTTTTAATGAAATCCAGTTTTATCTTTCATAGGTCGTACTTTCGATGTATCTAAAAAGTCATTACTAGGGGCGCCTGCGTGGCTCAGTTGGTTAAGCGTCCAACTCTTGATTTTGGTTCAGGTCATGACCTCAGGGTTGTAAGATTGAGCCCCATGTCAGGTTCCATGCTCAGTGCGGAGTCTGCTTGAGATTCTTTCCACTTCACTCTCCATCCCCTTCTGTTCCTCCCCCAGCTTGCGCACACTCTCTCTTTCTCTCTCTCAAAGAAATAATATTTTTTTAAAAAGGAGAGAAAGTGAATTAAAAATAGATAAATAAAGTTATTGCCAAATCCAGGGTCACTGAGATTTCCTCCTGTATTATCTCCTAGAGCTTTTGTAGGTTTGTATTTTTCATTTAGGTCTGTGATCCCTTTCGAGTTGATTTTTGTAAAAGATGGAAAGTCTATGTGTAGATTGATCTTTTTGCTTGTGGATGTACAATTGTTCCAGTATCATTTGTTGAAAAGACTGTCTTTTCCCGGGCACCTGGGTGGCTCAGTTGGTTGGGTGACTGCCTTCGGCTCAGGTCATGATCCTGGAGTCCCGGGATCGGGTCCCGCATCAGGCTCCCTGCTCGGCGGGGAGTCTGCTTCTCCCTCTAACCCTCCCACCTCTCATGTGCTCTCTCTCTCTCTCATTCTCACTCTCTCAAAATAAATAAATAAATCTTAAAAAAAAAAAGACTGTCTTTTCCCAATTGTATTGCCTTCACTCTTTGTCAAAAATCAGTTGACTGTATTTATGGGGTTTTGTTTCTGGGCTGTCTGTTATCTTTCTTCGATCTATTTGTCCTTAGACCCATACCACACTGTATTGGTTAACAGAGCTTTAGAATAAAGTCGGGCAGTATCTGTCCTTTGACTTAGTCTTCTCCTTCAGTATTGCATTGACCGTTTTGAATCTTTAGCCTGTTCATATAAACTTTAAAATCAGTTTGTCAATAACCACAAAATAACTTGCTGGAATTTTCATTGGGATTTCATTGAATCTGTAGATCAACTTGGGAAGAACTGACGTCTTGCTGGTATTGAGTATTCCTATCCATGAACATGGAATATTTCTCCGCTTATTTGATTTTTTTATTCTTTTCATCAGAGGTTTGTGGTATCCTTCCCATAGATCTTGTACGTTTTTTCTTAGATTTATAGCCAAGTGTTTCAGATTTTTTGGTGCTGATGGAAATGGTATTGTGCTTTTCATTTCAAATTCCAATTGTTCATTTCTGGTTCGTTGTTTTTCAAAATATGAAAATATGAATCCATGCTCATTGAAACAAGGTAGAACTGTGTTAAGATGAAAACAGGAAAAGCTAATCACCCCCCACTTTCCCCCTCCCCAGTACCCAGCACTAATGCACAGCCCATGCTATTCAAGACCTTTCTTCTTGCTCAGCAAACTTGCAAAAGCTACAGGAATGTGGTCAAATAGAGATCTTTGTTTATTTTTGCTGCAGCAGAATCACACCATCCATGTTATTCTGCACCTTCCTTGTAGCATTTAACAATTTATCATGGCCAAGCCTGTACATAGTCAGTGGATACAAATTCTGCCTCCTTTCTCCCCCACTTCTTTATGCATGTACATTTGTGCATGCACACACTGATTATTCCACAGGAATAAAGTCCTTATACAAGGTATGGACGTTTTATTTTGACATATATATACATATATAATATATATATTTATCTTTTGATCTATTCTCATCTTCACCCTTAGGTAATCTGAGTCAGTAACTGTATGCTGAGTGATGGTTAGGATGTGTAAGCTTGCTATCCTGGTTAGACACCTGGTTCTTTAGGTGTAGAAATGACATCATCTTTTGTGCTCCTCTGGGCTGGGCTGAACACAGGGCCAGGCAATTACCAGCTGGTAGCCTAGAGTTTGGTTCTGGGTCTCAGTTTCTCTATCTGTGAAGGGGTCATGGTGATAGCACCACTTCATGAGGTGGTTGGAAAGATGGGGAGAGATCGTGCGGGTAGTAGGCCTGGCACATAGTAGGTGCTCAGGGATTGTGAACTCCTGTCTCTGAGTTCTCTATTGTGGGTTACTGGGGCAGGAACAGGGGAGAAGTGAGAAGGAACCAGGCTGGGGAGGGATCCCCTGGTGCGTGATGCCAGCCCTGTGTACTAAGAGGTGGGGCCATCAGAGCCTGTGGGTGGAGGAGACAGGCTGGCCTCTAAGGACCCTGCCTGTCCTAGTGCACTCTGTTTACCCCTCTCTCCTTTTTCAGGACAAGCAGCTGCGGATCTTCGACCCCAGAGCAAAGCCAGGGGCCTCCCAGGTGAGTTGTGTGGGCAGGGGGCTGGGTTGAGGCTCTAGTGGCTCCAGCAGGTACAGGTGGGGGCAGCCTCTTGGCAGAGATTTTGCCACACCCCGTGCCCCTGGCCACGGCCCTATGGGTGTGTAGGGGTCACCTGGGAGTGGGCTTCTGCTACCAGGAGCTCTTCCTGGGAAACGTGTTTTGGGTCCTGGAAGGACCTGACTTTGATCACAGTGCGGGGTGCAGCCTGGCTGTCTATAGGCCTTCAGTGGAGGCATCCTGTGGCTTTAGGAAGCTAATTTGAGATTCCAGCTTCCTCTACTTCTTTGAGACCCTTATCCCCCCTACCCTTCCTGGCACAGTTGGCAGAGGCCAGCCTTGGAGGAGCCAGAAAGACATGCCACCCACCCCGTACGCTTCCAGTCTCATAACCAGTGGGCCCTCATTCTGTACTTGGGGTCTGTGGGACCCAGGCACTGAGTGTGTTTGGTTTGTGTCTGTGATGGTGCTTGGGGTGCTTGGGGCCTTTTGAGTCCTGAGTGGGTGATGGGTTCTGGGCTCATGCTATACCCACTGAGCTACTGGGGAATCATTCATTCATTTGATGTCAGCTTGGTGCCAGGCACGTGGTGAGGGGCCTGTCACCTGGGCTGGGGGAAGCCATTATAGCCATTATAAGCAGAAAGTGGGATGAGTAGGTTTACAGTTTTAAAAAATTTTTCTAGAAGGTGAGGAAGCTTCTTTCCTGAGGAAGGTAAAGATCAGGATCCTGCTGCCAGCTCAGGGAAAGAGCTCCCCAGTGAAACCCAGGCCCATCACAGATGCCCTGTGTCCATCTCTAGGACTTGTTCCCTACCTGGGGTCAAGGGTAATTCACCAGCCTAAACCTGATCAGCAGTAGTCAGGGGTGGGGGGCCTTCCCCCCAAAACCTGTAGCACGCACATGCGCATGCACACATGCACACACGGGATCCCCGTCATGTAGGCCACAGCAGCTTTTTGCCCAAGACAGCCCAGCCAGTTCTGTTTCTGACTGGCTGAAGACCAAAAGGAGGTCCTGTATTAACAGGTGAACCAAGCCAGGCAGAGGTGGTTTTAGCCCACCCACCATTCCAGCCCACCGTGGCCATGCTTCCCAAGGAGGTTGGCCTTGTGGCTGAGTCTCAGTACAGTGTGGGTATAAGCAGTGCCCCCCTCTGGAGCTTTCTGTGCTTGACCTCCAAGCCTCTGCCTGGAAAGGGGTTCCCAGGTTGAAGGAGGGAGGCTGAGGCCCTCTACCTCCAGCTTTCTCAGGGTCCAGGGCACTTTGCATCGTACTCCCATTCTTGCCCCGACTGAGCATTTTATGGGGCCAGCTCCCCTGGCCCAACATTGTCTTCCTTCCTTCCTTGCCTCTTCCTCCAGCAAGCAGTGGGGCGGTGGGGGGGTGGGGACCATGATGGTGCCGAGGTGGAGAGACAGTGGCTGCCGTCCAAAGGGCTCCCAATCCCAAGTTCCTAGAAGAAGGGGGAGAGGATCTGGTTCTGGAGGGAGCCCCCCTGAACGGGGCTTCTGGGCCAAGGAGACCTGGGAAGAGCGTGGGTGGCTCCTACCCCCTCCCAGCTGCTGGGATGGTGCCTGTGCTCTGCGCTGGTGCGGGGGCAGCAGGGCCTGGAATGCTGCCCTCCTCGTGGCCCTGCCCCCCACTTCCGCCCAGGGCATCTGGCCCACACCTGGCTTCTATTAGGAAAACCACTGCTGGCGGCCAGGGTCGGTGTGAGCTGAGGGGCCAGCTCGGGGGAGAGGCCTTCTGGGAGCGCCTTCTTTTGAGATCCTCCTTCCCCACTAGAGGGGGGGCATTGTTGAGGGGCGTCGGGAGGGTGCACTAGGGGCTGTCACTATAGCCTGGAGGCTGGGCAGGGAGTCCTCTGCTGTCTTTTCTGCACCCTGTGTGACCTGAGCTTGGGTCGGGGGATGCTTGGGCAGCTCCCTCCTGTTCCCACATCCCCAGCTTTGTTTCTAGATTGCATTTATGACTATTTATTATACCCCGAGCCTTGGCACACACAATCTTTTTCCACCCTCGTAATTGTCCTATAAAGTTGGCCCTTTAGTCATTTCTGTCCTAGGGTCACAGCAGGGCAGCCTAGGCAGGCTCTATCTGTTTGATTCTTCATCCTTCGATGTGCTGGAGTCTGGGTGGGGGCGGCCAAGGCCCTTGGAGCCATGGGTGTGCAGGGATGTAGCAGTCTGCAGCTGAAGGGGTGTCCAGGGAGTGGTGAGGCTTCAGCACCAGAATCAGGGGCAGGAGGGGCCTGGGATGAGCCCTCTGACCTCTGGCGTGGGCTGGTAGACCTGTGCCTTTGGTGTATGTCAGGCAGGCCTTGGGGGGCCAGCATCTGGAGCCCAGGACTGAGCCTGGCCGAGGAGGGGCATAGGTGGGTGGTGGGGGTCTTACACCAGAGACGGTCCCCTCGGACAAGGAGAGAGCCCAGCAGCCCAGGGCTACTCCTCCAGCTGCCCTGCCCCATTCAGGAAGCGCTGCTGTGGCGACAGAGCGGGGGATTTGGCTGTCCTGCGGCTGGAATGCTGGGTATGTGCCTGCTCCTGGTACCCCTGTGCTGGGCAGTCAGCCCCTCCTGTTCTCTCTTTGGGGCCAGGTGTGGGGGAGACATGAGGGGACCGAGGGGCTTCTCCATGAGCAGGATGCCCTGCTGCCTGTTGGGACAAAGGCCACCCCTGTGAGGCGGAAAGCCCGAGGCCTGGCCTGCAGGCTGGGGATTACCACCAGCGGTTTCCCCTAAAGCCTCCTGTGACAGAGCTGGGACTTCGGGATGGCAGACTGCCTGAGTTCCAGCTAAACCTCCCCTCTGCTCAGGAGAATGAGAATTTGGGGGATCTGGAGAGAGGAGGGCTCCTCCTCCCTGAATCCCGCTGAGGTCAGGGAAGAAGGACTTGACAGTTTTGAAAATGAAAATCATTTTAATGATCTGTGGACAGTAGAAGGGGGAGGCGGTCAGTGGCCATCCCACCCCAAACGGTGGGGCTTCCTGTGGCCCCTGGGCACACTGAGGCAGGTGTGCCAAAGTGGGCATGCTGGGCCCAGGCTAAGCTCCTGCCTCGTCTCAGCTTCCTTGGTGCCTTCAGTGTCCTCAGAGACCAGTGCCCTGCCCATCACCACCCTGTGGGCAGCCTGGGTCCCCTGGTGTGAGCTCATCCAGGGATGTGTGCTGGGGGGCAGCTGGGACCTGGGGCCCCTCCTGGTCCCAGCTCTGCAGCCTTCTAGCTGCTGCTCTGTCTCCTCATCTGTTCTCACCTCAGGTCCCTCTCACACAGACACAAAGCAATCACCCAGCCCCCAGGGGGCAGGAGGCTCAGATAGCTGACAGCTGTCTTGCTGGGTGACTTGAGGCAGGTGGCTTCTCCCTAAGCCTCTGGTTTCTCCATGTGTGAAATAGGAAGGTAGAAGATGGGCCAAGGTAGATTCCGTCCCCGACCTGTGCCTCCATATGAAAAATGCTCCATCACAGTTCACACGCCCCTAGGCTTGGGGGTGCCTCCTCCCCCTTGCTCCCTGCCCCCTGTAGCTGCGCTGGCCGTTTTGCTCTCCCAGGTCCCCACTCTTCACAGGTGCTGGCCCGCCTGCCTGGCTCATGCCTGCTGGTCCTTCCCACCTTCACTCAAATGTTACCTTAAATTTATTTCCCTCTATTATACTTTTATCCTACTCTGTTATCATGCTTTTTAAGAAAATGCATATTGGATATGTGCCAGACAAGCCACCCTGAACATTTACCAGTGTTAACACTTCCCACAACAGCCCTCCAAAGTCTGTCCCATTACAGTGCTCTTTCTACAGATGAGGGAATAGGCACAGAGGTATAGAGCAATTCATGCTGGGATGAGGCAGTTAGTCACAGGGCAGGTTTTCACCCAGTCTGGAGAGCTGGTGCCCTTAACCTCCACTTTGTTCCTTCCTGGCACTTATAATAATGTGTAGGGACACAGTGATTTCTGTTTGGTTTAGCAATGTCTCCCAAGTTGTATATTCAATGAGTTGGGGAACCCTTCCTACTTTCACGTGTCCCCAGTGCCTAGTGGAGTATGCTGCTCAAACATTCATATTATGAAAGAGTAAATGAATGAGCAGCCCCGCTTCACCCAACAACGTGACCATCCATCTGAGAACTATCCGGCTCCCCCATAGCTCCTAGCATGGTCCTTGGCCTGGGGAGACCTCGTGTGTCTGTTGAATGAATGAATGATGCACGATGCTTTGCCGGCCATCTGGTTTGCTGTGTACATGGGATATTTACACACCAGTGAAAGGGAGGGCCCATGTGACACTTACCACTGACTCTAGGGTGTCAGGGCACGGCTGACCTTGCCCTGGTCCCACAGCCCCTCATACGTGGAGAGGAGTATGGGGCGCTGGTTCTCAGGCTCCAGCCCTGATTTCCTGTGCTGGCTGCCGAGTGGGGAAGGGAGCAGTGAGAAAAGCCCCTTGAACAACATGGGCTGTTCCAGGGTCTCCCACGCTGGGGTCCGCCTCCGCGGGCTGGGGAGGGGACGCTGGGCCAGCTCCTCCCAGGCTACCTCCCTCCCTCATTCATTCCCAAGGAGATCGTGGGAAGCTTGGAGGAAGCTGGCCACAGTTTGGGGTGAGCTATTTTTGGTAACAGGGTCTTTGGTCTCAGGCTCCAGGGGCCGAGGTGACTGGGAGGGAGCTGTTTGCATTTCCTCTGGCCCCCTCTGCTCCACCCCCCCACCCCCACCCCCACCCCCCCCCGCCTGGGCCCTGGGGACAAGGCTGCCTGTGGTATAAACCTTCTCCTCCCTGGGCCCAGGAAACCTTCCTGCAGGCAGCTCCAGCACTGCGGGAAAGCGAGGAGCTTGGACACTTGGCACTTATCTGCCCTCTCCGGGACCATTCCCTAGAGCTTAGCACCGGGCCCTCTCCCCAGGCCCTGGCAGTCAGGAGGCGGCCGTGATGCTCATACTCCCTTGGTCTGCAGTAGGCCAGTCGCTCTTGCATGTGGTGTCAGTTGGTCCTTGGACAGCCCTGCAGATGTGAGCCCCACTCATAAGTGAGAAAAATGAGGGTCTCCGAGAGCATGGGGATCCCCAGAGCCTGGGGATGGCAGCTGGCTGCTGAGTGCCTCCTCTCAGATACCTGCAAGGAACAAGGGTGTGCTGCTGCCCTGAGCCCTGTCCCTGCGGCAGGCAGCCCCGACAGTACCCTTTGGAGGAGGCAGACTGAGCCCAAGCTTGGTGGCCAGGTCAGCCCTCTGGGAGCAGAGCTGTCCTCAGCCAAGGTAAAGCTGGGGTCCATCCTGTAGTGTTACGAGGCCTCCCCTGTCCCCAGCTAGCCCCTGGGGGTTACCATCCCGGCCCCTACTGCCCTCTGTGGGCCTTCCAGGCAGGTGACCCACCCAAGAGGCCCCGACTCAGCGCCATCTTTTTTTTTTCTTAAAGATTTTATTTATTTATTTGAGAGAGAGAGCACGAGAAGCGGGGAGGGTCAGAGCAAGAAGCAGACTTCCCAGCTAAGCAGGGAGCCCGATGCGGGACTCGATCCCGGGTCTCCAGGATCATGACCTGAGCCGAAGGCAGTCGCTTTACCAATTGAGCCACCCAGGTGCCTGGCTCAGCGCCATCTTTTGTCTCCAGAGCACAGAGGCCCACGAGAACAGCAAGGATGGTCGGCTGGCGTGGACGGTCACCCAGGAGCACCTTGTGTCCACTGGATTCAACCAGGTAGGGCCACTCCCAGATGGGCAGGGCACCCACACCAAGAGGGTAGGGATGAGCCCCACTGGGAGGTGGGGGATGGCCAGCCAGCCCTAGGCCTGTCCATATACGGCCCTGTGTGCAGCCGGGTCTCAGAGCCCCAGGGGACCTCCAGCTGCTGAAAACTGGCAGATTCCATTTGCAATAGCTAAGCCTGACCCTGGGAACCGTGGCAGCACCCCCCCCCCCAGAGTCCGTGGACAGAACCGCCCCTTGTCCCTTGTCACCTTCGGGTTCTTAAAGGGGCAGGACATGAAAACCCAGACTCTCCCTCCCTGGCATGACTCACCCCCCCGCTCCATGCTCTGCGGTGGGGCAAGTACCCTTGTACCAGGCTGTGTCCTCAGGCGCTGGGTTTCCAGGGAGCCCAGGGGGCTGAGGGATGGGCCCCTCTGAGCCCCTCTTTGCCTCCTCCATGCAGATGCGTGAGCGGGAAGTGAAGCTGTGGGACACCCGGCACTTCTCCAGCGCCCTCACCTCCCTCAGCCTGGACACCTCACCCGGGTAGGAGCGGCTGGCATGCTGGGATGGGCTGGGGGGAGGGTCAAGGGCCTGGATGGTGTCTCGAATCCAGGTCTGTAGCGGACACTCGGGGTGAGGGCCTCTGCCGTGCTGTGGCAAGGCCACCTGTGGAGTGGAGGGGCCCAGTCCATGTGGAGCAGCCTCACCTGGCTCAGATCTTGTCAGTGAGGGGCTAATCACCGAAGCGGTTGGGGTGCTCAAGCTGGTCTGCGAGGTCTTGCAGAAGAAACCTGGTCCTGGCCCTGCAAAAGCCCCCTGGAGCTTCACCAGCAGGGGGTGGTGAGGCAGCTCTGCATGAGCCGATGAGCCTACTGACCCCATCCCGTGTGGTCCCTAGCAACAGAGGTCATGCAGGCTTTCAGCCCCTGGGCTCACACTGGCGTGTGTCGGCATTTGGGGCCCTGACCGTGACCCGGCAGACATATGGATAGGAAATGTGGGAATGTACTTGGTTTGGCTGTGGCCATTTTGGTGGTGCCAAGGGTCAAGGAGACTGAAGCTTCACTAGATGGCAGGGTGGACATGGGGTGATGTCAGGTGGGATGATGTGGAGACAGACGGGCTGGCAGGCTTGGAGGCACAAGTGACAGAGGGAGGCAGGCCTTGGACTCACAGGCTTTATGAAACCTCCTCAGCCCTGGCCACACGCCTATCTCTGGTCGTTTTGAGGGCGGGGTGTGCCCCGGCAGCTTGGGACTACAAGTGCACCTCATCTTTCCATCCTCCTGGAAGTGCATGCAGGAGGGTTTGTGGTGGTGCCATAGAGACTGGCCAAGCCAGCTCTATGCAGGGGGCCTGGGCTTGCTGTGGCTTTAGGCACAGGAGGCTCTCAGTGGTGACTCCCCATATCACAGCTGAGGAAACAGGTGCAGGAGAATGGGGGACCAGCCTGGCTGGGGTAGGAGGAGGCGGGGGCCTGGTTCCCTTTCAGAAGCCTCAGCCCTGCTCAGCCGGGAGTCTTGGAGGGGCTTGCTGGGACCCCCACGTGCTCCCCAGGCAGGGATCTGTGAAGGTCAGAGCCAGGAGAGGGTCTTGGTTCTTGGCTGTCCGTTCAGCCCCTTCCTCTTCCGTTTCACGGCTAGGGAAACTGAGTCACTGAAGGTGCAGTGATCTGTCCAAGCTCCAGGAGTAGCATGGACCGTATTTGGGGGCGGGAAAGCCTGACTGCCCTAAGACCTCTTGCCAGGGCATCTCCCAGAGAAGGGATAATGGCGGCAGTGACCCTCCGCTCCCACCCCTTCTTACAACCAAGGGAGAGGTTGGGGAGCTGGTGAGGCCCATTTTGCAAACGAGGAAGGCGAAGCTGAGTGAGATCCAGTGCCTTGAAACCACACAGTGCAAGGCCTCTGCTTACTCTGGGCCCTGGGGATTCGGAGGGAGCAGTCACTGGGACCCACTGCATTGGAAGAATAAGAGCTCCTGGGCCTGATGCTGCATTCGTATCTTTTCCTCCACACCTCCCCAGGCCAGACAACCTCTTCCCTACAGGGCTCCCCAGCAGGAGAGAGCTGGCCCAGCCTTGAAAGGGGACCCAGGGCTAGCCATCAAGTGCTCCTCCACCCACCACTTCCTGCCTTCCAGACTCCACCCCTGGCCCCTGATGGGTCCCCCTCCCCCGCAGAGCAGCCCCCGCCCATCCCCAGCGTGGCCCCTGGAGGAGTTAACGATGCCCAGACCCTTCGGTGCCACTGGCCAAGGCTGACCCTGTAATTAGAGCAGTTAAGAATAGCTTTGCGGGGCCAGCAAGGCCTGGAATTTCTCAAATCACTCCCAGATGGGTGGCCAGACCAATGTCCCACCCCCACCATCCCCCAGTCCTGGCCCCTGCCCTGCCAGGCCACACCCTTGGCAGGGGAGTGGGGACTCTCCGGCCCTCGGTAAAGCGGGTGGACCAGGGTGTAGTGGTGGCAGATCGCTTGCCCCTCAGCCTCCCTGAGGTGTCAGCCCTGCTGAATGATCTGGACTGAAGATGGGAAGTATGCAGGGTGTCAGATGTGGGGACAGCCATGGATTTCCACTGTACCCCTCAATTTCTTCTCTGTTTTACAGATTTTCCATCTCAATTTGAGCAGAACAGTGAGTGTTTCTTTTAAAAGCTAAAGGGGGCCGGGGGTGAGGCACACACCTCTCCCTGTCATCTCCTAGGGAGTGCCCAGGGCCCCACCCTCCCAGAGGCTTCTGTCACAGCTCCCACCTGTGTCCTCCTCATCCCCATTGTCCGTGGAGTGCAGCTCACTCAGAGGAGACATGCCATGGTTGGAAGAGCAGGGCATCAGGGGCCTGTCCGTGAAGCCGGGCTCAGGCAGCAGGCCCAGCGGGTGTCCCAGGCACTGTGGTCCATGCAGGCTGGAGGCGGGAGGGTAAGTGGCAGGGCAGTCTTGGCACCGAAGGAGCAGCTCATGTTCTAGACTGGGAGGTTCAGAAACACCGTCTTGGGCGGTGCTTCTGGGTGGGTGAACAGTCACCTGTACCCATCGGCCGCAGGCAGATGGGGATGTATCTCCTCATGTTCCTCAAGAGGCATCTGAGGCCAGAGAAGTTGATTGTCTGTTGAGCTCACCACAGCAGCCATTCCCGGCAGGGTGAGGCTGGGGTTTGGTCTCTGCTGCTTCACACCAGGGAGCTTCTGTCCTTCGCGGTGGCCCCACGCGTCTCCTGGAGGCCTGCATGGCTGGCAGCCCCATGCTGGGCCAGGGAGGCTGTGTTGGGATCCTGTCCCTGCCTGCTGTGAGCAAGCTGCTGGCTCACCTCCCCAGCCGGTGGTGCTTCTCTCCTGCAGGGCATTTGCTGGGCATTAACAGGAGCATGTGTAGCCCGTATGGCACAGGGCCTGCGGCAGCAAGGACCCACTAGTCACACTGGCATCTCCCCACATCCGTCCCTGGACCCTGCCCCGGAGCCACTGGGATTGCCCTGCGTAACAGTTGCCTCTTGGCTTGGTCTCCACTCTGGCCCTGGGCCTCCCTACACCCCCCAACCCTGATCTGATGGGACACCCCAAATACCTTTTCTGGGAGGGCTGGAGTGAGTGTTTAGCCTCTGTCTTTGGGTCCTGCCTCCCCACCCCACCCCCTGCCATCCCACTAGGCCAGGTTTGGCTTTGCAGTGAAAACATTTATTCAACAGCCACGCTGTGTTCAGCAGCAGCCCACAGGCCCACAATGGCCCCTTTGACAAGGCTGCCGAGGGGGAGGGCAGCCCGCGCCATAGCCGCTCCCCTAATGGGACCCAGGCTCACAGGAAATCCACCTGGGCCGCCACTGCCTCAGGAAGAAGGGGCCCCACCCAGGCTCACTGCCACCATCCTCTGCCCGCCACGACCCACCGCCCACCTCCTCCCTTCCCATGCCAGAACCCACAGCAGTCGCTAATTGAATCCAGAGCCTCGCGTGGCTGGGCCTGACTTGGCGCTGACATCAACGCCCTGAGCCCCAGGGCCTGCTCCCCAGGCCTGGCTGAGCTGCCTCCTTCCATCCAGGGTGAGGCTGGTGGGGCCCAGGGGCCATGACCCGCAGAAGGGATGCAGGCATGGGGCCTCGGGGAGGCTTGCTCAGGGTTCGCAGCGCCTCTCTGCGGCCCCAGGGCCCACTTTGCCTCCTGTCTCAGGGTCATGGAAGAAGGTGTGCTACCATCCTTGTTCCCAAGCTCCCAGCACCCAGTCCAGGCCAGAGCTGCAGTCTGCATCCCTGGCCCTGCCCCCACGCAGCCCGTGGCCTTCCTGGAAAACACTCCCCCTTCCGGGGTTTCTGGAAAGCCTGGGCACATCCCCAGTGCAGAGTAAAGAGGCATCACAGGGCCATCAGGCCTTTGCAAGCCAGGCTCAGATCTTTGGTCCTGTTCCTGGGCCACCTGCCCCTAACAGCCCCGGCTTGGCCCTTCCTCTCCACTCACCAGACGGTTCCTGTCATTCAGGATCTGTGCTGCCCCTCCACCAAGACCCCTCTTTGCTGCTAGAGCATGAGGCCGGGAGCAAGGTGCCCCAGCCTGAGCCCACGTAGAAGGGTATCAGGACTTTAGGGAGGGCTGTGTGCTCTCTCTGGCCCAGCACCATCTGTGGGGGCCTGCAGGACACAGCTCTAGGGACCCCTTTCACAGAGGAAGGGAGGCAGTGAAGTGCCTGTCAGGCCCTTTCCCAAGGAGGGATCCTTGGGGACCCTCTTGGCCTTTATCTGCCGTGAGCCTTGCTCAGCCTCACAGGAGCACTACAGTTCCTGTTGGCAGACCACTGGCCCTGGGTGGGGTGAGGCTGCCTTCATGTCCCTCTTGTTCAAGGTTAGAAGCTGCCCAGCTCCCATCCCTGCTCCCGCCTGCACCCCAGTCTCAACTGAGAGGCTGTACCAGTTAAGGCTGGGCAGACATAGCCCAGGGCGGGGTACCTGGAAGGGCCACCCTTCCTGACATGGTCCTCAACAGCAGCCCTCCCAAGCCCAGGGGTTGCTGACCAGGGCCTGGTGCCCACTGGGGAGAGGGTTCCTGGCCCCCAGCTTCCCCACAAAGACAGCTGTCCGTTTACACCCACCCTGCACCCCCACCCTCCCTCACCCAGCCCAGGTAGCCTGGGCCACGCCAGAGAAACACACTCATTTTATCTTTTATTTTTCTTACAAAAGGCCTTCATATCATTGTTTGTCTTACAAAAACCAAAGTCCTTGTCTCTGAGCTTGAAAAACATTTTCCCAGAATAAATGGGAAAGAATCTCTTATAAATATGTTTTTAAAAAACCAAAGCAAAACATGTTCCTAAAGCGTCTGTCTTTCCAGTTTCTTTTGTTTCTTTGCTCCTTGGGGCCGAGGCTGACCCACATGCCCCATCCCCAGCCCCACTCTCCCTCTGCTGTCTTTCTGGGGGCTTCCTTCACTGGCCCCCAGTCTCCTTGGGAGTGGGGCCTGGCAGCCCTGGGCCTGTGTTACCAGCACACGGCAGGGCCCGCCCCACCCTTCCCCAGGGGTTGTACGTTGCAGAGGACAGGGCAAACGCCACCCTTGTAGGCACTCAGGCTTGGGGCACCTTAGAGGTGGTCACGTGGGTCCCAGGATCTCATGGATGAGGAGACGGAGGGGCGGGGTCTTGCTGTCGTCACACAGCCGCGATCTTGATGTGTTCTCCCGGTAGGGATCTGAGAACTTCCTTGGTCTGGCAGCAGGAGGGCGCTGGCGGATCCCAGCAGGGCTGAGAGCCCGGCCTAGCAGCCTTGTCGCTCCCGGGCTTAGATGTAGGGCTTGGTGGGAAGGGGCCCCTGGGGGCCAGGCCCCGAGTAGCCCATGAGTGGCACCTCACACTCCGGCCCACTGGGTAGGGCCTCCCCACCGCCCTCAGTCGCCTTGGGGCCTGGCTCCAAGGGGGCCTTCACCCCCTCTAGCTCCAGAGGCCCAGCCCCGGGCCCCACCTGTCCTTTGCCGTGCGCTACAGCCGCCGCCGCTCGCCCCCGCCGCACGCAGTAGGCCGCCCCCACAGCAGCCAGGGCAGCCAGGAGCACGGCCGCCAGGGCTGGCGCAATGAGGAGTGGCAGGTTGCCCTCTCGGGCCTGGGTGACGGGGGCGTGGTTGGAGCGGCTGGCTGGCGGCGTGCGGGCCTCCCCACAGGCCTCTTCGCCCTCGGGCAGCCGCCCGACCCCCAGAGGCCTGACGCAGATGGAATAGGTCGCGTTGGGCCGCAGCTGGGTGACTGTGTACTCGGCAAGTGAAGCAGGCAGGCGCAGCGTCACGGGCCGCTTGTCGGGGCCTGACAGGTTGCGGTAAGTGAGGCGGAGGCTTCTGAGCTGCACGGCACTGCCCTGCAGGTAGCGCTGCAGCCCCACGCGCAGGGAGGTGGGGCTGGCCGGCTCGATGCCCAGGGGCAGGGGCTGGGGCGGCTGCAGCGTGGCTGGGGCGGGGCTGGGCGGGGGCCCCTGCCTCACCCGGCTCTCGCAATATAGGCCTGTGAAGAGCTCAGGGCACAAGCACTCCAGGTGACCCTGCACCCCCAGGTGGCAGGTGCCCCCGTTGAGGCAAACGGACGCCGGGCAGTCCTGGGGCCTGGGGGGAGGCCCCACCGTGGGCAGGGCCACAGGGGGCACGCTGGGGGCCTCGGTAGCCAGCTCTGTGGGGTTGAGCCAGGTGGGAGCCGGACTGGAGGGGGAGAACGTGGGCCCCCACACCGCGGGCTTCGTGGTGGGCACTGTGGCCGTGGTGGTGGTGGCGGGGCAGCCAAAGTCAGCATATTCGAGGTCTAGGAGCAGTCGGCCAGCATTCTTGGGCGGGAAGTGGCAGCGTGTCTCCTCCGGGCTGGCCAGCGCCACATGGCTCTCCCGTACCCAAGGCCCAAACCAGCTTAGGGGGCAGACGCAGTTGAAGGGGTTGCGGGCAGCCGCCAGGAGCCGCAGGCGGGGGAAGAGGCCCGACAGCTCATGCGGGAGTGCCTGCAGGCTCAGGTTGCTCAGGTCCAGCTCCTGCAGGGCCACCAGGCCAGCCAGGCCCTCGGGCCGCAGCTGGGCCATGCGGGTGTTGCCCGCCAGCCGCAGGCGCGTCAGGCCCCGCAGGCCCTGGATGGCGGGTGGCACACGCTCCAGCTGGTTGTCAGACACGTCCAGGTCGTGGAGGTTGCGCAGGCGGCTGAAGAGCCCCTCGTCCAGGCGCCGCAGCCCCAGGCCAGCCAGCCGCAGTGCCTCCACGTTGGCAGTGTCCAGGGTGCCAGGCTCCAGGGCTGGGAGGCTGTTGTGGCTGAGGTCAAGCAGTAGCAGGCGCGGGAGGCGCAGCGGAGGCAGTGCCCGCAGTTCGTTGTCCTGCAGCTTGAGCTCCAGGAGGCCGTCGAGCGTGTCAAAGGCTCCGGGCTGGATGTGGCGGATGCGGTTCTTGCCCAGGTAGAGGCGCTCCAGGCGCCTCAGGCCGCGGAAGGTCTCGTTGGTGATCTCGCGAAGCCTGTTGGCCGTCAGGTCCAGGTTGCTGAGGTTGGCAAGTGGCTGGAAGACCCCGGCGGGCAGGCTGGCGATCTGGTTCTGCGACAGGTCCAGGAGCTGCAGCCCCGGCAGGCTGGCAAAGCTGGCTGCGTCGAGCGTGGTGATGCCGTTCTCGAAGACGTAGAGGCCCGCTGTGTCGGGTGGCACGTCGTGGGGCACGGTGGCTCCCTGGCGGGCGGTGCAGAAGACCGTCTGTGGCTGGTGGCACTGGCAGCCGGGTGGGCAGCCCTGCACCCCAGGCTCTGGGGCCAGCAGCGGCAGCAGCAGTGGCAGCAGCAGGCGGGGGGGGACTCTGGAACACATCTTCTGGTTCCTGGGAGCAGGGGGGAGAGAGAGATGACACCATGAGCCAGGGGTCTGGGGGACAGTCAGGGACCAGGAAGGGCATTCCCTGCCCCCAAATCCAACAGCGCACAGCAGGTATGGTCAGGTCCCCAGTGCCCCGGCCCCATTCCTGTCCCAGCCCCATCAGCTCCCTCACTGAGTGACTTTGAGCCCTCCCGTGATTTCGTTATGCCATCACTTGCTACTTCTGTGCTGTCACCAGGGCTTGGTGGGCTGATGCGTGCAGAGAGGCTGGCACCTAGACACTCAGTGGCCACAAAAACTCCCCTCTCCTTAACCCCAGCCCTCTCACCTCTGCAGCTCGAGAGAACGTGGTCAAAAAGCATCAGGCTCCGTGCCCTCCCTTCAAGTCCCCTCCCCCCACAAATCTCTGCTGAGGTGGACAGGCAAGGGGGGGGAGCCCGTGGGTCCAAGAGCAGCAGCCCCTCCCCCCAGCGTCTGGGAGAGAAGGGGCGGGCAGCCAGTGCGTAAGTAGAGAAGCTGGCTGCCCCGTGCCGCCGGCCCCTGCCGCCACGCTCTGTGTCCTCCAAGTGAGGAGGAGACCGCCGCGGGAAGACTTCACATGGAAACTATGGGATCGGTGTTTTTCCACTTGTGAAGTCAGACCTGCCCGGTATGGGAGCTGAGGGCCCTCCAGGATGTGGCCAGGGGGAATGTTCCTAGGGGAGGGGGCAGAGGGGGGCCTGAGCTATTGGCAGGTGTTCCCCTGTGTTGGGGGGGCAGATAGGGAGGCAGGGAACCCTGGGCTTCAGATCCCCCATCTCTGAGGTGTGATGACAGATCCAGAGGTGGAAGGTCCTGGCCTCCCTGGGCTCATCCAGGGGGCACGTTGAGGGACACTGGCTACGGGGTGGTCCCCAAATCAGCTGGCTCTAGAAACATTCTGCAGACTGGTTCATCTGCTATTCTTTGGGGTCCACTCTGGCCTGAGCACTGAGAATAAGGAGCGGCAGCTCTTCACCCTGTGTTAGCTCACCGAGCATTTACAGTCCCCTCGTGTGGTGCCCCCAGCAGCCATGGCAGGTGGAAACTATCCTCATTGCTCCCAGATGACAGAAGGGCGGCGGGGGGGGGGGGTGGTGGCTCCAGGAGGTGTAGTGACTTGCTGCCGTCCCACTGCCAGGAAATCTGAGCCGGAGCCTAGGTCCTTAACCATGTCCAGGTGCAGCTGGGCCTGCAGCCTGGGATGGTCCTGCCCTGCTGATGAAGGGGCGGCTCCCTCAGCTGCTCTGGGCTCCAGCTTGTAGCTGGAACTGCTCTAGACTGAATGGGGCCACAGAATGAGGCCCCCTTTCAGGTTCCTGGGGGAGCCCAGGGGCCACCCTACCAGCTGTCCTCACTCTCTGGGCCCTGAGAGTCCCCAAGAGGCCGGCACCCTTCCCCTCCAGGTGCCTTCTGCTCACACAAGGGCCTTTTGTGCTGGGGCTCAGCCTCCCCTTCCCCCACACCTGCCAACCATCACGCTATGGTAGGTAACATGGCCCCCTCAGCTGAGTCCGTGTTCTGCCCTGCTGCCATCCATCGGGCTCCTCTCCCAGGAACACAGGCTCCCGCAATGTGAGGCAGAGGAGGGGCACGTGGTCCCAGGATAGACAAGACAAGTCACTGGGGAGACCAGTTCTGGGTAAAGGCCTGTTACCAGGTTGGGCCTGCGCAGGCCCTGCCCACCTACAGGGTCCCCTCTGCCCCGGAAGTGGGACTATCAGCCTCTGCCCCTCACTTGTTTGTACTGATGACCACCTTACAGAGGCCAGCCAGGGAGGCCTTCCCTGACCCCCAGCTGGTGCCCCTTCCCCTGCTCTCTCTCCTGTTCACTTCCCTGTGTCCCAGAGCATGCTTAGCTCATCTTTGCTGAGTAAATGGTGGGGCAGGGCTTTGTACCAAACCTCAGAAGATGCTAGGACCAGGACCTGGAAGGCCTTGTTCCCCTCTGGCCCTGCCGGCACCATCCCAGGGGGGCTGCCTGCACCACACCCAGCCTCCTCCCCCAAGTGGACCCGCTCCACCCTCACTGACTCAGAAGGCAGCGGGTGTGGCCTGGCCTCCAGATGTGGGCTGTGAGCGCCCTCCGCCCCCCACATCCACGTGTGGGGTGAGCCGCCTCCCCCTGAATCAGCTCTCCCAGCGGGGCAGGCAGGGTCAGGAAGGGAGCAGCCAGGCTCCAGGGTGGGAGGGGACCCTACACGTGGCCACCCCTGCGGCTTCAGCTCCCCCTGGGCTATGTATAAGGTCATGGTTAAGAGCTCATGCTCCAGTCAGGCAGCCTGGGCCAGGGGCATCCCAGTTCTGAGGCCTTGCTTTCTTCAGTGTCTCCCCAAGCATTTCAGATTTGACATAGACTAGGACTGCGAGCATTTAGAACTGAACAGCCCAGGTGTGGCCCCTGGGGGCCTAGGTTGCTGCTGGGGGGTGTTCCCCACTCTGCGCTGAGGAGGGGCATCAGGGTGGGCTCTGGGCTTTGCCCAGAGTCTGTTGGCCCTTTAATCCATAAAGTCATCATGAGGGAGCTGTAGGGTGGTGTCCAGCCACAGGGTGGCAATCTGGCTGAGTAGGTGGGGAGCAGGGGTTGGGTCAGAACAAGGGCAACTGGCATCCTGGGCCGGGGAGACCCCAGCAGGCAGCAGCTAACCTGCTGCCCACCTGCTAGGATGCTGGGGTGAGTACCTGGGCCCGAGCAGGCAGTCGGCACTGGGGCTTTGGCAGATGGGAAGCTGGGTGCCGCTGCTTCGGGGGCTTTGCCATGGGCTCTTCTGGCACCAAAAGCAGATCACATAGCCCCCAGAAGGGACCCAGAAGGTGAAGGCCGGCCTTGGAGGGGGTGGGCAGCAGGGCAACAGGAGACAGAGGCCTGAGTTCAGGCCCAAGTTCGGCCCCTAAATAGCTTCCCAAGTCCCTTTCCAATTCTGGGCCTCAGTTTCTCACCAGCCCTGCCTGACTCTCTGGAGTTGTTCTGAGCACCCGGGGTTGTAGTGTTGTGTTGTTCTGTTTGTTTTTGAGTGGGGGAGTTCTTTTAACAAGTTCTGGGAGTGATTCCGCCTGTCTGGGCTCGTTCTGGTGTGTGTGTGTGCGCACGCACTGGGGGTGGGGTGTCTCATGGGAGGTCATGGCTTTCCTGGCCATTGCAATTCCAGCAGCCCTGAAGGACCAGGGGCCTGGGCTTTGATATCTGATCTGCTGACCCGAGGCAGGGAGGTGGGACCTTTCCCTCTGCAAGGGGTGTGGAGAGCCTCCTGGAGGCAGCCCTGGGGCTTGGGGGGTAGTGGAAGTAGGAGGGCAAAGGGTCCAGGTCGGCGCTCTTCCCCTGGACTCTGCAGCCTCCTTACCTTGGCCTGGCCCACCATGGCGTGGTGGGATGAGGCAGGAAACTGAGGCCTAGGCTCTTGCTGCTGGCTGTGCTGCCCTCCAGGGGACAGTTGCTGGGATGGGGCTTTTTAAGGTCCCACTGCCTGTGTGGTTGCATGACAGTCTAGCCATGGTCCTTTACCTTGGTTCCCGTCTGTGAAGGGCAGGGGAGAGGGGGCGTTCCTGGTTATAGTGCCTGATTGTCAGGGCTATTTAGTTTGTACTTGGAGCACATGCTAAGTGGTCAGTAAACATTAGCTACTGAAGCTGTTACCCATAAAACCTGAGCTCTGCCTTCTGCACATATGGGGTGAGGATGCCATGGTGTGGGAGGGGCTTCACGCCACTTTCAGCACAGACAGGAGGCCCCCCTACGCCCAGAGTGAGGCCTCCATGGGGAGGCTGCCCTCCATCCTCCACCCTTCGGTGTGGGAGAGAAGCTGGAAAGAGCAGCCTGATGAGGAGTGTATTTAGTTCTGGAAGGGGTGGGGGAGTGAGCTGTCCTTTGGCCAGCCCCCCTCAGCATATGACCTGGGAGTGGGGGAAGGGAGC
The DNA here is from genome assembly GCF_037043125.1 of Eumetopias jubatus. Taxonomy (NCBI): domain Eukaryota; kingdom Metazoa; phylum Chordata; class Mammalia; order Carnivora; family Otariidae; genus Eumetopias; species Eumetopias jubatus. The sequence continues at coordinate 72,651,154 of NW_028274818.1, read as the reverse complement.
AGAGGGAGGGGCTCTATGAGTAAGGACATCCTCTTCAGCCCTCACAGGGACCCTGGTGCCCCCACCCACCTCTGAGTGTGAGGGACATCTGGAGGCACCCACTCACACACAGGCCCTGGGTCAGGCAGGTGAGTGGGTGGGACCCAGGCATTTGGGGGACTGCATCAGAGCTCAGGCTGCACATCTCACTGCTGCTGGGGAAGGCCACACGCCTGGCTGGTGGGGGCATAGGGTCAGACAGACAGACAGACAGACGAGGCCAGCCCACCCCTTCCTGTGCCAGACACTGCGGAGTGGGTGCAGGGGTCAGGTGCTGCAGGTCTGACCCTGAGGCCCTCGGCCTCTGGCTCCCAGTGCTGCCCCCCCCCCACCCCCAGCTAAACACTGCCGGCCAGGCCTGGCAGTGGCCCAGCCCAGGAGTCTGCCAACCCCCCCAAGGCAGGCGGGGACCATGCCGGCGGCCAGGATGGCTGGCTCCGGTTTCGCTGACGTGTCTGAGGAGGCTCAGAGCCGAGGCTGGGTCCGCCCATCTCGCCATCCCTGGGGCACGGCAGAGCAGAGAGGTTGGGGTCTCTGTTCTAGGCCTTCAGGGGAAGGGGACAAGGTGAGGGTGGGGACAGCAGTCTGACCCTGTGATGAAGCCAGGAGTCCCTACTTTGGTCTCGGCTCATCTGCCTTACTCTCTTTACCACTCCAGCCCACTCTCCTCATTCTACACATGAGGCCCAAGACACCACTTTATGACCTTATCCAGTTCCCTTTCTGCATTTATGTCTCCCACCTACAACCCCAGGGGTTTCTCAACCCCAGCTATACATCAGAATCTCCTGGGAAGCTTTGGGAAGTTCCTGATGCCCTCTCCACTCCTTGCCAATGAATAAGAATTTCTGGGATAAGGCCCAAGCAGAGTTGTATTTTGGAGAAGCTCCTTCAGTGAGTCTCCCTTACAGGGCTCAGACCCTTGGGCAGAAGATTGCAAAGGGGGACAGTCTTGATGTCAGCCTTGTCTCCCTGTCCAGGGAGGGCTCTGGATCGCCAGCAGGTGTGCCTGGCCCCAAATGGGTGTCTTCTGTGGCACCATGGGTGACTCGGCAGCCACCAGACCTGTCAGCCCAGGCCTGGGAGACCAGTGACTAAAGCCATTTTGCTCAAGTGGGCCCTCAGGGTGGCGGGATATGTCATCTCAGTCAGGAGAGGTGCCACTCTGTTGGGAGAGGACACCTGCTGCCCCGGGAGCTATTTGGTGGCTGTGGCCCAACTAGAAATGGACCAGTCCAGATGCCACCATCGGCACGCGCGGGTGTGATGCCACAGGGGCTGGGCTCAGTCAGACGCAGGGCTCCTGGCTGTCCTGTCCCCACCCAGGGCCAAGCATCCATCAAGTAAGGCCCTAACCCTGCCATTAACCCTGGATTTGCCAGAGGAAGACCTTAGTCACCAAGGGAGGCCACCAGCCCAAGCCAGCTGGGCCCAGGTTGTCTGGGTCCTGGGCAGGGACTGAGAAGGAAGTGACCCCAGAGGGGTCTTTGCCCTTCTCACTCTTGCCATGCCCGGGGTTCTGGGTTCCCCTGCAGCAGAACTGGCCCTGCCTGGGGTCTGCGAACTGATCAGGGGAGCTACAACCCAGCTCCCTCGCCCAGGTCTCTCAGTTCTTACTGCTGCCCATCCAGGCCCAGGGCCAGTAGGGGCCCCAGTACTGCCTCAGCCCCAGCCCCTTCTCAGTGCAAGCCAGCTCTCTCCTCCCTCTTTAATTAAATCTCTCAGGCAGCCGCAGAGGAATGTCAGAGCCTTATTGCATTCCCCTGGAGGAGACTGGTTGGGGGAACTGTCCCCAACCTGGAGAACTGGCCCCTTGCCTGCCTCTACGCCTCAAAACCAAGGTGGCTCAAGGGAGCCTGCTTCAGCCTCCTCATACCCAGGGAGGCTGGAATGAGGAAAAGTGGGGGAGGCCTGAGGGCCTGGCCAGCCAGGCGGCCCAGCCAGCTGAGGGAAAGCAATCCGGCTGCCTCTGGAATGTGGAAACCGATAAAAGGAAGAAGGCTGAGCCCCTGTCCGCCTGCGGTGAACTCAGACTCTTGCAGCACCCCTGCCCGCCCCCAAACACAACCCTGTTCCAGTCACGCGCGCACAGACACATGCCCACGCCAGACACACGCCCACTGGGCCGCGCTCTGACACACTGACACACACACACACACACACACACACACACACACTCCCTCCCCCTTCTCCAAGAACTCTTGCAAATTCCACAGCAGTGAGGGGAGCTGGTTTTCTTGGCAGCGCAGAGCCTTGGGCTCCCTGGCTCAGGGAGGGACTCTAAGGGGAGCTGAGGGGGGCTACAGGAGGGGTCACTAACCCCATGAGGTAGCATTGCTCCCCTTCCCGAGAGCTCAGGGCCTGTAGACGGTCAGGGATGCTTCTGTGGGACAAGCTCACCCAGTCTTCTCTCTGGTCACCAAGGGGGACCGGCTGGCTGGCTTTCTGAGGTGGGAGCTGCCTCCTGGAACCAGCTGAGAGCTGCCCAGCTCAGGGGTGGGGTCCACTTATAAAACCCCATGGGTCTTGCTCCAGCTCCCCCAGAGCAGTAGTAGGGGTGTCAGGAATGGGAGCCAGAAACTCTGGACCCATCTCCTGCCCAGGGCATTTCCCTGCCTGCCACAGGAGGCTTCCTAGGGAGAACACATGTCTGGGCAATGTCTGAGGGGCTTCTCGTGTTCAGCCCCCCCACTCTCTTTCCAGAGTCTGGAGAAAGTGCCCTGGGACACCAGTCCCCCACCAGCCACATCTGACCCTCTGGACCCACAGGTCCCAGAGTAGCTGTTTCAGTCTGCATCTGGGGGAGGTGGGGACAGCCAGTGCCCGGGGCCCCCCGTCTGGCACGTGTGTGCTCATCCTCCCTCCCTAGGCCAGATAATGGTCTGGAGGGAATCCAGCTGGGCTGCTCATTACCAGAGCCCTCTTCCTGCCTCTGACACTCTGTTTACAGAAGCTCCGGGGGCTGATTCCCCTGGGAGAAGACAGCCAACTCAGGGGACTGCTCTCCCATCCCCCCACACACTGGCCTTATCCCTGTTGGGCCTTGCCAACAGCTGGGCCCATACTGGACTTCACTGCCCTCTGGACCAGCTCAAGTGGACCCCACTTGGAGGGCACCCACCCAGCTACCCTTCTGTGCCCCCAACACCCAAAGTCCAGCCTAGCGGGAAGGAACCTTTGAAATTTAGTACAGTCTCCCAGCCCTATAAGCTCTTACCCTGCAGAGGAGCGCTCTGGGTCCTGGTGCCTGTTCCAGAACCTCACCTGCCCTTGGTGCAAAAGGCAAGCAGGGGGACAGTGGGACCCTCGGGGCCTTTTCCTCCTTCCCACCTTGCAGACTCCACCCCTGGGCCCCAGCAGGAGAGGCAGTCAGTGACCCTGCTGTGGTAATCTTTAACGAATGGGGGCAACGCAGAATGGTTGGCACCAATTGCCTGGCCTGCCAGTGACCACAGGGGACCTCAGCAGCCCTCAGGCCCCAGAGCTGCCAGCCCAGGGACACAAAGGACTAAGCTGGCTCCAGGCCATTGGGTTCATAGCCCAAGCAAAACCCTGTCCCTGGCAGAGGCAGAGATGGGGCACCCTAATATCTGGAAAATGAAGGGCCCCAGCCAGCCAAGGTCTGTCTCCTGCCCCCCACGGGGCATCAGATACCTCCTAGCCACCCCCACTCCTCCCCAAGGCTGCATGCCTGTTGGCCCCCTGGCTCTGTCCTAAGTGACAAGGGCCTTCAGTACCCCCAGGCGGCCAATCTACACAGATCTGTACAGGCTCACGGAGGGCTCCAGGCCCAGAACCAGACTGTCCCACTCCAGGAGCTAAAAGTAACCAAGTCTATGGCTTGGCTGTCCCCTCAAAGGGGTTTGATTCATAAAACTGGTCATGCCGGAGGGCCCAGCCGTGGGAGGAGGAAGCGAGGGAGGGGGTGTTTATTTTGTCTGCTCACAGCCCTGCCGGCTACTGGCCGGTGAGCCTTGGACGCGCGCGCGGCCGTGGGGCTGTCCGGGACTGTCCTAGGAGGGGGCGAGTCGGGCGCGGGCAGGGGTGCATGGGGCCCGCCCGCCCTGCGCCCAGGTCGGCTCCGAGGATCGTGCGGGGCTGGGGGTCGCGTGTCCGTCCTGAGTGCGTGTGCGCGCGACGGGGGGGGGGGGTTCGCGCGCGTGATCGGCGCGTTGCACAGCCCGGCCCATGGCGCCCCCGGTCTCCGCCCGCAGCGCCCCGACCCGGCAGACACTCACCGGGGGGCGGCGGCGGCGGTGGCGACAGCGGCAGGAGCCGGGCGGGGCGGGCCGGCCGGCCCGGTGGGGTCCTGGGTTCCGGGATCCGGGGGCAGCCGCGTCCGTGTCTCCCGGCCCCGGGCTTGCGCTGCGGAGTCAGCTCTCGGTCGGCGGGTCGCACTTTAAGGGCTGGGGGCGGGGCCGCTCCCCCGCGAGGCGGGGCGGGGCGGGGCCGACAGAGACCCGCCTCCTCTCTCCGCTAAAGGGGTCATTTCGCCGGCTGCCTGATAAACTCACTCACCCACCTCCCGACCGAGGCGGGAGTCCCGCGCTCCCGTCTGCTCTGCCGCTAGTCTGCCATATGACTCTGGGCGGGTCCCTGTTTTTAGTAAAAGCAAGAGAGTGAGACCAAGAGTCCTAAACCCGGATACCGATGACACATCAGGCAGGCGATATAAGGGCACTATTTAAACTCAAGGAGGAGACCCCACAGCTTGTGGAGACCTGGAGAGGTGGCGGTGGGTGGGTAGGGAAAGTGGGGGTTGGTGTAAGGGCTCTGCCTTACGACCTGCCCCAGTCTGCCAGAGTTTCAGGTTTTTCAAGAGAAACTGGAAATCTGGAGTTTTTAGGCGAAATCTCTCAATGTGTTATTGTTGGTAGCTAATCCCAGTTTCAAAAACTCTTGGGCAGGCCACACAGAGCCCTCTGAGAGCCTTCTAAGTACAATCTCTAATGCCGAATCTGAGTTCTGGGGTCCTTTTAACCATGAGGGCTTTCAGGGAGGTATCCCTGGGCCACCTTTTCCACATTTTAGATGAAGGGACTGAGACACAGGAAGGGGAAGTGAGTCTGCCCAAGGCCCCACAGTGCTGGAGGGGTGGGATGGGGTGGGAGGTTAGGCCTCACCATCAGTGTGGGTGGGGCCTGGGTGCAGCTGATGGTGGCCCTTGGTGGGGGGGAGGGTGGTGCCAGGGGCTAGACTAGTCCAGAAAAATCCCCTGCCTTGGAATATTCCAGGAAAATGCTCTGCCCTCCTGCTCTATGTTTGTGGTCAGAGTCATGCCTCAGAGCCTTTGGGGACCAGCTCAGCTCCCAACTTCCAGAGGGCCTTGGCATACCTGTCATCCCCTCCAGCCCGGCCTGCACTACATGCTTTTCTTGGTATATGTAGATGTGGGGCATGGCTTGTGAACCTCTGCTCCTGGGCCAGTGCTGGCTCTCGGCTGTGTTTCATTTGGCCTATCTGGGACTTTTTAAAACTTTGAAGCCATTGCCAAAATTGAAAAATCCGGTGGTTTCACATTAAAATGGGACTTCCCAGCTTGCCTTAAATAGGAACAACGGGCAAGGGCTGAGTAGTAGCTGCCCCCTCTGATAGAGGCCCAGGCTCACTGGCTGCCCCAGTCCCCACCACTCCCAGGTGTCTCCCACCAGGTTGCTTCACTCACTCACATTCCTGAGACATTTGAGTCTACGGTCAGTACCGTGTGGCTTTGGTCGGATGGCCCTGTGTCCCCTAAAGCTCTCAGGAGGGTCCACACATGCCCCCCCCGGGGGGGTGCTCCAAGGGCCTCTAGCCAGACTTTCCCCAAGGAACAGGACTTCTTGACAGGCCCCCAAACTTCTCGCCTCTGGGTCCAGTTCGTGCTGATAGGGATAAACCACCCGCCTAAAGGGTCTCTCCCGCACCCCAATCCTGAGCCTGGACTCACCCATGCTGTGCTCCTACTCCCTCCAGAGGTGTAAGGGTAGCTTCCAGGGGACCCCCTCCCCAGTTTTTCCATTCTCTTCTCATATGGAATCAAGATATTACACACATACACCCCTTAGAACCTGATTCTAAGGCAGCTAGGGGGTGTGGGGCAAGGCTTGGTCCGGGAGGAGGGGTCCCAACTGCCCAGCCTGGGTGGCAGGGACAGATCCAAAGGACCTGGACTGCTTTGAACCAGTGGCAATGCCAGGATGTCTAGGTTGGTGAGTCTGAAGGGGAGAGATGGGCTGGCAAGGAAAACCAGAGAACTCTTAAAGCTGTTCTTCCTGACCGGCAGTACTTCCTGTGCTAAATGCAGGAATATTGGGAAAGCTGATGGGATTATCAGGCGCTAACTCCTCCCTCACATGACCTGGTACCACCATCCCATCATCCTGCATCTTCTGGGACGTGGGCCTGGAGGTGGGGGCCCAACCTGGGCTGTAGACCTTCTATGACTTTGGTCTAGAGCAGACCCCTGGACCTGGGTCAGAGTCCCTTCCAGTGGCAGGCCCAGATGCCCACCCCGCGGCATACCATGGCAGCAGGAGGGGTGCCTGTGCCACCCCTACCTCCCCTGGTCCTCTGCCAGGCCAGAACTGTGTTCTGCATTCCAGACCCACACCTGGCTTGGCTCTCTTTCCAAGCCCGGGGTCAGGCCCGTGCCAGCTGTTGGTCAACCCTGGGGGCTGGGTGCCCTGACCCCATTTCCTGGCTTGTGCTGTGGATGGCTCTGCCCGAGGTGAGGAAGACTGGCCTGACCTGTCGGAGGAGCCAGCCCTGCCCTCCATGACTTCCTGCCCCCGCGCCCCCCAGCACCTGAGTCAGTGGGCTGGCCAGTTGGGGCTGATGTGGTGAGAGTACAGGGAGGCCAGGTGGAGCGTCTTGAGGAGGTTGGTTTAGAGCACTGATGAGCTGTCAGTGCCACCCACAGACCCGTTCCCCAGTTCTTGCCAAGGTGACAGTGGGGCCTCAGGAGTCACTCCACTCGCTCTCAGACACTGCCCTGAACCCATCACCTCTCATTTCTACCCTCTCCTGTCCGTCTCCACATGGCGATCTCCACTCAGCACACGTCTGATCCTGTTCCCCTTCACTTAAGACATGTCATCAGCTTCTTGTTGCTTGTCCGATGGAGGGAGGCAGAATTCCCCTTCTTATGTACCAGGCCCCATTCTGTCTGGCCTCTACCCACCTGATCCCCAGGCTCAGCCCCTCACCCTCACTGCCTAGGCCACCAGCCACATCATCCTTCACCCTGTTTCCCAGACAGACCAGGTACCTGCCCGCCACACTGCAGAGCTTTTGCACAGGCTGCTCTTCCTGTCTGGAGAGTACACTCCCCACCTGGTTGATTCCTCCTCAACCCTTGGGGCATAGGGAACACACTCCTCCCCTGCGGCCAGCCAGAGTCAGGTCCCCCTGCCCCCTGCCGTGCGTCTGCAGGGAACCTTTCCTTCGCATGTTTGGGGGGTTGGAGTGTGTCGCCTCTCAGGCAAGCCATGAGCAACCTGAGGACAGAGGTGGAGTCTGTTGCACTCACTTCCAGTCAAAACTGCAGGCTGAGCCAAGGGCTGGGTACAGATCAGCTTGGCCGAGGAATGAATGGTTGGGAGTGAATGAGTGAGTGAATGAAAGTCCTGTTAGAGCCGCTGAAGGGACCTGCTTCTAGCCCCTATGGAGCCAGCATCAGTGTGGTGGGCGCCCCAGGTCACACGCCTACCTTGTCCCCCAGCCCGTCTGCTCCCCCACAGAAGGCACTAGTCAGACCAGGTCAAGAAGGGCAGTTCTGAGCCCAGCTCACTCTGTCAGCCCAAGGTAATTAGAGCCCTTGTTACTCACAGGTGACCGGCCCAGAGTACTCCAAGAAGCTGTGGAGACACCCAGGGCCTCACCCAGCTCCCCAGCCCAGTCTGTGGCTCCCAGTAGGGTAGGGAGGGGAGGTGGGCAGCAAGTGGGCTTTGGGCAGCTAGCCAGGAGGGAATGGACAGGCAGGCGAAGGGGAGGGCTGGGCCTGGGTGAGGGATAGATGCAGCTGCTACAGCTGGGCAACCTCTGGGACCACAATGAGGAAGGGGCTCTGAGGGTGAGTGTCAGCATTGGGGTGAGGGTCCAGGCCCTTGGGTTCCTAGGGACGTGAAACCAAGACCAGGAGAGGAAACAAACGGATGAAGGCACCTGTCAGAGTTTTCCTGGACAGTGACAGGCCATCAGCCCAGGGGAGACTGGCATAGAGCAGCAGAGTTGCTGGGGGCTTCCAGCCTGCCTTCTATGTTCGCAGCCACTGCCCCCCACCCAAAGCCCCACCTTGGGAGCAGAGGGGGGACGGAGAATGGGGAGGGCAGGGAAGGAAAGGAGGCCCTGGTCCCAGCCCCTGCCTTAGTTTTAAAGTCATGCTGAGAGGGGTTCTGAGTCTCTAAGATGTCATCAGGAGCCTGGGGTAACCGAGGAGGGGGTCCCCAAACCTTAGTGCGGACCTGGAGCACCCAGGCCAACTGCACTGGGCAGGGATGGAGGGAGTCCCTGGTTCCAGCACACCCACTCATCTTCCCTGGTAACTCTGGCCTGATGCCTAGGCTGGCCAAGGTGGGACCAGGGACAGAGTGTATGTGGAGTCTTTCTGGAGCTGGTGAGCCTGGGATGGAGCTCGGTACTGAGGTATAGAAAGAGGGGCCAGCTCCCCTATGCCCAGGGTCCATACGAATCCTGAAGTGAAGGACCCAGGGCAAGAAAGGCTGGGACATGGGGATATGCTCGCTGTCGGCGTGTTGGTAGCACAGGGAGAGAGAAGGTGGAGGGTCCCAGGGGACAGGCTGGACACACAGCCCCGTCAGCAGAGGGGCTGCATCCCTCCTGGCTAGCGTGGTGCTTGGCCTGAGCCCCTGTCTGGAGTCACGAGGCTGACAGCTCTCCAGCTGCCCCTCAGGCACAGAGGCTGGCCGCATCCCGCCAGCTAGCCCTCTCTCCCTCAGGTCTCTGCTGCCCCTGCTGGACCCAGACTCCGGGCTCCTGATCCTGGCAGGAAAGGTGAGCAAGACGCTGGAGTGCCTGTCCATGTCAGCACCCCGTCCCCCCAGGGTAGTGCCCTCACGTGCCAGGTCTGTCCCAACCTTTGACCTAGCCAGCCGGCTGGGAGACTGGGGACAGCAGGGTGCCATCCACCCCAGAAAGAAGCCGAAGCAGTGTGACTCGGGCTGCACCCTTGCCAGGCTGAGTGGCCTTCAGGTCAGCATGACTGTAACTCCCAAGAATGTCAGATTTGTGGACAAGGCCAACAATCAAGCAGGGTTAGCCCACGGCAGGTGCTCTGTAAATCCTGACCATGCCCTGTTCTTCGTTCACGGTGAAGCCCACTGCGGATACAGCCCAGAGTACAGGGGCAGGAGCTGGGGTGGGTGTGGGGGGCGTGACCGCGAATGGCACTCAGGCTGGGCTTGTTTCAGGGGGAGAGTCAGTTGTACTGCTATGAGGTGGCCCCCCAGCAGCTTGCACTGAGCCCAGGTAAGCCCTGTCCTCCTCCATCCTCCCCCTCCTCTCTCCCACCCTCCCTGACCATCTTCACGTGGTGTCCCCTCCACAGTGACCCAGTGCCTCCTGGAAAGCGTGATGCGCGGGGCGACTCTTGTGCCCCGGCGGGCACTGGCTGTCATGGGCTGCGAGGTGCTCTGCGTCCTGCAGTTGAGTGACACGGCCATCGTGCCCGTCAGCTACCACGTGCCTCGCAAGGTGAGGGGGACCCCGGGTGAGGGGCTAGGAGGATCTTGGGGGGCCTGGACCTCCCTGGCCACGTACCTGTCTGCCACCAGGCTGTGGAGTTCCACGAGGACCTGTTCCCAGACACAGCAGGCTGTGTGCCTGCCTCCGACTCCCACGCCTGGTGGGCTGGGAGCAACCAGCAGGTAGGGCCACGGCCTGGCTGGCCACTCCCAGTGCCCCCCCCCCGCACTGCCCTGCAGTCCAGCTGTATGCTAACCCACCCTCAAACACCTGTCCCCCCTGCCTCAAACACCAGCCTCTTCCCACAGGTGCAGAAGGTTAGCCTTCACCCAGCTCACCAGCCCTACCCCAGCTTCACTTCCTGCCTGGTGCCCCCTGCGGAGCCCTCCCCTGATGCAGCCCCGTCAGCAGCAGCCCTGCCTGCAGAGACACCTGTGGGTGATGCGGATCCCAGCGTGAGTGCCCGGGCCGACCACCCGTCCTCCCCGTCATGCTGCCGCAGTGGGTGCCCTGAGTCAAACTGGACAAATGCGTTTGCCTGCCTGATGGTCTTTGAGCCTTTTTTAGCTTTCAAGCGAAACAGAGAGAAACACGTGAAGCATAAATAAAGAACTTTGCACTGTTCTTGCAAACACATTAAATTGAGCAAACACATGAAAAGCAAGACTTTCACAGAAAAATCCAGATTTCTGGCTTCTCTTAAAATCCTGGCAGATCTTAACCGAACTGGGCCTGTCCTTCTACAAAGCTAGGAGCTGGTAGCTGCCACCCTCTGTCCCCACAGTCTGAAGCTGAGCTCGCCCTGTGCCACCTCCAGCCCTTGTCAGCTTTGGTGTTTGTGTTTTCACCCAACGCCCCACAGTGGGGCTTCCTGCCCCCACGGTGTCCCACAGCCCGGGAGGAGGGGCCCAGAGTGATGACCCCAGCACCCCCTCTCTCTTTGGCGAACACACCCAGGGGCTTGCTGTCTGACCCAGGGTGCTTCTCTCCCAGGAGGGCTTCTCCTCTCCTCTCAGCTCACTGACCTCGCCCTCCACGCCCTCCAGCCTGGGGCCCTCCCTCTCTAGCACCAGTGGCATCGGCACCAGCCCCAGCCAGAGGTCCCTACAGAGCCTGCTGGGTAAGTGTGTCAGGGCAGGAACTAACCCTGCCTCTGTCCACCGCCCCTCCCGGTGGGGTCACCTGTCCTTGTGGGATGAGGTGAGTCTCAAGTAAGAGGGCAGCCTGGATGTTCCCTGGAGTCCTGGGCTTGCAAGTCCCCTTCCCAGGCGTAGTTGTGGGCATAGTTCTGGGTGAGTTGTATTGGCAGAGGCCGGGGCATGGGCCGTGCGCCCTGCAGTGAGGGGAGCAGGTAGCCCGGACTCAGGGCAGGCAGGCAGGCAAGCAGGCAGGGCATCCTCATGTGGCTCTGTCCCTGATGCCTGCCAGGCCCCAGTTCCAAGTTCCGCCATGCTCAGGGCACTGTCCTGCACCGAGACAGTCACATCACCAACCTCAAGGGACTCAACCTCACCACACCTGGCGAGAGTGACGGATTCTGTGCCAACCAGCTACGCGTGGCCGTGCCCTTGCTCAGCAGCGGTGGGCAGGTGGCTGTGCTTGAGGTGAGGGACCCTACCCACCACGGTGCCCCCAGGGCCTTGCAGGAAGCTAAGGGCATTGGGTACCCACACCAGCTCACATTCTCTGAGCACAGACCATGTGTCAGGCACCCACGTGGCATCCCCTTTAATCCCCTCCACTGTCCCACAGGGACACCACTCTTATCCCCCTTTTACAGATGGAAGAGAGCAGTGAGGCACAGAGAGGTTTAGTGACCTGTCAGGTCACATAGCCGTGTAAGTGGTAGAGCGGGGGTTCGAACCCAGGCTGCCTGGGCCTCAAGCCTGAGCTCTTTCCACCACTCCACGCTGCCCCCCCCCCCCACTTTCTGGGACTTCACAGTTGGCACTTGGTGCTCAGAGCACAAGATGGCTGAGACAGACAGAGAGCTTGGGCTTCCCAACAGTGGGGCATTGGCTGCAGAGGGTGGGGGCCCAGGCACGCTGTTTGCCGTGCAGCCCCTGGGGACTGAGCTGTCCTGCCTGTTACTGATGGGCCTCCGCGGGATGATGCCTCCCACAGCTACAGAAGCCTGGCCGCCTGCCCGACACAGCACTGCCCACGCTGCAGAATGGGGCAGCTGTGACTGATCTGGCTTGGGACCCCTTTGACCCCTACCGCCTTGCTGTTGGTAAGGAGGCTGGGCGGTAGGTTCACGGGAGGGCCCAGGGGTCTGAATGAGGGTAGGGGGAGCCCGGAGGTCTTGGGCACAGCAGTGATGAGCCTGTACTCTGCAGGTGGGGAGGATGCCAGGATCCGACTGTGGCGGGTGCCCCCAGAGGGCCTGCAGAAGGTGCTCACAACACCTGAGTCTGTGCTCACAGGTCAGTTGGGCCCAGGGTGGGACATGGGAGATGGGCGGTGACTCCTGAGGGGCTCAACATTACCCCATGCCTCACCCCAAGGCCACACAGAGAAGATCTACTCTCTGCGCTTCCACCCACTGGCAGCCAATGTGCTGGCCTCCTCTTCCTATGACCTTACCATTCGGATCTGGGACCTTCAGGCCAGAGCTGAGCGGCTGAGGCTGCAGGGCCACCGGGACCAGGTAGGACATGTGTGGGGGCAGGGACCCAGCCTCAGGCCCAGAGGCTGCCTCTCATATCTATCTGCACCCGCCTCCAGATCTTTAGCCTGGCTTGGAGTCCTGATGGACGGCATCTGGCCACTGTCTGCAAGGACGGGTACTTGCGGGTCTATGAGCCCCGGGGTGGCCCTGAGCCCCTGCAGGTGAGCAGGATGCACTGGGGGCGGTCTCCAGGCCCACCTGAGGGATGGCTGTTGGGCCTCACGTGCTGTATCCCAACAGGAAGGCCCAGGGCCTGAGGGGGCCCGTGGAGCCCGTGTTGTCTGGGTGTGTGATGGTCATTGTCTGCTGGTGTCTGGTTTTGACAGGTAAGGACTCAGGGACCACCATCTCCATCTCCATACTTAAGCAGCTAGTTGTGTCCTCCTTCCCCGGACACACATACACCTGTTAGGCATTAGAAGCTGTCCCTGCTACTCACTAATTGGATGGCTGGCTGGATGCATGCATGCATGCATGCATGGGTGGGTGGGTGCATGAGTGGGTGGATGGTGGGTTGGTGGGTAGGTTGGTAGATAGTTGGGAGGGAGGGAGGGAGGTGAGGAGGAAGAATGAGTCAACTGGGAACCAGAGGGATGAGAGCCACGCACTGCTGCCTGGAGCCCATGCCCGGTGGGGACCAGGTAAAGAGCATGAAACAACCAAGCCTAATAGAGAAGTCCAAGGGATGGGTATTTGGCACTTTGGAGGAAGGATCAGGAAGGGCATCCTGAGGGAGATGTCATCTGAACTGAGTGACAAAGGAGCTAGTAACTAGAAACCCAGAAGAGAGGGCATTCAAGTCTGGGTGGAAAGGCCCGGAAGCTGACCAGCCTGGCTGGAGCAGAGGATGAGAAGCAGAGTGTGGGGATATAAGTCCAGACTACAGGTCACAGTGGCCACGAGACCAGTGCTGGTGTTAGGACTGTGCTGAGGAGGGTCAGGGGCAGCAGAGTGAGTACTAGTCGGGGATGAGGCTGTGGCATGATACCAGGCCGGTAGTTCTGAGAGCTGGATCAGAATGGACAGAGGCACTCTTCAGCTCTGAAGCCCTCAGGGCCCCCAGCCTGACAAGACCAGGATGCTTGCTGGAGTCCTTGCCCTGACCCAGGCCCCTGCAGCTCTAAGGACCTGCTTCTCCCCGGATCTCCCTTGCAGCCGAAGTGAGCGTCAGCTACTCCTATACCCCACCGAGGCCCTGGCCGGTGGTCCTTTGGCAGTGCTGGGGCTGGACGTGGCTCCCTCGACCCTGCTTCCCAGCTATGACCCAGACACCAGCTTGGTGCTACTCACGGGCAAGGTGGGCTGGGGTGTGCACATGAGGTGTTGGGCGGCTGAGAAGTGGGGAGGAAGGCAGCTTTAGCTGGCCGCCTCACTCTCACCACTCCCGTCTCAGGGCGACACCCGCGTGTTCCTGTACGAGCTGCTCCCCGAGGCTCCTTTCTTCCTAGAGTGCAATAGCTTCACGTCCCCTGACCCACACAAGGTGAGCCTGGGACGCTCCCTGGTCCTCCTTGATCTGTGGGAACAGGGCTCCCACGCCCTCTCCTGGCCAGATGGGGAAGTGCAGGGGCCTGTGGGGTCAGCCGGTCACTGGGCCAGGGTGTGCCTGCGTTAAACTCCACCATTATTAAAGGTTAAACCATAAAGCCTTAAGTTATATGAGCCTACAAATAAATTATATTAAAAGCCAGGGCAGTAAACATCCAGGGTATCACTTCTTAATTATTTTAGCTGATTTTACTGTTACTCGTGCTGTGGAGCTTATCTATTATATCCGTGGGGTCTGTCAGTGGAAATGCCCTATGGTGCTAACACATGCGTCTCCCCAGCTCTGCATTGAACAAGTTATGTTGGTAGCATGAAATCTCCATAGAAAGAGGCGATAATCAGGGCTGCCGATCAGGGTATCTTTCCTCCAGAGAGCTCCCTGGTTTGGGGACATGCCATAGTTCTGGCGCTCCGTGAGGGCCCAGGTGTCAGCTCAGAATCCCCTGTTCTCCCAGGGCTTCATCCTCCTGCCCAAGACAGAATGTGACGTGCGGGAAGTAGAGTTTGCCCGATGCCTACGGCTTCGCCAGACCTCCCTGGAGCCTGTCGCCTTCCGGCTACCCCGAGTCAGGGTGAGGTTGGGGGCCCAGCACCCCAAATACCTAGTCCCCCTTCCCAGCCCCTATCAGGGGCTTTGAGGTCTGACTGACCCTGTCACCAAACAGTCCCATTTCAGTGCTCTTTGGGGCACCTGTACCCCTTACTCTGCTGAGATTCTGAAACTGGCAGAAACCCCAGCCCTGGGTCCTGGGTCTTATCTTATCCCCTTCCCAGGGGATGCTGGTGTGCCCTGGGTCTCTGGTAGGTGCCTCAGGGTAGCTCCTTTCTCCTTCCCTACAGAAAGAGTTCTTCCAGGATGATGTTTTCCCAGACACAGCCGTGAGCTGGGAGCCTGTGCTCAGTGCCAGCGCCTGGCTGGGAGGTGCTAATGGGCAGCCCCGGCTTATCAGCCTGCAGCCTGCCGGCATGACCCCAGGTAGGATGAGGAATTGGAGGGTGGTGAGTAGGAAGCCCAGGAGTGGGTAGGGATTGGAGAAAGGGGCAAGATCCCCTGTTCCTGCTGGCATACAGAAACCTCCGGCACTCCCGAGGATTTGCATTTCCAGGTTCAGACTCTGAGCCTTTTGAGGGCAGGGCCCAGGGTCTGTGTTTCCACCACATTTCCCACCCCTGACATGCACGCATGTGTGCACACACACTGCCGGGTGCCCACGACAGGCCTTGTGAACAGAGGGTGAGGTAGCTATTGTCGCCCCCTCTGGGGTCTCTGCCACAAGATTCCCTAGGGAATGGGGCCAAAGGGTTGGGCAAGGAGTCCACACTGGAGGGATTTGCTGATGTCCGATGCTGTCGCTCCCCCACCCCAGTGAGCCAGGCCCCCCGTGAAGCCCCTGCCCGACGGGTCCCACCCTCAGCACTCTACCTGGAAGAGAAGTCAGACCAGCAAAAGAAGGAGGAGGTAGGCCTGGGTGGCGGTTGGTCACTGAGGCATGCACGGGGTCCTGGCGGCACGTGGTGATTGCCCTCCAGTTCTCTAGTCCAAGCCAGGCTGGGGCAGGAGCCAGTGTCTCCCCTCCCGTCTCTCGGTTGGGCGGCTTGATGGGGAGACCTTCCAGAGCCCTGAAGCTGACCCACGGGACACAGGACTCAGGGAAGGGCAGGGAAGGGCAGAAAGAGGCCTCCCTCCCGCCTGGCCCAACGCAAACAGAGCCGAGGGTTTGGGACCCAAGTGCGTTTTGACCCTGGCGCCCATTTGAGCGTCTGAGGCAGTGTGCAGAGAGAGCTGCCCTGTGACTCCAGTGCCGCGTGTCCATCTGCCTCGGGCACCCTGATCTCTGCTGAGTGGCTCTTCCTGTGAGAACCATCCACTTTGTCAGGGCTCTGATGAACATGGCTCTTCACAAGCGTGTCGGGGTTCAAACTGTGAGATCCTGTGCTCCTGGGCTTGGAAGCCCTGTCCTATTCCCTTCCCACCTCTTCTCCTGTCCACTCTCCTAGCTGCTAAATGCCATGGTGGCCAAGCTGGGGAACCGGGAGGACCCGCTCCCCCAAGACTCCTTCGAAGGCGTGGATGAGGACGAGTGGGTGAGTAGATAAGAGGGCCCTGGCATCCCCTCCCTCCCCCTGCAGCCCACGTCACCCCGCTTCCTCAGACCCCTCACCCCCCTCCCCCTCGGTTTGTCTCCCCAGGACTAGCCTGCCCACTGCTACCTCTAGCCTCACCGGCCGCTGCCACCTCCTAGAACCACCTGGTGTGGTGCCCCCTGCACACCTCACTTTTCACCCTCAAACTGGAAGATGCCTCCTGGCCCTGGCACACCTTGTCCCAAAAGCCCTGGCTTCCTCTGGGCCTTGGGCACTTCCGTGGCCTCTGGGCCCCGCTGCAACTCCTGTGGATTGTCTGCACCTCTGCTTTCTGTGGGACTGGCTGCTTCTCCGCTGCCTGCTAGCATGTGGAGCCAGGGGCGTGGCAGTGGGGTGGGGTGGGAGTGGGGGTCAGTAGCACGCCCCTGGGCTGGTCCCAGCCTGGGCTGGCTTCGCCCAGCACCTTCAGTTGTTACACGCCATCCCATCTTGCCTGCTGGCCCACTTCTAGTCAAGAGCCTTGGGGGCTGGCTCCCTGCCAGGCCATTCGGAGCTGCATCAGTCTCGGGGGCCAGGGACCAGCTGCCCTCCTCCTCAGGTTTGAAACCAGGAGAAGGGGGCATTACAGAGCTGATGGCCCAATCAAGGGGGGTGTGAACCCCTCAGGGACTGGCCTGAATATACCCTGGATGTTTTCAGCAATTAAACTTTTCTAACCTGGCCACCTCTTGCGCTGCTGTGGTCTTTGGGCTGACTGGAAGGGGAAGGGGACAGGAGGGTGGGTGAGGGCATTTTGGCTCTGGGTTCCCCCTTGTCCCAGGTCTCACTTTGCTCCTGAGTCCTTTTCAGCTGCTATGAGTTCAGTCATTCATCCAGCACATAGACAGTGCTCTGGATGGTAGACATAGTAATGAACAGGAGAGATAAGGCCTCTCGGGGCCCTTGTTATAGTCTTCCTGTGCTGGGGACCCAGACCGTGTGCAAGTAAGCAAACTGTGCAGAAAGCTGTAAAGAAGACAAAATAGGGGCACCTGGTTTGTTCAGCTGGTAGCGCATGCAACTCTTGATCTCAGGTAGTGAGTTCAACGTGCCCCATGTTGGGCAAAGATATTACTTAATTAAAGAAAGAGGACAAATTATGTGAAAAGGGAGCAGCTGAGATGCAGGGAGAGCAGGGTGTTCAGTCTGAGGGGCAACCTTTAAGATGAGAGCTGAGACGTGAAGGCCCCACAGAGCCGCAAGAAGAACATTTCAGACAAAAGGAAGGGCAGCGACCACACTGAGGGAAGAAAGAATTTGGAGCGTTGGAGGAAAGGGCAGTGGTCCAAAACATAGTCCAAGGCAGCCTGACTTAACATTAATTCAGCAATCACGTGTCAAGTACCTTCCCTGTGCCAGCCACCTGTCCAAGACTGGAGAAAAGAGAAAAGTCCTGTCCACCAGGAATCCACATTCTAGTGGGAAGGAACAGGTTATAAACAGTGAACATAAAATAAATGAATTA
Source organism: Eumetopias jubatus (assembly GCF_037043125.1). Classification (NCBI taxonomy): domain Eukaryota; kingdom Metazoa; phylum Chordata; class Mammalia; order Carnivora; family Otariidae; genus Eumetopias; species Eumetopias jubatus. The sequence continues at coordinate 72,633,623 of NW_028274818.1, read as the reverse complement.
TAATAATATGGCAGAAGGTGGTAAGTAAGATTAAGAACTCCGGGGGGGAAAAATAGAGGGGACTGAGAGCCAGACACAAAAAAGCCACATACAGTACGATTCCACTTTCATGAGCTGTTCAGAACAGACCAATCCAGGGGCGCCCAGATGGCTCAGTAGGTTAAGCGGCTGCCTTCGGCTCAGGTCATGATCCCAGGGTCCTGGGATCGAGTCCTGCATCAGGCTCTTTGCTCCCTGGGGAGCCTGCTTCTCCCTCTGCCTCTGCCATTCCTTCCCCTCACTTGTGCTTTCTGGCTCTCTCTGTCAAATAAATAAAAGCTTAAAAAAAAAGGAATAGACAAAGCCATAGGACAGGACAAAGCTTAGTGGTCACCAGGAGCTGGGGGAGGGGCAGTGATTGTTAATGGGTAGGGATGTTTTGAGGCGGTGATGAAAATGTTCTGGTGTTCTAGTGGTGGTGGTTGCACAACTGTGAATACACTAAAAAGCACTGCACTTTAAAATAGTGAACTTTATCTCAAAGCCGTTACTAAAACACAAAAGAATGCAGGACAAGTTGCAGCGTTGGTAGGGGAGCGGGGTGGGCTTCACTGAGAAGGTGACACTTGAGCAAGAACTTGGAGGAGAGAGTGAGATCTTCCCAGGCAGAAGGAACCTAGAAGGAAACCCGTTTTGAGGTTTCCTGTTTTCTTATATATTTGTGAGACTTTGGCATCCTACTCATGTTCGTGGGGTGTTGTAGGTTTATTACCTATCTTTTAGTACCAAATATTTTGGCAAAATGAAGGGAAGAAATTGCCCCGCATTTGACAAATGTATTTATTCTGTTGCATCTAGCGCAGCAGGATAAACGTGAGGGATACCTTGGGTCCTGGGACCGCCCATCGCCCGCCCCCGGTCGTGTTCTGAGCCGGAGACCGAGGCCGACTCCGCCTCTGACTCCGCCCACTGACTACATCACCACATACCCCGCCCCCTGGAGGGAACAGTGCGCATGCCTAGCGCGGCGTCACGCACGCGCTCTCTCCCTTGACCTCTGACCCGCCGGCCGCCCTTGAGTTGGAGCCGCGGGGCCAGGAAGCTGGAGCCCGCGACTCCGGGGCGGAACGACCACCATGGTGAGCCCCGGGTAGGGTGCTGCTCGGGGGCGGGGGGAAGGGAGTCCGTTTCGGGGCCGGGGCGGCGAGCTCCGGCCGGGCTGTGGGCGCCGCGCACCAGCTGCGTGCCCGGCGGGAACCGGGGTCCTGGGGCGTCGCGCCGGGAGGACTTCGGCGGGCGCTTTCGGCCCCGGGGCCACGGAGAGCCGCTTGACCGGAAGGCAGGGCAGGCGTAGCCGGCCGGAAAATACCCAGCAGAGGCGGTCGCCATGTGCGCACAGCCCCCGCGGGAGGCCAGGTCCTGCCCGGGAGCCCCTGCGCGGGCCCGCAGCTAGTTGATGGTGTCGCTTGTTATTGTCCCTTTTGAAAGCTGACGAAACGGGCTCCGAGACTTTGCCAAGGAAGTGGCACACCTGGGGCTTGACCAGGCCCCGCGACACCGAAAGCTGAGCGTTTCTGCGGTACCATTGGCACCTGGAGCCCATCCACAGACCTGGGCCACACTGGCTGCGACATGTCACCTGGGGACCTTTTAAAAAAATGCAGTGTCCTGAGCTCTATCCCCGGAGGTTCTAGAAGTTCCCCCAAGTGATTGAGGCAGTCGGTTTGGGGAGCCACTTCTTAACCAATGATAAGGATAACTTAACAACTTGCAAGTGCCAGGCCCTGAGCTGAGGGCTTAGTGGATTCTCTCACTTAATGCTTATGAAATTCGTACTGTCCTTGTCCCCATTTCACTGAGAAGGACCCTGAATTTGAGGGAGTTTGATTCCTTCAGGGTCACTTCAGCTGTTTCAGAGACGAGTTGAGTCCGGTCGCTGCCGTTTTTCTGAGGACCTACAACGAACCCTTGAACCGGGTCCCTCTCATGCATCCCTGTGTGTAACTCTGAGCTACCCTCAAGAGCCAAGTAAAATGTTGCTCTGGAGGAGTTTGTATCCTAAAGGAAGAATCGGGCAAGTCTGTAAAATACGACAGCATATTAATAGGAAAAGATAGTGTTCTGGAAAGGTTTCACTGGGGTGGGGAGCGGTACCGTTTTGAAGGATGTTGGGTTTTGACAGAGCATCAGAGTAGTAGGGAGGACATTCAGGGTTAATGGGTATTGTTTTGGGGGGTGATGAAAACGTTCTGGAACTAGTAATATTCTGTACTTTTTAGTGTATTTACAGAGTTTGTGAATACGCTAAAATCACTGAATACTTGAGAAGAGTGACCTGTATGGTGTGTGAATTGGGAGACATTGGGGTAAAACAGGTAAGAGAGCTAGCTGATTTAGAAGTAGATGATAGGGCCGCAGGGCAGAGAGAGGTGAGGGGAGAGAAAAGCAGAGAAGTCGTTTGTAGCCACAGAGCTGAGAATGTCCGGCCGAGAAGTGGACTGATTTTGCAGGCAGTGGAGAGTTGTGTGTGTTGGGGGATGGCCGAAGCACTCCAGCAGAGGGAGCGGTAGCAACAGGAATTTGGAAACCCTGTCTGGGGGCATAGAGTTTTTGCGGATGGTGACCTGGTTATCACATTCATTCAAATACCAGTTGGGCTGCTGTGCCAGCCATAGGCGGGGCCCCCAGGCATACCATGGTCCTGACTGCCCTCCTGCCTAGTTGTGATGCCAGCGGCGGTTTGCAGGGGCTCTGGGTCAACAAAGCCCCCCTCCCATCTCAGTGCCTCCTTGAGAAGGGGGTTAGTCTCAGTGGCAGTCTCTGCCCACTGACCGAAGAGCCTGGAACTGGGCTTTGAAGGGAACATTGCACATGGGTCTGTCTGAAAGCAGTTTTCTTTCTTGATGTGCTTAACATGAGATAAGCCACGTTCCTGAGTGTCCCCTAATGCTTGCCTGTGCTCTTCTGCCCCAGCTGCAGAGCTTTGGTCCTCAGATGAGAAACCATGTGTGTCATCCACAGTGGGTCCCGGGCTTGCCGGCCTGTGGCTCTGACCTCTGCTCCTTGACTGGCAGCTTGGCCTGCGTTGGATGCCGTTGTTCTTGTCCCAGGTCTTCAGGCCCAAGTGTCAGTCAGTGGACTGTGGGATGTTTGGGACTTTCTAGGAGAGGCCTTAGCCAGTGGCTGTCTTCATCACTTCTTGTCACTGGCAGAACTCTGAGCATGGCTGATCCACAGCTGGCACTGGGTACTGAATAGGTGGATGATCTCTAGACAAGCAGGATCTGGTCCAGAAGCAAAGACAGCTGTTGGGCCACTTTGAACCTGCTGCTGGCTGCCCAGTTGGTTTTATGTGGATTGCCTCCTGAGGACTTTGCAGCCCCCCAAGAGGAAGATACTGTTTTCCCCATTTTGCAGATAAGAAAAGTGAGGTTTAGAGAGGTTGAGTAATTTGCCCAGGGCCACACAGCTAACAAGAAGACAAGCCAGGAGTCCAGGTTATAGCTCCAAAGCAGCCCTCTCCCTCCTCTTCCACACTGCTTCTCACTGCCCTTGGCATGTCACCTGGCTTTTTGCAGGCTTCTCCCCTGAGGAATCAGCAGATATGTCAAATGAGTTGCCTTATTGGGAAAAGCTCTGTTACTCCATAGTGTCTGACCGTTGTCAAGCTTTGTGAAACAAAGACGAGTAATAAATGAAAAGCAACATTTATTGAGCACCTACTGTATCATCAGGTTCTGGGCCGGGCATTTTGCAAGCATTATCTAATCGAATCCCTGACAGCCCTATTGTTGGCCACATTTCACAGGTGAGGGAACAGGCTGAGGGAACCTGAGAGCTTGTGCCAGGCACGCAGCTGGGATTTGCACACAGGTGATCCCAAAGCTCGTCTGTATGACCACACGCCACACTTCCTCCCCTGGAGAGGCCTCCGAAAGGAACCTTCGTGGACCAGCCAGGCAGCGCCCTTGGCCATCCAGGGTGGCCTTTGAAACTGTAGGCTACTCCAGCCTGTGGGGCAGCCATGGAGCTCTGGCGGCGGGAATGACAGGCCACCAGGCCACGGTGGTTTGAAGCCTGCAGCAGTGGCTGGGGGTGCTGCGCAGTTGCATTCTCTGTTCTTAACGTTCATTACTGAGCAGCAGCCAGCACTGCTGAGAAGTCTGTGGGCAGTAAGGGCAGAGCAGTGGGGCCACCCTCGGGTGTGTGGCAGGCAGATGCACAGATGGTCTGAGGCCCGAAGGGTGTGCAGGCCCACGGAACCCTCTGAAGTCACCTACTGGTCTTTGAGCCTCTCCGTACCTCACACAGGACCAGCACCCCATTTGGGAACCTCCTGTCCCACTTGGGAGGGGCTTTGGGGGCGGAGGGGGAAGTTGGGCAACTTCCCAACCTGCAGTGCATCCATTATTTGTCTTGACACCCACAGTACAGCTGGCTGCAGCCCTGCCCCCTCCCTTTGATCACTGGGGCGAGTCTTCGCTGAGCTTTGCTTTCTGGTGTGAAATCCAGGACTTAATGAAATTTCTACTTACTTGTGAAATCCAAACCCACTTCCATTTATTAATTACTGCTAATGTCCCAGAACAAACATCCCACCCTGCCCGTGAGGGCAGGTTCATTGGAAGACAAACCAGGCCAGTTCTGGAGTCCAGATTCCACTGGAATCTGACGAGCCCTTCTTTGGCCTCTGGGTTGTGTCCTTGATCCTTGTCAGGTTGCTCAGTTGCCCTCCCTGCAGGATCCTATGTGGGGTGGGCAGCCTGGAGATGCCGTGGCTAATAGCACCGATTTGGGATTTCCTGCCCACCTTCCCCTTGAGTACTAGACCTGTCCTCAGGCTGATCATTAAACCTCCCTGTGCCTCGGTGTCTTGAGTTTTTGGGTTAAATGGCCCAGTAACTAGAATGTGATTGGCACAGTGACTGGCACCCAGGCTCAGTTGATACTTATTGACTGACGGAACATCTAACAACAAACAAGGGCAAAGAAGAGAAAGGGAAACCGCTGGGTTGTGCCTGTAAGCAGTGTCGACCTGCAGTGAGTGCTCTCCAGGTCCTCTGCACACCCTCTTTTGTACCATTGCACGCACCGGGCCATTTCCTGTGCTGTCTGTATGTAATCTCTGTTCCCAATTGGGTCTGTACAGTTTCCTATCTCAGCCACCTTCTCAGTCTTATCTCTAATGACTTTACAAGTCCCCTGTGCTTTTGGCTGCTCCCAGGACAACCTTTACACTTTGTCCTGTTGGACTCGCCGTGGTCCCTCTGCCTAGAAAGCCCCAGGACTCCCATTGTGATTCTGCCTGCCCTCAAAATCCAGCCCAGTAGAAATATCTTTTCCCAGAGTTTCCATCTCATACTGAGGCTTCCCTCCATTGCCTTTCTTCACTCCTGGGCATGCTTCATGAGACTCTCTGTCCCTCCGTGGTGCATTGAACCATGCCATCTCTAGGTAGAAAACTGCTGCGTCACTGTAGACGCTTTCCCTGCTGGGCTGGGTCAGTGTGAGAAGCTCTGAGGGCATGGCTGGCTTCTGTATATCCTTGTAGGCCGGGTGCTGAGCAGAGCTTAGCTGACTGCATGTGTTTGAACCAGTGGAGGAACTGGTGGCCAGTCCTCTCCCTCAGCAGTTGGCCCTCAGTACCTTTGTCTGAATGACCCTCTACTGGGCTTTTTGCTGCCTAAAGGTGGAGAGTCTTGTTCACTTTTGTTGTGTTGATTGGAATGGTGGTGAATAATCTTGGGAGAACTGAGGTGGCTCCAGGCTACCTGAGTTTCCCTGCTGGTTGAAGAAAGCTGGGAGCCGCCAATCTCAGAAGCACAGAAGGAAGGCCTGGGATGGCAGGGTGAGTTAATGGTCTGGGACCAGCCCCTGGTCCTGGATCTAGGCCATAGTATTGCTTCTGAAGCCATCCAGAGCAGAGGTTCTTTATCAGGATACTTTGGAAGGAGCTGCCTGTGCCTGCTGTTTGTGCTTCATTACTCATTACCTCAGAGACCTAGCCACTCGGCAGCCTTCTCCAGGGTCCCATCTCTGGAGAATGCAGCCTGCTAACCAGGTACGTGCTTTGTCCACAGGCCAAATACCTGGCCCAGATTATTGTGATGGGGGTGCAGGTGGTGGGCAGGGCCTTTGCCCGGGCCCTGCGGCAGGAGTTTGCAGGTAAGCCTGAGCCCCTGGCTCCCCCTGGGCTGGGGGTTCCTTTCCTACCTATGGCCGTTCACCTTGGGCCCATAGTGAATGCAGGGACCCTCTGGCAGCCTGGGGCATTTCCGGGGGTGAGGGACATTGTTGGACTTTGGGACATTCTCATGAAAGGGAAGCTGGTTGACATGAACAGGGAGGCGGGAGTTGGCAGGCTGGTTCACCTGGCCACCTGTTTTCGTAAATAGTTTTAGTGGAACACAGCCATACCCTCTGGTTGCTTACAAGGCAGAGTCAAGTAGTTACAACACAGACTTCAATTGTTCTGCAGAGCCTAAAATATTTACTCTTTGACCTTTAAGAAAAAGCTTAATGGCTACTGATTCTAGGGCCATTGAAAGGGAAGAGGTCACCCAAACCACCTGCTTTGTGGCCTAGGTAGCTGGTGGGCAGCCAGGTCTCAACTGAGCTGTTACTGCCTCTTCCTACCTGCAGCTTCATCCTACTTCCCATTGTAGCCTCAAGCTCCCCAACTTGCTGTCACTTGGGATGAGGGGGTAGGGGAGAGAAGAGGGACATCTCATGGTCTTGGGGACCAGAACCTGCCCCTTCCTCCAGTGGGGTCAGTCCTCACTTCATATGTTCCCCATCCAGTCCCCCAAAAAAACCCACTCCTGGAGAAGGGATGCTCCCTGGTCCCTGCGCCTATCTTCTCCCATGCACCTGGTGGGCTGAGCTGCCCACGTGGAAGGCCCAGGGGAACCTTTGGGCCGCTGAGGGCTGAGCATTCACCCCGGTATCCATACAGCCAGCCGGGCAGCAGCTGATGCTCGAGGACGTGCTGGACACCAGTCTGCAGCTGCCTCCAACCTGTCTGGCCTCAGCCTCCAGGAGGCCCAGCAGATTCTCAATGTCTCCAAGCTGAGCCCTGAGGAGATCCAGAAGGTGAGACTACCAGGCTGGCACTCTAAGACCGGTCTTGCTTGGGCAGACCAGAATGGCAGGCTGAGGGGTCAGGCCACCAGGATCAGGAGGAGTGAGGGTGGCCTGGCGGAAAGAGGCAGATGTGGAGGCCGTGGCTGCACCCAGCTTGGACTCCTAAGTTGCGGGAGCTTCTTGTTTCTAGGCCCGAGGCAAGCAGTGGCAGAGACAGAGCCCCTTCCTCCCGTGGGCACCTGTCCACTTCTCTGTCCTTGAGCAGTGATAGTGGCTTCCGGGGTTGCATAGTGGGACACACGGGGCGTCAGGGTTGAACCCTTTGGCTTTCCTTCTTTGTCATTTCCTAGCTTCCCCTGCCTCTGTAACCCCGAGACCGCACACCCTCTCACCGTCTCCCCTCCCCTGCAGAACTATGAACACCTATTCAAGGTGAACGATAAATCCGTGGGTGGCTCCTTCTACCTGCAGTCCAAGGTGAGTGCTCTTTGATGCTGGGAGGGGGGGCAAGCCAAGGCGCCTCTTCTCACTGGGGATCCTTCATTCCTGGGCAGTTCAGAACTTGGCAGGCAGGAAGGTGTGCCGGGCCCTTCCTTGGTGCCCCAGCCTCAGGGAGGCCCCCCTAAACTGCCACTCCTTCCAGCTGCCTCAGCTCCACAGGACCTGACTGGTTGGACTGAATTGGCCTGGGCCCCATGTCACCCTGGACAGTGGCCCTCCCAGCAGCCATGGCTCTGAGGGAACAGGACCACTAGCTGGTGGACAGTGTGGTGTGCCTGGGCCTTGTCCCCCTGGGAATGCTGGACACTGGTAAAGGGGGCACTTCTGTTTCCCAAGCTGTTAGCTCAGACCTGCCCACTGCCGTGCGGAGCCTGGAAAGAGCAGAGGGCCATCCCACTCAACTGCCCTGCCTGGTTCTAACTTCGTCCCCAGGTGGTCCGAGCCTGGGAGCGCCTGCAGGAGGAGCTCAGGATCCAGGCCCAGGAGAACAGAGAGAAGGAACAGATGCCCAAAACGTGACCACTCAGCTCGTCCTACTGCACCCTGCCCACCTCCTCTTAATTTATAGTTTGGTAATAAATGTCTTTTCTGCATTTCTCAGTGCACACATCCAGCTTCCAGCAGGCAGGCTGCTCTTCCTGCCAGCGGGGAGAGGGAGGCAGCGGCACTGCATCCCTGTTAACGCGCCCTTGATACCCCGCAGGGCTGGGGTGGGTGAGGTTGGCCAGGAGCCAGCCAGTCCAGCCCTGCCCGCTGAGCTGCCCCGGACCGGCTGCGGCCACTTGCCCTCACGGCCCCCACACCAGGCCCCTCCTGCAGTCTCACTGTCCTCAGGTTTTCCTCACCCTTCCCACCGGGTACAGAGCCCTGCACCCCGGCTCTGCCGCAGGCCGCCTTTCCCCTAGCATCTCTGGAATCTGGGTGGAATGCTCCAGTGCGGCTGGGAAAGAGAAGCCTTTGCCAGACTCTTGTTGGACCGAGGCCAGGGAGTTGTGTCTCCCCCAGAGCGGAGGCACTCACCAAAGTTACAGCAGGTAGTGGCAAGGTGAAGACCTGAACCCATGATGTTTCATCCAGAATCTTCCATCTCTGGCCCCTTAGCACCCTGCCCCCTCCTAGCAGCAGACCTGGCAGTTGTGGCAGCCTCTGGGTTGGAAGGAAGCCCCGGAACGGGGCTTCTGAGTGCCGCATTCTGGGGGTGGGCAACCCATACCAGGCACAGGACGGTTGGGGCTCTCGAGCAGGGCGGCCCCACTCATGGCACAGCCAAGACAGAAACCATCTTTGCAACTCATTTTATTGTTTCTTTATAAACTTCCTCTCACATGGAGGAATATATTGTTATAGTCATTAGCTTATCTCTTTTTTTTTCTTTTTTAAACTCTATGCTAACAGCAATGGAGCCAAGAGGAGGAAAAACATAAGCTACGATAGAAAGGCACTTAGAACCTGTTAAAATACTGATATCCTGGAATGTGCAACAACAAACCCACAACAACAACACATACACCAGCCCTTCCGAGCTTGGTCTATCACCGAGTCACATGCTGAGCTAATGTCGCCTTCCAGTGCCCTGTTCCTCTGCTCCCTGGGCTTGAGTCTCAGAGCCCTCACCCCCCAGCTGGGGACTTAAGGCCTGGGTCCTGGGTGGGGCCCAAAGAAAGGAGACCAGCTCCTTCCTGCTCTGCTCACAGCCCCTTCAAGGGGCAGAGCCAGCACTGCCAGGCTCTGTCGGGGCAGGCCCGGGCAGGGTGACCCCTCTAGGACAGAGGGGCAGTCCAGGCAACAGTGAAGGCTGCAGGGCTGCTGACGACCCTACTGCTGGCCTGCAGCTCCCTGTTCTACAGCAGGGGAAATGGAGTGCTTGGTCGTGTGGCCAAGGCGCCAGGAGTCCTGACTGCGGGGGCCAGCGCCTCCCAGATGGCACCGGGCCACCTCCAGGGAGGGAACAGTGAGGGCTCAGGGTGAGGGGAAGCATAATGCTGTGGTCCCAGGGCCTGGTGGAACCGGGCAGTGGGTGGTGGGGCACGTGGACACCGGCATCCTTAGCTTATTCCGGCCCGTGCCACGGGGGAGGTGGCGGGCAGGGGTGGGGACGCTCGAGGACAGGCTCAGCAGAGAAAGCCAAAGCAGACAGCCATGTCGTAAACCCAGGCTCCTTCCTCCAGCTTCCCCTTCCCAGGTAGAGGGCTTGGGCCCTTCCATGGCCATCCTTGTTTGCTTCAACCCCCAAGCCCAGGGCTTTCAGTCCATGGCCTCTGGAAAGCTCCCATGCCCAGCACTGGCCTGGAGCCCTCCCTCCCCTGTGTGCTGGCTGTGACTTGGCACCCCCAGAATGGGAGCTGTGTCCCAACCTGGGGTTGTCCCCAGCCAGCCTCCCACCTCCTGACACCCTGCAAGCCACCACAGTCCCTTGTGCAGTGGCACCGCCCCAGGCCAGGCCCTGCCCCACCTGTTCCCTGAGCCAAGCGAGGGCCCAGGGTCCTGGCATCTCCCCTCCTCACTCAGGGCTCCACTGCCCACACTCCCAGGGCTCTCTGAAAATAGAGGGAGAAGGCCCAGCAGCGAAGGGGCAGGTGAGTGGTCACAGTCCCCTCACTTGGGAGAGCATCCGGCCCAGAGAGGGGGCCGACCCTCAGGTAGTGCTGGCTGTTTTTGGACGGGCTAGTGGCAGGGGGGCAGCTGGCAGAGCGGGCCTCCCTCTCTTGAGTTTGGAGGCACCTTGTCATAGGGATAAGGTGGCTTCTTCCTGTGGCTTTGCCTGCGTCTGTCTTGCTCTCCCTCTGGAGGGTGGGCCAGAGGGAAAGGGGTCCAAGAAGCCCCCAGAGTAGGGGCCCAGAGAGGCTAGGCAGGACGGGGACATGGCTGGCAGGTGGGCAAGGCAGGGAGGGAGGGCGCCCTACCCAGGCTGGCGACTGGTTGAGGGAGGCACGGGGGGCTAGGTGGAGGACAGGGCAGGGGGAGGGCCAGAGGTGAGTGAGGCCTCAGCACCCAGGAGCACGGCTCTCCCTGGCTGGCAGGACCAGCTCCCCCTCCAGAGCCTGGGACACCACCAATGACCTTCTAGCACCATCCTTGCTGCCCAGCTTGTCTGGGGCTGGGTCCGCCTGGGGGACACAGGGCAGGCCCCAGGGGCAGGAGGACATTATTGCTATTTCGCAGAAGAGTTTCCGTTCGTCAGGGGCAGGGCTGGGAGCTGCTAGCTGGGCTGCGGGTAGCCGTCCTGCAGGCAGGTTCAGTTCACCACGGCTGGCTTGAGCAGCACGGAGCCCGGTGGGATGACCACCCAACCAGGAGCGAGTGCCTCTGGGCTGCTGGCTGCCGAGTTGACACCCGTGGACAGGTCCAGCACGGTGCCTGGCAGCAGGGGGAGTCCGTCAGGGCTTGGCCGGGAGCGGCTGTTCTCAGTTCTCTCCAGGGGCGTCTTGCGGCCCTCCATGCCCAGAGACCTGGCTGGCACTGCCCCACGCCCCTTCTCCCCCTCGGCCTTGCCGCCAGCGGAGCCAGCGAGGAGGGAGACCACAGGCAGGCCCAGTCCACCAGCCCCAAAGGGTGAGGGCAGCAGTGGGTTCTTGGCCAGATTGAGGGGCAAGACGGGGCCCGGCAGCCCGGGGCCCAGTGCCCCCGCTCCCCCACCGCCCCCGCCATTGCCACAGGCCAGGGCACTGAGGTCAAGGGGGCCAGGGGCCAGGGGCAGGGGCAGGCCAGGCAGGCCGGGGCCTCCAAAAAGGGCAGCAGGGTTGGGGATGATGATCTGGGCTCCGCTGACATAGGGGCCGCCGTCAGGGGTGGGCAGCGGTGGTTTGGGGGGTGGGCGCAGTTGCAGGAGCTCTTGCTGCTCATGAGACACGAAGTGGCCGTGGGCCTTGATGTGCTTGCGCAGCGAGCTGGGGTCCGTGTAGCGCTTGTGGCAGCCGGGCATCTTGCAGTAGTAGGGCTTGTCTACATAGTGGGTGCGCGTGTGCTTGAAGCGGTCGCTCGAGTTGGAGTAGCGCTTGCTGCAGCCCTCGTAGGGGCAGACATAGGGCTTCTCACCTGCGGGGCAGAGCGGGGCATGAGGGGCCTCTCCGCAGCCCGGGCTCCTAGTCCCAGCCCCACCCCGGGCCGCCCCAAGCCCCTCACCCTGGACGAAGATCCCCCTGAGATCACGGACCACAATGTGGGGGATGGTGTTCCCAGCACCCGGCACAGGATCTGATCCCAGGTGGGGACAGCAGGGCATGGCCACTGAGAAGCCCACTCGGTCACCCCCAGCTCTGCTCTGGCCTGGCTGTGTGCCTCTGGCCTCACTCGTGTGCTCCAGATTGGGGATGACAGCGACCACTTCAAAAGGCAGGACCACAAATCTGCTTACATATTTCCGGGAAGCCCCTGCTGGGAGGTGGCCCGCAGTGAGCACTGCAGGAATGCCCGCTGCGCTGTATTTGGTCCTGGCGCAGCAAAATGCCTCCAGACTGACTAAATGTCTGGTAGCCACTCTCGGTGCGCCTTTGAAGTGTGGCTGGCCCACACTGACATGTGCTGCGAGTGAGGGGAAAGATACTCCCCAGACTGATTCCAGACTTCGCACAAAATTAATTCCAGTGTCTCACTGATCCCTTTTTAATATATTGGATTCAAGAAAATATTTCATTATAATTCAATTCACCTATTCCAAATTGTGTGGCAATTTGGGATTTTTTTTTTTTTTTTTTTTGCAGTTAGGAAATTTAAAATTAGGTATGTGACTCCGTCACCAGAGCTGGCCCCACCATGTGCCGGAGCACAGTGAGGAGCGAGCGCGCGCCTCACGGGCGGCATCTGTCGGTCGATCACATGACGACGGTGCTGATGCCACAAAGGGAGATGTGTCCGTGCTCCAAGAGTGGATACTGAGGGGCGCCCCCCAGAAGTGGCACTCGAGAAGGGATGTGTCCCTCACCTCTCTGCCACTCAGCCCCCCGGCCAGCTGCTCACCTGTGTGCGAGCGGTTGTGGATCTTCAGATTCTCCAGGCGAGAGAAGCTCTTGCTGCAGGTGGGGCAGCGGTGTGGCTTCTCGTTGGTGTGTGTGCGGATGTGGATGAGCATCTTGTACCTGCTCCAGGGAGGGCACAGGGGAGCTCGACACAGCTCGTCAGACACCCGAGCCCCCTCCCGCCCCCCCAACCCCCCCCTCGCCCTCCCTCACCTGGCATTGAAGCCTCGGCCATGGCGGGCACAGCCCTCCCAGTGACAGCAGTACCCCGCGTCCTTCTCAGGCTTGACATGGTAGTCGTTGACATGATCCACCAGGTCTTGCAGGAGCTCGAAGAGCTGGTTACACTGTGGGGCCAGGGAGGATTCTGAGTCTGCATGGGGCCGCCCACCCCGGCCCTGGGCCCCTGTTCATGGCCCCCCACTCACCTTGGCCCAGCGACACACCAGCTGTTTGGGCAGGGGGAGCTCTGATGAGAGGCACTTGTCCTTGGGGGCGGTGAGGAAGGAGGAAGCAGGCAGGTGCAGGGCCCCCCCGGAGCCCAGAGGCAGGAAGAACTGGAAGGAACTGGGGACGCCATCTAGATAGCGCAGTGGCTGGAAGTCCTGGGGGACAGGGGAAAGGCAGAGCGGGTCAGTGCTCCCAGCTGGGCCAGGAGGCCTACATCCCCTCTGTCTCCTGTGGCAGGTTGAGTTGTCCCAGTCCCAACCCCTTGTACCTGTGGGTATGACCCTAGTTGGCAATACGGTCTCTGCACATGCAATCAAGTTAAGAAGAAGTCATACTGGGAGTGCCTGCGTGGCTCAGTCGGCTAAGTGTCTGACTCTTGATTTCAGCTCAGGTCATGATCTCAGGGTCGTGAGATCAAACCCAGCTTCGGCTCCACACTGGGCATAGAGTCTGCTTTTAAGATTCTCTCCCGGGCGCCTGGGTGGCTCAGTCGTTAAGCGTCTGCCTTCGGCTCAGGTCATGATCCCAGGGTCCTGGGATCGAGCCCCACATTGGGCTCCCTGCTCAGCGGGAAGCCTGCTTCTCCTTCTCCCACTCCCCCTGCTTGTGTTCCCTCTCTCGCTGTGTCTCTCTCTGTCAAATAAATAAAATTTAAAAAAAAAGATCCTCTCCCTCTGCCCCCACCCCTGCTCTCTCTCTCCCTCTCAAAAAAAAAAAAAAAAAGGTCATACGGGGTTGGGGAGAACTAAACCCAGTGACGGATGTCTTCATAAGAGAAAGGGAGATTTGAACTCAGACACACACAACAGAGGCAGGAAGGCAAGGTGGCACGAGGGGCAGAGATTGGAATGACACTGCTACGAGGCAGGGGATGCCGGGAGCCACCAGAAGCTGGAAAGAAGCAAGGAAAGATTCTTGCCCAGAGCCTTCGGAGGGAGCACAGCCCCATCAATACCTTGACTTCAGACTTTCGCTTCCAGAACTGTGACAGAATACATTTCTATTGTTCTAAGCCACCCAGTTTATGGTCTTTTCCAGGAAACCAATAGACCACTTTTCCAGAACCCACACTCCCTCCTTACCGGGGCAGTGGGCACCGCAGGCAGGTCCCCGTTGCCCTGGCGCTCAGGGGACAGTGAGCTGCTGCCATTGGGGGAATCCAGCCCGGACGGCGGTGACAAGCTGAGGTCCACCAGGGGGGCCGCCGAAAAGCGTCCCTCTACCTTCTCGGGGAACTTGGGGTTCAGCAGGAAGCCTAAGGGAGAAGCACTATTCAGGGGTGCTGGAGCTGGGAGTCCTCCGAATCCTGAAAGCAGATAACAGCCACACCCCCAGACCACCCTGGGACCCCAAGCATCTGAGCAGCAGCCTGCACAAGTGACAAATGGGACCTTTGCCACCATGAGAGCTCAGCCGTTAGGTGGGACAGGAAGTGGAAAGTACCCACTGAACAGGAACTTGAAGCCAGGCTCCTGGCTTGCTGTCACCCTGGCAGGTAGGGATCTTTCTGACTTTTCCTGGGCCCTTCCTGCCTCGCTGTGCCCTTCTGTAACAGGAGGGGTTTGGGCTGGGCTGCTTCCAGAGCCTTCTAGCTCAGACATGGTGGGTCTGGTTTTCAGAGTCCAGAGGAGGCAGAGTGGAAGTCCTGAGCCCCAAGCACCTGCTGAGAGGCACTTGCTGGGCTCAGTCCCCAGTCTGCACGGACCTGACTGACCAGCCACTCTGCCTCAAAGCCCAGGAGTTGGGTCACAGGGCCTCGGTCACTGCTTGTGAATCCCCTGCTCCCCCTTACCAGTGCCTCCATGTCCTCCCCAAGGCCTAGTTTGAATCCTGGCTCTGCTGGGCCAGCTTCATGAACGGGGCAGGTCAGTTGCCTCCCCCCAGGGACAATGTCACCTCCAGAGACAAACTGCTGGGAGGATAAATGGACAGAGCTCTAGCTCTAAGCTGCAAGCTGCAAGGGGCCTGCTTACATCCTGGGGGACATACCTTGGACGTTCTTCCCATTGCCACGGCTCCATCAGGGCCTGAGACACCCACCCCCACCCTGCCTGGGGCGCTGTACCTGAGGGCGGGGAGCCCGGAGAGCCCGGGGTGGGGCTGTCATCCACCAGGCCGAGGTCCCTGTGCAGAGCCCGGTGCCGGACCACACTCAGCGTCCTCTCCCGCTTTTCTCTCGCCGCCCGGAGCTTGGTGATGCTCAGCTTCAGGTCGAGCGGCTCGTCCAAGGAGTGCATGGTGATGAGGGGCTGGTCGGAGGTGGCTGCAGGCAGTGGGGAGCTCCCAAGCTGGTATTCAGGCAGGAACCTGGGGGAGGACAGGAGCTGTGCTGTGACACTGTGACTTCAGGCTTCTCAGGCTGCACCCACGGAAGCCGCCAGGGGAGGGAGGCGTGGATGTGCGGCAGCGTGAGCGCTGTCTTCTTGGGAAGGGGGACCCACTGGCTCTGGCCCTGGGTCTCATGAGGAGCGCCAAATACCTACTAAGAGCTTCCACATCCACTGCCCTCAAGTCTTTTCTGGAGGCAAAGCTCAGAGAGTCCATTTTGCCATGAAACTGAGTTTTAGAGACACTGCCTCAGGTCACAGAGCTAAGAAGTGGCAGAGCTACCAGCTTCAAAGCCAGGTCTCCCTGGAACTGGTCAGCCAGGTCCCAAAGGTCATTTCTGACCAAGTGGAAAGTCGTGCTCAGGATCACATGCCTGGTTTGAGCCTGAGGACCCAGAACCAGACCAAAAGAGCAATGAGTGTCTAGCTATTAGTGGTTCTCAGCTACTGATCGTCAAGGGCTCGCTGTGTGGGGCCTCCCAGGCAGCTGTGGTCACCTGCAAGGGAAGGAGGCTGAGACCTTGCCTCAGGAGAGCTGTGCAGAGCCTGGCCCAAGGGATAGGGGTGCGGGCAGGACGCCTTGCCTCCCAGGTGAGGCCCAGAAAAGAGGTGCCCATAGGCCCGGGGAGCCAGAGGGATCTGGGCCGCCACCAGGGGGCAGCTGGAGACTGTGGCCCAGCCAGGCCGACCAGGGACAGGGTTGGAGGGAAGTGGACCAGCTCTGTCTGGTGGTTAATGAAATATACGTATACATCGTTTTTTTTTCCACTGGTGATGATATTCTTTTATTACAAGTTCTCATGCTGGTATTTTCATGGTTCCTTAAAACCTCTCAATGGTGTGAGTTTCTTCACATTCAAATGACCCAAGAGCAAGGTCAACTCTCTATTCCAAACTCAAACTTTTTCCAAGGGCAACCTTTCCACGTGTGGTCGAAGTGTATCCTTGCATTTGCTAACTGAGATGATTACACCCTGAAAATCTACCCGCTAAACAAGCCAACACCATTAGAGACTCCATGTCATTCACCAAATCCACGTTTTCATAATTTAAAACAGAACACCCCTGTAACCACCACATGGTAAATGATCATACATCTCAGCTGTGCATGCGTGTGTGTGTGTGTGTGTGTGTGTGTGTGTGTGTGTGCGCACATGCACATGCCTCCCATGTATGCAGAGCTGCTTCATGGAGCCGGAAGGAGGAAGACAGCCCTTATGTCCCCACTCATCTTTTTTCCAGGCCATGCACCTCAGCAACATTATAAACAATTTTCTCTGGTCCCAAGTCCTGGCCCATCCATCTCCCCTGACAAGCTCTCCTTCTGCCAAGACCCTCAAGCACACAGGGAACAAGGCAGTCCCCTACCTCAGTTAGGACCCTCTGCTTCGAGGACATCCCAGGACCCTACCAGCACATGGCTAAATATCGGAGCCCAAGGAGGGGCAGCTACACTTGGTCGTGGGACCCAGTCTGTGACCTGACTTGTCCCAGTTAAACTGCATCAGGTGGGAGCAGTCAGATCTGTTTGGATTTGCCTCCCAGGCCACGCATGGGCCAGGGGCTCCCAGCGATGCAAGTGGGATCAGGCTGCCACCCTGCCCTTTAGGAGTTCCAGACCCAAGGCAGGCAGGTGGGTGGGTGACAGTGATGGATGGACCTGGGCCCCTTCCACTCTCCCTCTGGCTGGGCAGGGAGCTGCCCTCTGCCTGACCCCCCTCCCCCAGTTATGTCTGTCTGTCTGCCTGTCCCTCCACCTGTTTATTTTTAGACACAGGCCCAGTCCAACCTCCCTGAAGCTCCTCTGTGCTGGGAGCCTAGAAGGAGAGGAAGGAAGTAAATATTTATGCTGATTAAGAATTCAGGAGCCAGGAAGGGCTGGTGGCCTGGTCCTTCAGCTGGCCTAGGGCCACAGGCCTCCCCACAGCCTCCATCCCCCACCCCCAACCGGACCTTCCAGACAAGGGCACAATGCGGACAGGATGGTCTGGGAATTGGGAATTCAAACTGACACTTTGATTGGCAACCCTGTCCAGGTAACATTCTTTGGCATCTGCCCTACTCTCCTCCACCCCAGGCCAGACGGGGTCCAGGGAAGAGCCCTAGACCCTGGGTCACCTTGTGCTGAAGACCTGCAGCAGACATGCCTCAACATGCAACTAGGAAGGCCCCGCGAGAGGAGCCTGTTTTGTGGGACAGGGCAGGCACAGTACCCAGGTGGGAGTGGGGACTCCAGCACCCTCCTTAATCAGCAGGCCCAGTCCCCAGCAGAGAACGCCCCCCCACACACACACACTTCCTGTCACTGGGTTCTGCCCAGGGAGGCAGGGATTCATTCTGATGGAAGAACCCAGAACACAGTCCAGAGGCCCAGGCCCCCCCCCAAAGGAAGAAGAAGCCACCCCAAAAGCTCTCAGCATCCCCCAACCCCAGGCTGGCCCCACCCAGAATTGTCCTCCCAAAGGTGGCCCCACACCAGGGGAAAGACCCCATGACCTCTCTCCTGTCCTGACCTTGGCCAACTTCAAGGTGTCTCCTTCCACTCCCCACCCCCCAGCTTGCAGAGGCCATTTCTGAAGCGGGGCTCTGCTCTTTGTTCCCCTTGTTCAGGGGCTGGGTGAAGGGTCCGGGAAGGCGACAGCCAGGGTGTCACTCGCCTGGGCTTCGGAGGCCCAGAGGGGAAAGCGGCAGGCCCTGGAACTTGCGGAGGCCAGCCACGCCGGCACCCGATTCGACGCTCCTGACACCCAGGCGGGCTGGGGCGGGCGGGAGGGGGACACTCGGGCGTCGCATTTCCCAGAGGAGGCCAGGGCCGCTCCGAAGGGTGACGCGCACGGCTCCGAGGGGGCAGGCGAGCTTCGGAACCGAACCGGCGGCGGAGCCCGCGGCGGGGCGGCGGTCGGGCGCGACCCCCTCGCCGCAGGCGGGCGGGGAGGCGGCGCCGAGGTGGTCGCGCTGCCGGGCGCCGCGCCGCTGCTCCAGCTGCGAAAGGAACTAATTAGAGCCCGGGGAGCGGGAGGAAGCGGAGCGGTGCGGGGACCACCGGGGCGGCGGGGCGGGCGCGGGACCCCGGCCGGCGTCCCTGGGGGGCGGGGGTCACCCCGAGGGTGGGCCGCGCTAGCTCCCCCCCGTGCCCCCACCCCGGGGCCCGGCCCCCGGGCCCCGCCCGCCGCGCCCGCCCCGCCGGCAGGGCCCAGACAATGGCCGCTATTGTGCGCCCGCCCCGCCGCGCGCAGACGGCCCCCAGCTGCAGCGCCCGGAGAGCGCCCCCGCCCGGCCCGGCCTACCTGGCGGCCGAGCCCACCCGCGGCGGGCGGGGCGAGCGCGGGGGGCGGGGGAAACCGAGGCCCGAACCGCGCACGGACTCCGCGGGGGCGCTGTGGCGTGGGGTGGGACACATCCCGGGGGAGGGGGCGGGGGGTGTTCAGCATGAGTCCAACACCTACCGTGTGCCAGGCACCAGCTGTCCAGGAATTCTCCGAACCCTCTAAAACCCCTACTGGGAGTAGAGGCCGTCGTTGCCCCTGTCGTAAACATGGGGAAACTGAGGCTCGAGCTCACCAGACTCACGGGAGTGGGCTGGACTCCGCTCTGGATAAAGCCGCTCCTTCCCTGCTTGGGGGAGGTCAGCCGGCTGGCCCGGAGCTTGAGGGGCAGCCTGCGTAGGTGGAGGGGGACAGCTAGGCATACGCACCCTGAGAAGCACTAAGGGACTCCTGGCCAGAAGCAGAGAGGACAGGGTTCTCTGTAAGATGGGGGCTTCTCCTTGCCCACCCCACAGCAGCATTGGGCCATGTAAGGGACACCACTTATTGCCCCTGTGGTCCTGAAACTGCCCTTTGGTCAGCCATGGCCCATCTAGCCTAGAACCTGGGGACAAGGGTCCAAGATGCACCTCTCAAAAGTCCAGTGGCTTTCTTGGTATCGCATGGAAAGAGGAAGCCCCCAGCCTCCCCTGTGCTCTGTGGGTGCCAGGGTGTTTGGTGACTGGGATCATGGCTATCAACATGCAGATCTCATGGATGGGGAAACTGAGCGCTGGGGCAGGGAGCCAGCTGGCTGGAAGCCTCAGGTGAATATTCCATGACAACAGGACCAACAGCCACCTATTAAGGCAGGTGCTGGCCACCCCCATTTTACAGATGTCACAACTGAAGCTCAGGGAGATTAAGTGACCTGTCCAAGGTCACACAGCTTGTCTGTGGCAGAACTGGATTTCAAGCCCAGGTGAGTCCAGAAGCCAAGTTCGCTATCAGCCCCTCCTTTGCCCAAGGATGTGGGGAGGGGCAGGAAAAAGGGCTCCCGCTTGGCACCCCCTCCCTGCCCAGGGGTTTGTGGGAGCTAGGTACAGAGCCTAGGAGGGGCAGCAGGCAGTGGGTGGGCGCTGGAGGGGCCAGCTTGTGGGGGGGGCACAGGGAGGCTTGGAGAGCCGAGGGCAGATAT
This sequence comes from Eumetopias jubatus, assembly GCF_037043125.1. Taxonomy (NCBI): domain Eukaryota; kingdom Metazoa; phylum Chordata; class Mammalia; order Carnivora; family Otariidae; genus Eumetopias; species Eumetopias jubatus. Next base: position 72,613,885 of record NW_028274818.1, on the reverse strand, counting down.
GCTGCCAAAGCAAACGGCCCCACATTCCTGGGAACTGCTCCGGCTCCCTCCCTGCTCTGGCCAAGAGCTCCACCCTCCTGGCAGCCAGCGGCAGGGGCTGCAGGCAGGGGCAGACCCCATCCTCTCAGCGCCCTCCTTCCTGAGCAGGCAGCAGAGCAGGGGTCCAAGTACAGGTCAGACCACCTGGGTCTCCAGCTTGGTTCTGTCACTTCCTGCCCATGTGACTTAGGGCAGATCACCTCCCTGTCTCATTGTCCTCACCTCTAAAATGGGATGATCCTAATAGTAATAAGAACTCCTCACTGGGCTTTGGGTGGTGATGCACACATCCAGTGATTGCTTAATGCTTCCCATTATTATGTAATGTTCAGCAACTAAAACAATGCTGGGCCCATAGTAGGTACTTGGTCAAACTTGTTGAATTAACTGTCACCATCACCAATACGTCCAGCTTTGGCTAGTCTGGAGCTGTGAGGACAGCTGGATGGGAGGACTGAGCCTCCCCATGGCATCCACAGACACCACTGTCTCACCCTCACCTGAGCGCACCTGGCCTTCATTGTAAGCTGCAACTAAACAACTAAGCTGGTGCCCCTCAGAGAGCCTCAGGCATCAGCTGTCCTGGGAAGTGGCCACAGCTGACCATAGCCACCTTCTAGAGCCCAACTGCTCAAAGAAAAGGAGGGAGGCCCTGGAGGCTCTGAGCAACCCTGGAAGGAGCAGGGCTCCTCCCGGGACTCAGGGGAGGGGTTTATCCTGAGGCCTCGCCCAGCAGGTCCCAGGAGAGGGGCCAGGGCCAGCATACTTCCTGTAAGACCAAGGGGTTCTTCCCTGGGAACCTCTCACTCTGCAGGCAGGCCCTGCCCCCATCCCAAGATGGGCCCTCAGCCAGCCTCCCAGGCCTCCCCAGGTCCCCCTGGGGGCGGGGAGGCAGACCCCACCCAGGTGGAGGGCAAGTGCCCCAGGTGACCCAACCAGGGCTGAGCTCTCTGCCATCAGCCATGGGGTCCAATGGAAAGCCCTCAGCCATGGGGTCCAATGGAAAGCCCTCAGCTGGGCAGCACTTGAAGAAGGGTGTGTGCCAGGAACCTCCACTTGGGCATGTTTAGATGGCACTACCCAGAGCCAGGCTAGTTGGCCCCAGTCCCCTGTGCTCTCGCCTCTGGCTGTGGGGCCTCAGATGGGGCCCTGCTGCCCCTAGGAGCCTTGGTCAGAAACATAGGTACCACAGTAAGGTGCCAGCTCACAGGGCAAGGTGGGGATTGGGGACATCCCATAGGGAGAGCCTGGCCCAGTGCCTGGCACGCAGGAGACGTAGCTCCGAGAATTCTTGTTCCTGGCCCTGGGCTGGGGGTGCCCCATGCAATAACTTAGCTTGCCAAGGTCACCCAGATACTTCAGCAGTGCTGAAGCTGGAAGGCCCACAGCTGGCTCCCCCACCCCCACGCCCACACCCCTCACCAGTCCTGGCTTCCCCAATGATACCAGGTAGGGAGGAGCAACTCACACATGGGCCCAGCCCACACATGAACATGCACACTCACACAGACGTGCATGCCTGTCCAGCTGCAGGGGCTGGCCTGGCACAGAGGACTCCCTTAGGCCCAGTGGCTTCTAGGCCCCCATCTCAACGGCCTCCACCCCCTACTGCCTGCCTGCCTGCAGCCACCTTTGCACAACTATGTCTGGTATTTTCCTGTCTGCCCAGCTTGCTGGCGGGGGTGGGGGGGGAGGTGGTGCGTGGGGCTTTAAGCACTGCCTGCACCTGGGCCTCAGCCAGAGGCGAGCCTGCCAAGCAGCCCCCACACCCGCCCTCGGACTGGGAAGGGAAGGGCCGGGCCCAGGCCGCCCAAATCCCTGGGAGGATCTGGCATGGGGTTCGGGGGAGCCAGACAGGGCCACACACCCACTGAGCCCTCGGCGGGAGCAGTCCAAGCCCTGCCAGGCAGCACTGCCCCTCAGGGCAGACAGGCAGGGCTGGGCACTCCGCCAGAACGACCTGGGGCCAGCAAAGGCCATGGTCAGTGTCCCGCAGGACATGGGCGGGCACCCACGGCACCCCGACGTAGAGGCAATGCATATGTGTCCCACTTGTGGTCAAACACCATACACACAGGGCACAGCACGTGACCGGCAGCAGGCCTGGGACCCAGGAGTTATGAGGAGCAGCAGGGATGAGGCCCAGGCCCCAGAGGGAAGGAAACGCTGCCCTTTCCCAGCCAAGTCAGGCTGTAAGACAACCTGATGAATATGTCCTGAGTCCCGGGGGCTCTTGCCCATGGCCCTCCCCTCCCACCAGCCCAGGACGAGCACCAGGCCACAGAACAGCACCTGCCAACTCCAAGCAGAGGCGGCCAAGGCGGGCTCTGGACTTTGGCCCTTCCCTCCCTCTGCCTCGTTTACCCCATCACTCAGTTATGCATTCCAACACCAGGCCCTCCACCCCACTCCGTCCTGGGGGCCCACAGATGAATGAGGATGAAAGGCACCTGGACCTCGGTGGGGGAACAAGAGCAGCAGGGGGGGGCGGGGAGCAGAGGGCTGCTCCCAAGCAGTTGGGACATGGGGTGAAGTGTTGGGGCATCAGGTCCTAACTTGTTCTGCAGGCCAGACAGGCCAGTCTGCCTCCCGCTCACCATCTCCATTCATTCTCATGTCCCCCCCCGACCCCCAGCAAATTAGGTGCTAGTCTCTCCATTTTCCAGAAGGGGAGATCGAGGCTTAGAGAGGTTCAGTCACCTGCCAAGGTCACAGAGCTTGTAAGTAGCACATCTGGGGTTCACTGCCACGTTCCAAAGCCCACACTCTTTCTGGCCCAATGCTGTAGAGGCCTGGGGTGGCTCTGGCTGACCTTCAGCAAACCCGCCTGTCACTCAGGAGAGGAGGAGGCCCGAGAGGGAGGCTGGACCAGGACCTGGAGGGCACCGGGGAGTCGTGGGGCGCTCTACACAGAAAGCACCCTCTTCCGGTCCTGCACAGAGGCTCCTGTCCTCAAGCTCTCCCCTGCAGCACCTCCTTTCTCAGGATTCCCTTTCTCCCACAAGCCTGATGCTCACCTCTTGGGTGCCCCGCCCTGCTGCACAACCTTCCACATTCCCCTATTCTCCTCCAGCTGCCACTCCCCTCCTACCCCTTCCTGCACCAAGTCTTCCCTGATTCACCCTCTCCAGCCTCAGACTCTTGCAGCAGGTGCCTGACAGCTGAGCAGAGGAGCTGCTTCTGTCCCCATGCTGCTGAGGGAAGTGTTCCTAGCCCTGCGGCAGCCTGTCTGCCTGCCACGATCACCCAGGGTCCAAGTCCTCACTAATGCCATCATGTCACCAGCTCTTGAACATACCCTGGATTCCTGGCCCTGCACACAGAGTGTCATATGCACTGCCCCCTGACCTTTGGCCCCAGCACTTACTCTGGCACCTGGCATTCAGAGCCTCGGGAGTCCTAGAGCTGGAGAAGGCCTCCTGCAGCGGACCACTGCACTATTTCCCACGGCCCCCACGCTGAGCTAACTCCTTCCGCCATCGTGAACTGGGCAGTGATGCAAAGAGCTGGGGGCTCAGAGCCAGAAAACCAGCCTGCCCCAATCTGATGTGGGCAAAGCTCTGGGCCTCAGTTTCCCCATCCAGGAAAGGAGAAGGCTGGCCTAAAGTAACCTGGAGCTTGAGCACCCTAACCAGTCCTTGAACAGCACCATCACACCCGCCCTTTGCTTTTCCCAAACACCTGGCACTCAGTGAATGTCTGTTGAATGAATGGATCTATCTGTGGTGCCCACCAGCAGGGTGAGGGGGTAGGGACGGAGGGGCTGAGGCCCAAAGAAGGAAGTGGCTTGCCCAAGGTCAAGGTGAGAGGCAGGGACTGGGCCTTGACACAGAGGCCTCTTCCTCCCTGTCCAGGGCAAAGGACCCGGGAGCAGACCTGGACCAGGATGAGGTGGCCAGCATTGCCCTGGTTCAGTTGGGATGACTGGTAGGGCCCAGTTCCCCCAGCTTCTCTCCTGCCACTCCCACTCAGCACTGGCACAGAGCCCACCCCAGAACAGCCTGGGACCAGGCCCAGCAGGGGCTCTGCAATGAACTCTGGACTCCAGCCCCACACCCCTACCCTCCCTACCCCCTGCCCACAGCCCCTCTTCCCTGCCACCCCTGCCTGTCCCCTGCTTGTCCCATCTGGCAGCAAAGCAAGTCTAGAACCTGGGGGCAGTCTCCAAACCCAAAAGGAAACACCCACTGGGTAGCACCTTGCCAGGCCTGGCCTGCTCCAGGTCCTTGGGGCCCGAGGTCCCTAGGACCCAGCAGGGTGAGCACTAGGTGTCCTGAGGTGGTGCTGCGGGCCTGGCCTGAAAGAGGGTGGGGCTGGCAGGCAGACAGCCAGCAGTACTGGGGTGGGGGGAGCTTTAGAACAGTCAGGACAATGGAGGGCCCCACAGCCTAGCAGGGAGGGGGACATCGAAGCTCAGGGGCAGTCAGCCTGAAAGTGTGGGGATGGGGGTTGGGGGGCTCTGGATGCAGGAGGGAGTAGCCCAGGGGAGAAATGGCTCAGGCAGGCTAGGACTTGCCAGCCAGACCCAGATGGACGATGGGGAGAAGGGAGGGAGAGAGGCTTCCTCCGGACACAGCTGCCCCCACGTCATGCCCTCATGCCCCTGCAGTGGATGGGGGGGCAGAGCAGGGAGGGGGGCGGACAGGAGTAGAGCTGAGGGGAATCCCAGGTTGAACTGACATTTCAGGGGCCAGGGCCAGGCAGCCTTAGGCTCCGGTCCCCCTCTGTCCCTCCCTGACCCCAAGTGACCCCAGGCCAAGGCCTCAAATCTCTGAGCTTCAGTACCCCCCCACCAGCAGCCCCCACCAGCAGCCTTCTGACTCCCAGGGTCCCAGTGGGGCACCAACCTGTGAGTGCATTTGTGCAAAGGAGACAAGACCCTCTGTCAGCTGGGCAGGATTGTTTTCCCAGGGCTGACTCAGGCAGCTCAGCAGTCTCCTGGGGCCTCTGGAGCCTCCCACCCGCCCTTGGCCATGACTGGAGGAGGGGGCCGGGAGCTGGGTCAGTCCCCTCCCCAGGCAGCCATCTGCCAAGGCAGGAGTACGTGTGCACACACATGTCGCACGCTGCATAACGGGGCTCCCCCTGTGGCGGGTGCTACCTGGCTTCTCAGGCATTGAAGACAAAGGGCCTGAGGAAGCCCCAGCCTCTCCCCAGACCCCCAGTCATGGCACTGGAAGATTCTCAGTCCCTCTGCCCATCCCCCACTGGGGGCAGCTGGAGCTGATGGAAAGTACCCCCCCACACACACATCCCAATGCTGGAATCACTTCACATCTCCGTGCCCCCCAGGCTCCTCCCAGCCTGACCACCAGTTAACCAGAAACCTCCATCCCATCTGGGAGGGGGAGGAGGAGAGGAAGGCCAGAGTGCCCGCCCCTCAAGATGCCCAGAGCCAAGGCCTCTACCCTGCCCAGCCTGAGGGAGCTTGGAGAGAAGCATCCTAGCCAGGATAGCAGGTCAGGCTCCAGGGCTCCCTGGGGACCAGCTGTGTAGAGGCCCCCAGGGCTCCCCTGGGAGGGTCCCATAGCACCAGAGCTAGAATGGGAAGAAGGGCCAGGGATCCCTGCAGACCTGGGCCAGGCCTCACCTCCATGGAGCAGTCTGGAGGTCAGGCCAGTAGGATCAGTGTCAGGAAAAGGGTGGGGGTTTGGGGCCTGCTTGGGTTCCCCTCAAGAACAGGATCCCTTCCTATCCCAGGCTGGGAAACTGACCACCAGATACCACCTCCCAGACCAGCCAGAGCAGACCCAGGAGCTTGGGCCCAGATGCCCACTGGCCCTGTTTCATCCCAAGCTTTAGTTTCTTCATTTGTCAGTGATCAATGGATCTTCCTCATAGGGTTGATGGGGCAATTCAGGTGACAGATGTCCACACCTGCCAACTTCCTGGGGCCACTGAAAGGCGCTGATTTTTTCAGGGAGTTCTTCCTCCCATGCTGCTCCATCCCCTGACCCCATCAGCAACTCCATCCCTGCCTCCCTAGGGACCTCAGCTGGTATTGTTATTAGTTGGAGTGCAGCAGGGGTTTGCAGGGCTGAGTTGGGGCCCCCCCGGAGAGAAACCAGGGTCTACCTACTTGGGGCCGCCCCTACACAGGAACCCCCAGCAGCACATCCTTTCCTGTCCCAGCATCAAAGCTTCAACCCTGGCTGTTCAGCAAAGCATGTAGAGGTGGAAAATGCTGAATCCCCACCCCTAGCCACACCTGAATCTGAATCGGGATTCACCAGGGGTCGCTGAGGCAGCCACCTCCCCAGCCGCTGGGGCAGATGTGTACCACGGGCTTTGCACAAGCTGTGGACCTCCACACCCGGGTTGGGTGGCAGGCTGGGGAAAGACCCAGAAAGACCGGGTATCCCATCTCAGAGAGGTAATGCCCTGACACATGGCTGGGCCGCCTACCTCTATGGCCCTTTTACAAGGGAACCAACTCAGGCAAGTGAGAGCTGCCTCTTTCTGGCTGGCCCTAAGCTTCCCCTCACCAGCCAGGGGCGCTCCCCACCTCTGAGTGAAGGGGGGACCACCTGGCACCTTCCACCAGTCACCCTCTGGCCTCCATCATCTGTGTGAAATTTACAGTAAGAACCCGGAATAGAGGGAGGCTTCTCTGCAGCCTCGTAAAAGGCTCTTCCCCCTATTCTGCCCAGCTCAGGGCCTCTCCACTGCAAGCTGAACTCCCCGCTTGGGTGAGGGGCCTCCACAGCCTCCCCTGGTACACAACCTGGGGAGACATCCGGTGTCGGAGGGGACAGCCAGGGCGGCCATCTCCCCCACCAAACCCTAGTGTGCCTCCCAGCACCAGGGCCCCACCCCAAACGCCAGCCCCAACATCTGGTCCCCCAGCCACAGCTGTCGCCACCCTCCCTCATCCTGGGATTGCCCCAAACTCTGCCCAGCACCCGTCCCCACCCCCTCGCCCAAGTGGGAAATTCGGATTCCAGGCAAGTCAGGGTAGATGAAAACGCACATGGGAAAATGTCGTCAGGAAAACACATTCTTCCTTCTATACCACAGTTCAGACCCCGGGAGGATTAGGTGGCAGAGGACACTCCCACCGCCTGGGGCCAAGGCCAGGCCAGGGAAGGAGGGGAGAGGGGAGTGTGGGGGCTGCAAGGTGGGGCCGGGAGGGGTACAGGGGCCCCTCACAGGCCCCAAGGAGGGGTCCTGACAGAGCTTTGTCTTCCTGCAGGGCAGCTGGCCCTCGGCGGGCACTCCCAGCGAGAGGAGCCCGGGCAGAAGACATTGCTGTGGCTATATCCCTCTGCAGCTGGCTTTCTAGAAACAACAAAAGCTTTGGGGGGACGCGGTTCACACGATTGTTTGAAATGAGGTTTTTGGATGTCTGTGGCATCCAGTTATTCATACTGGCTCCACCCACGGATAATTGAGAGTTGGCTTTTGTTGGCCTGACCCCACTTCTCAGTCCCCCCCACCAAGTCTTCTCATGGACTCCAGCTCGGGAAGCTCACCTTGTCTGACCTCGTGGTTTTAGGGATGAGGAAACTTAGACCCAGAAAGTGGTGGGGGTGGGGGGGTTGCTAGCTCAAGGGCCCCTGGAAGTTGGTCGCCTGGCCCAAACTCAAATCCAGGATATCAGATTCCCAGGCCAGGGGCTTTTCCCACTCACCCTCAAGGCTGTGGCCTGGCTCTCGTGAATCCCCCAAAGCCACTGACTCTAAAAGCAGTGGTGCCTGGAAGTGGGGTGACTCACTGTCTGGCTTCCTGGGGCGCCCCCTCCCCATCAGTGAGGGAGGGACTGGCAGGTGTCCCTGTGTAGAGAGCCAGGAGCAGGGAGAGGCCCCCCAGGGGACCCGGGCCAGGGTCACTCAGGGGCCGAAGAGCCCCAGCTGGAGGGATTTAACACCAAAGGTCAAAGGTCACAGACAGGGAAGGGCGGGCAGGCTCTGGGGGTCACAGGGTCAGCGCTAATGGCAGCTCCGGAAAGGAGGGGGAGGGTGAGGAGCTAAGGAAAACAGGGCCGCTTCCAAGGGGTCCTCAACCCCCATAAACTGTGCCCCAACCCCCTGGCACTGCCTCCTGCCTGGATGGTTGCAGAGAGGGCCCAGCAGAGCTGGGGGTGGGTTGTAAAATGGGCTGGGCTGGAGCCTGGAAAGGGGTGTCCTGGGAAGGGCTCCCCAGGTGCAGCCCCTCCCCCAGAGTGGGCCAGGGCCAGCTGGGAGGCCCAGCCCAGGCCCAGAGGGGAGAAGGAGGAGCAGAGGGGGAAGGCTCCGAGGTCACGGGGAGAGATGTGTGGGCCGGGCTGGAACAGCTGTAGTACTGTGGCACCAGGAGTGGGGCTTGGAGAGGATTGGGTGGGTGGGCAGACCTAAGGGGCCAGCTTCCCCTTCCCTGAGCTTGGGAGCTGAGGAAGGCCCTGGGGGAGCAGGGTGGCTCCTGCTGTTCTCTAGCTTCAGCTAAGCCCCACCTTCCCTCCAGGATGTAAGCCCCTCAGGAAGGCTGCCTCTAAAGACCAAGCTCAGGCCCTGGCCCTGGCCTAGACCAAGAGCCACAAGAGCCCAGGCCTTGGCCAGGTCCCCGGCTGGCCTGGCTGCCCCCTCAGTGTCAAGCGTTCCCTTCAGAGCCAAGATCCCGGGCTGTGATGGCTGGGGGCCCAGGGCTCCTCCCAGGATCCCTTCCCGCTTCCCAGGCCCCAGGGCAGGGCCAGGATCCCTGCAACCATCACTGGCCCAGGGTGGCCAGGCCAGGCGGGCCCTCCCGGACAGAGGGAGAGGCAGCATGCTGCCCTGCTGTGGCCTGAGTACCCCACTGGCCAGGGCAGTGTGCCAAGGCCTCCAGGTGCCAGCCTGGATTCCAGCCCCATTCCAAGGGGCCTGCAGGGAAGCAGGGTGCTGGCATCCCCCTCCCTTGGCCTCTCCTTCCCTGGGGATGCACCTGCCTCACCCCCTCCCCCACTCCCTCCAGACCCTCCTTCAAGCTGTTGGATACCCCTGCTCTCTTCACTTTGCCAGGTTCTTCTGCTTCCACCCAGACAGCAGAGGAGGATGAACAAGTGCCAGACAGGACTCGGCTCCCAGTCCTGACGCGGCTGCACCCCCTGTCCTGACCCCCAGGGACGCCTCCTTCCCCCGGCCCAGGAAGGGCCCAGGCTACCCAGGGGCAGCAGTGGGGAGACTTTCCGGGACAAGGGAGGAGACACATTTCAAACCGCGTCCTAGAAACATCCCCCGCGCAGCCGTGGGAAGGGGTGGCTGCCCCGCTGCCCCAGACAACTTCGTGCCCAGGATCCGGGGGGCCCCCCCTCTCACCCCGCAGCGCGCCCCCAACCGCGGCCGCCCAACTTCCCCGCCGAAGTTTGCTCCCGCCCTGGGCCCGGCCGTGGCTCGGCCCGGCCTCCGGACGGAGGGAGGGAACGAGGGAGGAGAAAGACGGAGAGACGGAGGGACGGGGCCGGGGAGCCGGCGAGGGAGGGAGCGCGCGAGCCAAGCGAGCGAGGGAGAGAGCGCAGGGGCCCCGGCGAGGGCTCACAATGGCCCGGGGCGAGGCGCGGACGCGGGAGGAGGAGGCGACCCTCGGGTCCCGCAGCCCCCCGCAGCCCCCGCGCGACAGCCCAACACCCCCCCGCCGCCCGCCCATGCCCGTCCCCACGGCGCGACGCCCCGGGGCTTCCTACCTCGGCGGCGGGGGCGGTCGGGCTCCCGGCTGCGGGCTCCGGCGGTCGGGGGGCAGCGGGGGAGCGAGCGGGGGAGGGGCCGGGGCGGGCGGGGGCCGGGGCGCGAGGCTCACGCGGCGCGGGCTCCCCTGGCACGGCCGCCCGGCGCCCGGCCGCTCCGCCACATCTGCAGCTCCGGCAGGGAAGGTGGCCGCGGCGGCCGGGCCGTGCGGGGATGTCTTAGAGAGGGAGGGAGGAGGGAGGAGGGAGGTGGCGGGAGGAGGGCCGGGCAAGCCTCGGAGGAGGGGGAGGAGGAGGGGCGCGGGGGGCGGCCTTGCTCCCTCCTCCCTCCCCCGCTGGTTCCCTCGCGCCCGCCCTCCCAGCAAACCCCTCTCGCCGCGGCGGCCCCAGGCCCGGGGCGCCAGCTGCCAGGCGGGGCGTGCGCGTCGGGGGGAGGGGGCGGCCGGGAGCCGGCGCTGGGCCGGGGGAGGGGAGAGAGAGAGGGCGGTGGGGCAGCGGGGCCGCGGGGAGCGGGCACCGGGAGGGAGGGGGCGCGGGCCGCGGCCGAGCGGCTCGCGTCCTCCTCGGCCCCATCCTCGCGTACCCCCCCCCGCCGCGCCCCGCCCCCGGCCCGAGGGCAGCGCTGGGACACGGCCCGGAGGTGGCCTGGGGATGGCGGGGGCGGGGGGGGATAGGGATGTCCCGCCCTTGGGGAAGCCCGCGGAGGGGGCAGGCGCGCGGATGCCCGGAGGGAGGGCGTGCGGGCCCAGAGGAAAAGCCCCGAGGACCGGGAAGATGGAGGAGGTCGCTGCGGCCGAGGGGGCGGGGGCCCCTCGCCTCCCTCCCGCGGGGTCACCTTGGCCAGGCCCCCCGCGGCCCCGGGCGGCGGGGAGGGCGGCAGGAATGCCTCTCCGCAGGCCCTGGTTTCTCCGCCCAGCCCAGTTCCAGGAACGCGCGGGCAGCGCCCGGCAGGCAGAGGCCCCGGCTCCGGATTCGGGGAGGCGCAAGCCAGGGTTCGAGGCCGGGATCAGACCCTCCCTCCCGTCCCACGCCGGGTTGGTCCCCGCCTTGCCCTCGGCCTCAGTTTCCCACACAGTGGAATTAGGACTAGGTCCGGCCGGGAGCGGTCCGGGCTTGCGCTCGGCCTCAGTCTTGGTCCCAGCAGTTGGGACAACCTGCGTCCCCAACCTGAGCGCCGCGGGGGTCTTTGGTCTCGCCGGAACCCCGCGGTTAGGAGGTGGAAGGAGTGGATGTCGGCGAGTGCTTAAGCCCCGCACCCGCCTAAGCTGTCTTTTTCCTCCTAATGTTGAACCCAGACTCGCGTTCTTGAGTGTGTCTATGTTTGGGTCAGTCTGGAGCCCCTGCCCGGTTATCTTCTCGCTGCTGTGCTGTCGGGTGGCAAATCTTGGTTCAAAAACAGCCCTCCTGCTATTGGCCAGTCCCGCCGCCAGCCCCGCCGCCTCACAGCTAGCCTTGAGTCCAGGAGAGGAAAAGCCTCCTCTTGTAGATGAGGCACCTGACTCCCGGTGTAATTTCGCCTTCATGTGTGTATTTGATGCCGCTGTCCGCCGCCAGAGCCCGAGGACCGGTAGGTCTTGATCACACAGCATCCTCAGCTCCTGGCACAGCTCTTGGCACATAGTAGGTGCTCCAGACATGTTGCACGATGGACACATGATAGGTGCTCATTACATTTTAAGCTAATGTACATATAGTTGGTGCTCGTGACTTTTGCATAAATGGACAGAGTTCCTGCTCTTAAATTGTCACATGAACACACAGTAGATGCTTATTGTATTTTGAGCAAATGGATACATAGTTGATGCTTATAATGGTTGCATGAATGGACACATAATAGGTACTCATGACTTACACGAACAGACACAGAGTAGGTGCTCATGAATTGTTGGGTGATACATGAAAGGCCTGTAGGCCTGAAAAGTAGCGATTTGGAGGTGACCTCCCCTGCCCCTACCCCACCCCGATTTCCCTCCTGTGGATAATGTGGAGTGAGACCAGACCGGGTTAAACATTAGCCAGCAGATGGGCCTGGGGGCAGGCCAGCTTTGGGACCTAGCACCTTCCAGGAGGGGGCTGTTAAGGGCCGACTCTCCCGGTCCGCTGGGTGCGTGGGGAGGGGCAGAGGCTGAGGGCCGCAGAGCGCCCCCTCCCGGCGCCTGGGATCTTGGCGATGCAGGCCACAGCGCGGCCCTGTAGTCAGAGGCATAGCGTCGTTCAACCTCGCCAGGTCCGGCTCCAGCCGTGGGGGAATCTAGGTATATTGAAAAACGGTGCACAAGGGGCTACTTTTTTATCTGTTAATAATGCTTATGGCGTGCCGGCAGGATGCCAGGCAGTGTGCGGCAGTGGAGACAAGAGCGAACAACCTCAGCTGTCCTTGCCTTCGTGGGTCTCACAGTCTGTTCAGACCTGAATCCAGTGACCAGGGAAATCCAACGACCTCCGCGCCATGCGGGCACTTGACCATAAGAAACCTTTACACCTCGGGGCGCCTGGGTGGCTCAGTTGGTTAAGCGACTGCCTTCGGCTCAGGTCATGATCCTGGAGTCCCGGGATCGAGTCCCACATCGGGCTCCCTGCTCAGCAGGGAGTCTGCTTCTCCCTCTGACCCTCCCCCCTCTCATGTGCTCTCTCTCTCTCTCTCTCATTCTCGCTCTCTCAAATAAATAAATAAAATCTTAAAAAGAAAAAAGAAACCTTTACACCTGGAGGTCCTTTCTCATCGTTTTTCTACATACACTTGTTTTCACGGACAAGCAGCTTGCTCCCAGTGAGAACTCTGAGTTGGGATTCCCACCTTGGGATGATGACTAGTATCTCCTTTTTTTTTAAAGAAGTTATTTATTCGAGAGACAGGGAGCACAAGCAGGGGGAGGGGCAGAGAGAGAGGGATAAGCAGACTCCCCGCTGAGCAGGGAACCCTACCTGGGGGTGGGGCTCCAGGCACAGGGGCGGGGAGGTGCTTGATCCCAGGACCTGGAGATCATGACCTGAGCGGAAGTTAGACGCTTAACCCACTGAGCTACCCAGGTGCCCGAAATGAGGTACATTCTTTTTTTTTTTTTAAGATTTTATTTATTTATTTGAGAGAGTGAGAATGAGAGAGAGAGAGAGCACATGAGAGGGGGGAGGGTCAGAGGGAGAAGCACACTCCCCGCTGAGCAGGGAGCCCGATGCAGGACTCGATCCCTGGACTCCAGGATCATGACCTGAGCCGAAGGCAGTCGCTCAACCAACTGAGCTACCCAGGTGCCCAAATGAGGTACATTCTCAACACATACTAGCCATCACTACCTGGTGTCCACATTCTAGGACCCAGATGGAGTCCCCTTAGCTGCAGATAAACCCCTAAATTTGGCTTTTGCAAATCCAGCAAGATTGAAGAACTATATAATCTTGGTGGAGTTGACCCAACCGGAAACCCCCAATTCTCAGGCAGAGCAGTTCTTTCTCTATACCAGATACTTTTTTTTTTTTTAAAGTAAGCTCCATGCCCAACCTAGGGCTTGAACTCACCACCTAAAGATCAAGAGTCACATACTCCACTGACTGAGCCAGCCAGGCACCCCAAATGCTTTACTTTTATTATATTCACAATAACCCTGAGGGTGAGTCCTATTATTATTCCCATTTTACAGAGAAGGAAACTGAGGCACAGAGAAGTAACTTGGCCAAGCTAGTGGGAGGCATAATCCAGATTGCAGTCTCAGTTGATCTGATTCTAAATCTTGTGTTATAACCTACTATCTCCTTGGAGCATCAGATAAGTTATGGCATGGGGGTGCAGGACATCTGAGAGTGCCAGGTTCTGAAGGGGTTTTTTTGGTTTGTGCTTTTCTGGGAGGCAGCACCTGCTATAGCAGTCAGGTCAGGCTTGGCTTCCTCTTTCTTAGTGAAAGGTGGGTAAGGAGGGATGTCCTTCTCCCTACCATTACCCTGGGTTTCCTCCCTCTAAGAATCCCTACTCTGAGCACCCAAACTTTGATACTTGTTCCCCTCCCTTGTATTATGGACTGTCTCCCCTACTAGACTGTAAGTTTCCAAGTTCCCCAAAGAGTAGGACACAAGAGCATTATCTGCTTTGTCACACCCCCTGCAGGGTCCTGCCCAGGGCCTGTCACATAGCAAATGCTTCATAAATATTGCTGCATAAATATTTCTTTTATGAATGTTTATGTCCCCCCAGCTTCATATGTTGAAGCCCTAACCACCTCCTCAATGTGATACTATTTGTATATTGGGCCTTTGGCAGGTAATTAGGTTTAAATGAGGTCATGAGTGTGGGGTCTCCATGATGGGCTCGGTGCCCTTATAAGAAGAGGAAGAGAGATCAGAGCTTCCCCTGGCCATGTGAGAACACAGCAAGAAGGTAGCCATCCGCAAGCAAGGAAGAGAGTCCTCACCAGGAACTGAATCTGCCAGCACTTTGAACTTGGACTTCAGCCTCCAGAACTGTGAGAATTAATGTGTGTTGTTTAAGCTACCCAGTCTGTGGTATTTAGTAATAGCAGCCTGAGCTAAGATAATTGCTGATAGATATATTTGGGGGGCTGAATCTGGTCTCCTAGACTTTTTTTTTTTTTTTTTGACAGAGAGAGAGGGAACACAAGCAGCGGGAGTGGGAGAGGGAGAAGCAGGCTTCCTGCGGAGCTCGATCCCAGGACCCTGGGATCATGACCTGAACTGAAGGCAGATGCTTAACAACTGAGCCACCCAGATGCCCCAACAATAAACATTTATTAAACATCTCCTAGGTTCCCATTCGTTCAACAGATGCTTATTAAGCTCTTATTGTGTGTTTATTCATCAACATTTATTGAGGGCCTACTGTGTGCACTGGGCTAGGCAACCCCATCCATGTCTTCAAGGAGATCTCTCAGTCTGATGGGGACCCCTCACCTATCATTACCCAGACTAGACGCACCTCCCTCATTCAAACACAGGCACACTGCAAGGAGGACAGCCTGCACAATATAGATGCTTAGTAAATGACTCGTCAATTAACGCACAATGCTGGGTCCAGAGAAACTCAGCAGTGTAAGCACAGTTCCTGTCTTTCCAGAGCCTTAATCTATTCAAGGAGCTGAAAGTAAATAATACAAGACAGCATAAAGAAGTGAGCCTTGTGACCTACATTGTAGATGTAGGAGAGACAACAGGAACCAGGATGCATGAATGGCAGCAAACCCCAAGCTCCAGCTCTTGACCTTAGCCAAGCCATGGGATCTCTCTATGCCTTAGTATCCCTGTCTGTGAAATGGTGATCCTCATGCCTATTATGGGTTTATGGGAGCCTCAGTGCAGAGGGCATAGGAGGGCTTCCAATGCCTGGTGGGGAGAAAGAGTGCAACAAATAGTAGCTATTGTTATTAATGAAGCCTGCAACCCACTGTGAGTGGGGGCCCAGGAACAAGGATGGAGTGATGGAGAGAGTGAGATCAGGGTGACTTATTAACCTTAGCTGGGGCCTGGTGAGCTCTCTCCCATTGGCGCTGGCTTGCTGGGCCTGCTGGGCTGGGGCTGTCTATGGGTGGGGTGTTTATTCTGGGAGGCAGCCCTGGCTGCTCCTCACACCCTGCTCCAGCGAGAAAGGAGAGCTTCGAGTCAGAACTGAGTCCTGTGCTGGGCCTGGCAAGTATGAGCCAGCCTACCTGTCCACGTGGCTGGGGCTGAGAATATCCAGGAGGCACAGACCCAAGGGCCAGCTGGGTCATTCAGGTTCGGGACACAGTCTCCCACAGGACTCACCCGACCCCCAGAAGTCCAGTTCTAGAGAACGTGAAATGCTCAGCTTTTGGAGCTCTGGAGGATAAGCCCTGGATGCCAGCATGGAGCTAAGACTCCTGGGCTGGGGGTGGGGGCCGGGGGGGAGGGGGGGAGGTGACATTGGAGGTGGGGATGTCCCTGCTGGCTTCTCAGGCCTTAGAAGAGCCCCTGAGCCTCTTCATCAGGTGGCTTCATGGACATTCACCCGTGCAGTTGCACAAGCCTGGTACTTAAGTAGGGCCTATGCTTGGCTGAATATTCTCCCATCACTTTCCTGAAATTCTTAGTCATTTTGGAACACAGGGCCTCACATTTTCATTTTGCACTGGGTCAGACAAATTGTGTAGCCTGTCCTGCCTTCATGCTTTGATTTCCCCCAGTAGTAGCTTCTCCCTCAAATGGGGGCATTCAGATACACCCCTCAGCCACCCCCAGCCAGCCAGGAGGGCCTTAGATAAGCCCATTTCCTAAAAGGCAGTGGGGGGCCAACTCCTGCCCCCTCCCCCAACCCATCGGTACCAACCTTGCAGAAAAAGCTCAAGGCCAGCCATGTGATAGTGGGTAAGTCATTCAACTTTTCCGAGCTTCTGGGCGTGATAAATGTTGTACTTAACTTCAGCTGGACTGTTGAGAGGATTGAAAGAGGTAGTTCATATAAAAGGCACAGTGCCTGGCACAAAATAAGCGCTCAATAAAGTAGAACTATTATTTTGTTTTAAAAAATGAGTATTATTATAAGCGCTAAATTGGAGGAAGGGAGAAAGGGAAGGGTCAGCCACATCCCAATGGACCTGCCCCAGGAAGGAGGAGCCACCCCTCCCCTGGCCCCGCCCCCTTGCCTTCCGAGGGAGGAGACCCCCCGCCCAGGGTAGAGACGAGGGGGCGGAGGAGCGGGAGCGACACATTTTTGAGTTGTGACCAAGTGGAAACTCCCTCCCGGAGGCGGAAGCCGGGGGCGCCCCACTGGGGCCGGAGCCTCCGCCGGGGAGGGATCCGCGGCCCGGGGGCGGGGCGCCGCCGGGACCCGGGGTCCACCCCTCACCCGTCTTATGAATATGAATGAGCCAGCCCCGGCGGGCGGAAGTGCGAGGCGGCCCCGGCCCAGTGGCCCCGCCCCCCGCCGCGGCCCCGCGCCCCCGCGCCCTGGGGGCGTGGTCTGCCCGCTGACGCCCCGCCTCCCCCGCCCTGCTCGGGGTCTCCTTCCGGCCGGCGCGCCCGGGACGTGACCTCGCGGGCACGCGCCGGAGGCACCTTGGCGGAGGTGCCCGCGGCCCCCGCACAGGTAGGGCCACCCTTTGTCCCCGGCGCCGCCCCCTGGAGCCCGCGTCCTGCCGCCAGCCGCGGCCGGCACCCTTCCACCCTCGTGCGCTGCTCCTCCAGCCCCGGGTTGGGCTGGCTGCCCCCAGGACAGGGTCGGCCCCTTGGCCAGGCTCCCTGGATAGGACTCCTTCATACCTTCGAGCGCTCGCACACGGCGGGGGGAGGGGGGCGGTGCAGCAAGAGCCCTGCCCTCAGAGGGCTTAACTTTCCAGGGCGAGAGAGGCCAACGGGGTAAATCAGTAGACCGCCCAGGGTGTCAGAGAGTGTGAAAATGAGGACAAAAGCAGGGGAAGAGCGTCAACTAGGCGGCTAGAGAGGAGAAGTCAGGGAACAAGCCTGTGCCGGGGATTTGACAGGCCCCAGGGCCCTGAAACGGGGGTGGGGGGTGGGGCGGCTGGAGGGAGAGGAGAGTGAAAAGGATGGAATAATGATAATAATGGGTCAGGTGTTGAGCAGGTACCAAAGTGCTAGGTGCTCTATGCATATAATTTCTCTCCATCCTCTGGACTACCCAGACCTGGATAGTACCATTGTCTGAAAGGTTAAATAACTTGCCCAAGGTCACACAGCATTGGAGCCCAAGGAGATTGATGTCATTGCCTGAAACACACCCAGGAGACCGAGGGTGGGGTGACCTTGCCCAAGACGGGTCCTCTACCCTGGGCCTCAGTTTCCTCCCACAGTACTAAAGGGAAAGTGTGTGTTGGGGGGTGACTGACCTCCTGAAATGAAGGATGGGCAGGTAGGGCCCTTTTTGCCAGTAATCGGCCCAAAAGCCAGCGTAATGCATACCCAGCAATTGGGGCCCTGAAACCCAGCCTGAATTCAGTGCACAAAACAAGGGTGTAGCAGGAGCCTCTGACGATGTCTGTTCTCCCGGGAGTCTATTATTGTCTGGGAAGCACTTGTCACCCTCCAGGCTCTAGAGCAGGTACAAGTGGCTTCAGGGAGGGAGGGAGGGCGGAAGGCCCAGAGCCTGCTGCTCCTGGGAGTGGGGGGAGGGGGGAGCCCAGAATGGCTGAGTGCTCCCAAGCAGTAACAAAGGCGATGCCAGCCAGACAGGCTGTGTGCACCCGCCATCAACTGCAGGACCAGCAGAATCACTCAACATCCCTGTGAGCCTGGAGCAATTAAAACATACACATGAAATCCACCCAGGTCTGCCCCGGCAAGCGGGTTCTCTGACCGCTGCCCAGACGGGTTGGAAAGGGCCTCGGTTTGCCACTTGGGGTTCTAATGGCTGTGCTGACTGCTTCTCTGCTGTGGGAACCGGGGAGATGTTTGTGTGCTCCTCTGAAGACTGCCCCTGATCCCAAGAAGGCCTGTGGGCTTCTCAGAGGGGCAGGCATGGTGAATCTTAATGCAGTCTGCCCCTTCTGCCTGACACAACTCCCAGTCTTGGCCTTTGGGCTGTGGCAGGAAATGGAGCTCTGAGGTTAGGAGTGGGACCCAGCCCTCTGTGTTCGAGCCTCAGGTCAGCAGTCAGTCGGAAATCCTGATGGTACAGGACCACAGGGGCACTTACTGTCAGGTGCATTTCAGAGATGAGAAAGAGGCTCAGAGAAGTTAAAAGATTTGCTTGAGAGTGCCCAGCTGTAAAGTTGCAGGAGATGGGATCCAGGTGCAAATGGTTCTGGCTCACAAGCCCTGTGCCTCAGGAAGCTGATTCACCCCAGCAGAGGGGATATACTTTTATTTGGCTTGGAGACACCTCCCACACACACATATTCTGTGGGGGTGATGACCAAAGGGGACAGAGACACTTTCTGCTATTTCTGCTATTCTTTCTTCTCTGCTACACAGTCCTTGGGCCTTGTCCCGAGGCCTTTGGGTCTAGGCCAAATCAGTCAGTTCTTCCTCAGGGCAGGACTGGTGTAGGTGTGCCTAGGACCCTGCAGGATCTGGGGCTTTGGTCTTGGAGCTGGGCCCATAGGGTGAATGAGTTCACCTGAGTACCTGGGGCCCATCTGCACGCCCTGGCCTTGAACTAAGGGGACAGCTGGAGCTGTGGCCACTGGCCAGGTGGGCCGTGAGTGTGGGGCTGCCCAGGTAGAGGGAGACAGGTCATGGGACTTATGTGGATAGCATGCCAGAAGGAAATGAGAGTTGGTCCCCTCAAGTAACCCTGTGGGCCAGAGCTGGTGAACAGTCACTCTCTGTGCATTGTTTCATATTGAGTTGGTCCCTCCCTCCCGGCAAACTCCTTGCCTCTCTGACAATATTCTGAGTCTTAGAGCCCCAGCAGACTCTCACACTGGACATGCTGACCCAGCAAGTCTGGGACAGAGCCCAGGGGTCTGCATGTTTAACAAGTGGTCCTCTAACTCAACCTGGAAAACCACTGTCCTGGACCTCCCAGCCAGGCAGCCAGGAGAAACCCCTTCTGGAGCTTTCTAGCAGACCGGAGCCTGGTGTATGTAATTGTTTTCCATGACTGAATTTAAATGCATTCCAGTCTCCTTCAGAGCGCTGTCATCAGCTGAGCTTCTCCCCTGTTTAAAATAAATGATTGAGTCTCCAGTGATAGCCCTGTCTCCAGCCCTCCCCTGCCAAATTTCCCAGAAGAGCAGTCCGCCCTACATCACCCACTTACTTCTGAGCTCCTTGTTCTATCCTGAGCTGCCCCACAAGCAGCTCTTTGCACAGAGACCTCTCAACTGCTTTTCCAACAGCTGGTGGTCCTGCTCACCTCCTAAGTCCTCTACGGTCTATACCATCTTCCTGTCTGCCTGTGACCCCTGAAAACGGGTGTTCCTTAAGTTTCCATCCTTAGACCATCTGTTTCCTCAGGTGAAGAAGCAAAAGTGAGGGGGACACCCATCTCTATTCGGGAGAATCCCCAGTATTTCTACTCAGCCTCCGGGCTGTGCCAGGCTGATTTTCCTAGGGCCCAACTTGATGTCTCCCCTAGGCTAATCCATTGGAGCTCTTCCAAATAGACCCTTTGACTTGAGGGGAATCCGTTCACACCTGTGGTGGTCCAGCTGGTGTGGGTTCTGCATGGCTCCTTCCCAAAGCTGCACACCCTGACAGAGGAACAGAGCCCCTGCCATTTTTAAGGGAAATGGTTCTTGGGTTCATGTCAGGAACCAAGCTTCCCTGGGAACTTCTGATTTCTTTATGCTCTCCTTGATAAAATGGTTTGTACCCTCCCGTTTTCATGACCACTGACCCGAGTTATCAGTTGCTGTTGGCTCTGGTGCCCCGGGCATGCAGCCTCCGGATCTCTGTACCTCTCTCCTGCATGTTTAACTATTTTTAAAAAAAACTGTTTTTTTTTTTAAGGAGGCTCCACGCCCAGTGTTGTCCTTGAATCCACCACCCTGAGATCAAGAGTTGCATGCTCTACTGACTGAGCCAGCCAGGCGCCCCTCTCCTGCATGTTTAACGTCTGCTTTGGCAGCGTCTCTCATGCCTGTCCTGCATTAAGGGTCTCTGGACTCCCCAGTAGCCTGCCTCCTTTGCTGAGAGCCTCCACTGAATGGGCAAGCCCCCTCTGGGTCAGTTCATCTGTCACCTGCTCAGGGACGGCCCGGTATTCTTATTAGGGGCTGTGCAGCATTGGGTCAGTGCCCCTGACCAGAGTTGGGTTCTTAGTTCAGATCCTGGTTTTGCCCTAACCAGCCTTATGACCTGACAGATTCCTTGAGCCTGAAGCTGGTAATAATCATCCCGTCTCATAAGACTCTTGTAAAGATAGACATTATATGACCTCATCTGTAAGAGTCCTTGGCACATAAAATTGCCTGATCTATATTATCACATTTAATCCTCAAAACCAGGTATATGGTCAGGTATATGGTCACTGTTAGGCCCATTTTGTAGTAAGGAAAGGAAGGCCCAGAGAAGCCAAGTGATTCACCCAAGGGCACACAGCTATAAAAGAGCAGAAGTGGGTTTCTGTGCGTTTCATTTTTGAGCTGGATCTTCTAATCACTAACCCCTCACTTCAGTTCTCATTCTTCATCTTCTGTCCATTCATTCATTCACTCAGCATGTATTTATGGCATGCCTGCTACTTACGGATTTGGCAGTGAATGAACAGATGAAGCTCTGCCTTCACAGAGCTTACATTTTAGTGGGGGCACAGTTAGAAAGAGATGTATAGGAACTCCTGTGGGAACTTCCCTGAGGCCCCTTTTCTTCCCTGTTTACCCTGGGGGCACAAACCAGGACCCCCCCATCCCACCTCCCTGCTTTTCCTTGTACCTGAAGGCCCTGAGTGGTAGACATTGGCAAAATTGGACTGGATATAGGTTTGACCCTTGTGAAAGAGGAAGTAGGTCACAGCAGGACCTGATACAGGGTTTGAAGGGACTGAAGTCCTTGGGGGTGGGCACCATGAGCCACAGGGCAGGCTTGATTCAGGAACTGCAAGTCAAACCCACAGTGAGATACCACTTTGCACCCACCAGCATGGCTATAACCAAAAAAAAAAAAAAGGGACAATAATTAAGTATTGGGGAAGACAGGGAGGAATTGGAGCCCTCGCCCAGTGCTGGTGGCGATGTCAGATGGTGCAGCCACTTTGAAATGGTCTGGCAGCACCTCAACATAGAGATACCATTTGACCCAGCAATTCCACTCCTAAGTATCTACCCAAGAGAAATGAAAACACAGGTCCACGCAAAAACTCGTACAGGGATGCTCACAGCAGCATTACAACAGCCAAAAGGGGGAAGGAACCCAAACATCCATCAGCGGATGAGGAGGTAAATAAAACGTGGTCCATCCATGTTGCCAGTTCCCACACAGATGAACCTTGAAAATGTGTTGAGTGCAAGAAGCCAGATACGAAAGGCCACATACTGTATGATGCCACTGTTTTGAAGCACCCAGAGTAGGTAAATCCATAGAGGCAGAAAGCACCTGAGTAGCTGCCAGGGACTGGGGGTGGGGGGCTGGGGGGCTGGCGATGAACAGTAAATGATACTGGGTGCTGGTTGTCTTTTTGGGGTGTTGAAAATGTTCTAAATTGATTGGACACAACATGGTGAAGATACTGGAAACCGCTGAATTGTGTGCTTTGAAATGGTGACTTGCTGCGTGGTTGGGGTTCTCTGGGCACTGCCCTGGCTCTAGGGAAATGATGGCAGAGACATGCTCTGTAGAGGAGATTTCAGGCTTAGCTTAGGAGTCATCCCCGAGAGAGGCCCCCACCCCAATACCCGCCCCGCTCTGTCACTGGTCGACTGTCTCAGCCCTTCTTTCTTTCCTTTATGGCTCTTCCCACCCTCGGGATTGTTTTCTTGTCCTCGGACCCAATTTTGTCGACTCTCGCTGGGCTGAGTTCCATGACGCCAGGGGCTCGTCCGCATCTTGTTTGTGGTCCCATAGTAGGTGTTCAGATACCTGCTGAACAGATGGACCGGGATATGTTGCTAACAGTGGAGGGGGGAGGTCTGGGCTGGGGTCCGTGCTCGCTGCGGTGGGGTAGAGAGAGTCAGCACAGCAGATCAGGGTGTCTCCCGGCCCCAGTGGCTTTCTTTTTCTCTCTGTTGCAGTTCCAGGAGAATGTCTCTGGAAAGGAAGCCCAACGCCCGGTCTGGCTGGGAAGAGGCAAAAAAGGGGAGGGGAGCAGGAGTGGAGGCCGGGCGGGCCTGGGGAGGAAGTCTGCAGCCCGGGCTGCCGAGGGTGTGGTGTCTGTGTTTGCACCTTTGGAATGCAGCTGATTCACTCCGGGGAGCCCTCTGCAGCCACTGCTGCCGCCTTGGATCTGACATCTGGAGGCTGAATTCCAGGAGGAGAGAGACGGATTCCTGCAAGCAGATGCCAACTTTGAAGGTCAAACTGAGCGATGGAGCTGCTTTCGCAGGAGGCCCAGAGCATCCAACACTGCCCCACCCCAGGATTCTGGGAGAGGTGAGACGCAGCCCTGAAAGGAGCAGATCCTCTATGTGAACAGCCTAGGGCAGGGAAGCAGAGCTCTGCAGTCAGACCTGGGTTCAAAGATCACTTACTCAACAGTTCCTGTAACTCATGGGCCAAGGGCCTAGCTGGTCCCATGCTCAGCAATGGCACCGGGACACTGGCTTCCTTCTCCTGGCCCAATGTCCGCTGTGTTGCTCTATTTAACCCATCAGTGTTTTCGGAAGCCTGAGAACTCCCAGCTTGCCTCCCCCTGGGGCTCCAGCAAGCCCCTTGGCTTCTGAGATCCCAGCTCCTCTCAGATGCTGATTGGACAAGCCTGGCTCAGGAGCTTGCCCCAGGACAGGTCCAACACTCCTAGAACCACATGGAGAAAGTGGGAGTGAGGGGTCCTCCAAAGGAGCCAATGCCCGGTTGTGGGCAGAAACAGCACACATCCCAACTCTGCTCAGCTGCCTCTGCAGGACCGGCTTCTGGGGCACTGTGCTTAGCTTTATGGCTTTTACCTACTGGGTGTCCCACTGGCTAAGTTCCTTAAGCTCTCAGAAGCTCATTTTCTTCATCTTTGAAATCTCAGAGGATTCTTTTAAGGATTGAATGAGACAGTGCATGCAAATCTCTTGGCACCTTCCTGGCCCAGAGGAGACAAGATGCTAACTAGTTCTCTTTCTCTTCCCTATATGTAGGTTCTAGGTGATTCTGTCTAGATCTGTGTGGTCTGAAAGGGCTGTGCATTTGTGCGTGCGTGCATGTGTGTGTATATGTGTGTGTGCGTGTGTGTGCATGTGCGTGTGTGTGCATCATGTGCGTGTGTGTGCATGTGTGTGCACATCGCGCATGTGCATGCATGCGTGCATCGTGTGCGTGTGCATGCACGCCTGTGTGCGTCGTGTGTGTGCACATCGTGCATGTGTGTGTGTGCACCGTGTGCGTGCATGCATCGTGTGCATCGTGGGAGTGCGTGCGTGCATGTGTGTGTATATGTGCTTGCGTGTGCATGTGTGCACATCGTGCATGTGCTCGCGTGCGTGCATGCATGTGTGTATGTGTGTGTGCATCATGTGTGTGCTCACAGCAGGCCTGGCCCCATTCCCTTCTCCGAGGTATTTGTACTATTTGGCTTCTCTCGGACAGGGTTGCAGACTACACAGGACAGAGGGGGGAGGCAGGAGGGACAGGAGATGGGTGGAAGGAGGAGCTCGGGGGCCTCACTGGTGGGTCTGCAGGCTCAGGCCTGCCTCTGGAGTCCCTCCGTGGGCCCTCAGCTCCACCTGGGGCTGGAGGAAGGGCCCAGGCTCTGAGGAGGAGCTGCCTCCGTCCCTCCAGTGCCACATTATCAGTGTGTCTCGTCATTCGACAATGGGTATGGGGGGGCCCTGCCCTGGACCAGACTTGCTTATCTCATATATTCTCTCTCACCTGGAACCTGGAATTCTAGAGCCTCTGAGAGGGCACAGTGCAGGCCTACTGCAAGCTTTTTGTACCGATTTGTGAACTGAAGTGAAGCACCTCCCATAACCTGCTTGGGGCACGCAGAGCGCTAGGATGGCAGTGCCACCCCTTGGGCTCAGCACCCTCCACCCCTACCAGCCCTGCTCAGTGGCACACGTCTGAGCCTCCATAGGTCCACGTGTGCCCTTGTCCCCACTAAACCACTCAAGTCCTCCAACTCTGGCCTGTTCGCTGCACCTTAGAGAAGCCTTTCCTGCCAGCCTCCTACCCCCCGGGTTATTCTCCCCACGGCCTTGTGTTCAGTAGCTCTGTGCAGAGCTGACATGGCAGTCATGTCACCCGTGCGTGTCCTATGTGCCATTAGCCAGACTCTGTGTGACTTGTCCCAGGCTTCCAGGACCACTCTGCCCGGTTCTCTTCTGGATGTCGAGCATTTAAAAATATGTTCATCTCAAAAAAAAAATATGTTCATCTCTTTCATCATATGACAGACTCTCTGAAGGACATAGTAAAGAGAGCTGCATTTTCTGAACTCTTTCCAAGTGCTTTTTAAAAATGGAGATATAAGGGCGCTTGGGTGGCTCAGTGGGTTAAGCGTCCCACTCTTGATCTCAGCGAGGGTCTCAATCTGAGGGTCGTGAGTTAAGGCCCTGCATTGGCCTCCATGCTGGGTGTGGAGCCTACTTAAATAAAATAAATAAAAATTGAGATGCAATTCATATGCCATAAAATTCACCCTTTTAAAGCATACAATCTAATGGGTTTTAGTACCTTCACAGAGTGGTGCATCCATCGCCACCTTCTAATTCCAGAACATTTTCGTCATCCCAGAAAGAACCCCCTGCAGGGCGCTTGGGTGGCTCAGTTGGTTAAGCGACTGCCTTCGGCTCAGGTCATGATCCTGGAGTCCCAGGATCGAGTCCCACATCGGGCTCTCTGCTCGGCAGGGAGTCTGCTTCTCCCTCTGACCCTCTTCCCTCTTGTGCTCTCTGTCTCTCATTCTCTCTCTCTCAAATAAATAAATAAAATCTTTAAAAAAAAAGAAAGAAAGAACCCCCTGCAGGTTCACCAGTTGCAACAAATGCGCGGCTCACGTGGAGGGTGCTGATAGTCGGGGAGGCTGTGCGTGTGTGGGGGCGGCCAGTGTGTGGCAAATCTCTGTACCTTCTGCTCGATATGGCTATGAACTTACAACTGCTCTAAAACAATGGAATTGATTAAAAACAAAAAACAAAGCCAAAAAGAAACCCTGAGTCCATTAGCAGTCCCTACCCATTCCTCCCTCCCCCAGCCCCTGGCAACCATCAATCTGCTTTCTGTCTCTATGGAATTGCCTGTTCTGGATGTTTCGTATCAACAGAATCACACACATCGTGGCCTTCCGTGTCTGGCTTCTCTCACTGAGCATCGTGTCTTCGAGGTTCCTCCGTGCTATGGCAGGTATCAATGTTTTATTCCTTTCTCTGGCTGAATAATATTCCATTGTTTCTTTGGCTAGATCAGAATTTGTTTATCTGTTCATCCATCCATGGACATTTGGGTTGTTTCTACCTTTTGTGAATAATGCTGCTATGAACGTGCATGTGCAAGTTTTTGTAAAGAAGAAGGTTTTCAGGGGTGCCTGGGTGGCTCAGTCGGTTAAGTGTCTGCCTTTTGGTTTCAGTTCAGGTCGTGATCTCAGGGTTATGAGATCGAGCCCCACGCATCGGGCTCCATGCTGAGCACAGTGTCTGCTTGGGATTCTCTCTCCCTGTGTCCCTCCCCTAGCTCATGCTTGCTGCCTCTAAATAAATAAATAAATAAATAAATAAATAAATAAATAAATAAAATCTTAAAAAAAGGTTTTCAGTCTAAGTGCTTTTTGACAAACACCTCATATGATCCTCACAGAAACCCTGAATGTTGGTGCTAATATGTTCCAACTTGGGCTGATCAGGAAACAGGCTCAGAGAGGGGAGGCAAGATCATGCTGCTGGAAGCCCTGGGATTCTCCGGCTCCTGGTCACCAGGCGGGCTCCCATGATGCCAACTGAGGTGTTTCCGTTCCGTTTTAGCAGAGCCTTGCCGAGTACTGCCCTACAGTAAATGCTGCTGACTCTCCAGACAAGGGCCATGCAAACCTCAAGCCCCAGAGGCGCTCTGTGATGTGTCCAGCAGTTGTACACCTGCTCTGGGGTTATGGGATGTCCCTCCTGCCACAGATTCATCCACACATCTGGGACCAGGCATTTCCCCTGCCTCCTCTGGATGCTGCTCTCAGCCTATATCACCTTGCTTTCCTGGGAGTCCCGGGGCTGCCCTTCTTGGATTCGGCACGTAGACCCACGTTCACCTTCTGGTGAACTTTGCTTTTTCCACCTTCCCACGTGGCATGTGGCTGAGTGTGCCCATCAGACAAGCCCAGGGTCAAGTCTGCTCTGGGGCTTTGGCTGTGTGGCTTCAAGGAAGTTTCTTAACTTCTCTGAGCCTCTGCTCATTGGTAGTGGTGGTCAAAACACTACTACCTGTGAACCCGGTGATATGGTGGATGAGGACTGACCAAGGGAAGGGAGATGAGGTACTCAGTACCCAACACCTCACACACACTTGGGAAGTGACCTGTCTCTGGTTGGGCCTCACTGCAAAGGCAGGCCGGCAGCCAGCCCAGGGATAGGGCAGGGAGCTTTGTGTGTCTCCTTGCCATGGAGCCGTGGGAGGCTTCTGTGACTCAGTTCTGTTCAAGGAGGGGGATGTCAAGGCCAAGCCTCTGAGGTCGGGACCCCAAGGAACCTTCCCATTCTCCTGGGTCTGCCCTCTGCCCGGCTCCCCACCTGGTGCTCTGGCAAAGCTGGGCAGGGCCCAGTGCATTCTCTGCTGGTTGCCTGGGTACGGCCCTCGGCCCCTTCCCCAGACCTACAACATAGACTGGCTGCCCCCTGGCCCACGGGCCTGGATACTGGCCGTGTCTGTGGGCCATCCTGCGTGGGTGCCGTAGCCCCCGGCACGAGGCAGGAAGGGCCGCCATCCTGAGGGGACGTGGTCTGGCCGCAGGAGTGGAGCCTCAGGGTCCTGACAGGTAAACCCTCTCTTCTCACTGCTGCTGAGACTCAGCCTTTCTCAGCCCTTCCCCTCTCCTCCTGCTTCTCACGTTGCAGCTTCTGAGTTACAGGCACCACCCCGTGCTGCTGCTGAGGCCGCTGAGGCTGCTGAGGCCACTGCACCAGACAGAAGTTAACCCCTCATGTGCTGGTGCTGGCAGCAGCGTGGCCGGAAATGAACAGCAGGGGCTCAAGGTCCGGAGCTGCTGAGGGAGGAGAAAG
Organism: Eumetopias jubatus; assembly: GCF_037043125.1. Lineage (NCBI taxonomy): Eukaryota > Metazoa > Chordata > Mammalia > Carnivora > Otariidae > Eumetopias > Eumetopias jubatus. Next base: position 72,586,507 of record NW_028274818.1, on the reverse strand, counting down.
CCCACCTGAAAGCAGCCCTTTTCCTCCAGCCTGGATCCCCTCTGGGGTGCTTCTCTCTTCTCCTTCCTCCCTGTCTGCTCAAACTCGAATCCACAGCCTTTCCTGACCCCCAGGAGTTGTCTCTTCCTTTGGCTGTCTGGGCGGTGACCACAGAATGTGTGGGTTCTATCTCACCGCTACTTGACCTTGTCATTTCACGCAGACCATGTTTTCTCCTCTCCGCGCCCTGACACAGGCCGGCTCCTCTCTTGCACCTGGCCTCGTCTGGTAGCAGGTGAGCTCTGGAGTCCTGAGGCCAGCATGGGAGCCACTCCGGGGGCAGGAGCACAGGTGGCTGGGAGCTGGGAGGGGCCTGAAGGGAGCCAGGCGCTGACTAGCGGGCATGATCTTGGGCAAGTCCCTAGGGCATCCCAGGACTTGAGGTGCCATAATGAGTACCAGACAGAATGGCGGTAAAGCCGCCAGAGCAGCAGCTCGTCTGTGGGGGCGCAGGCCACAGAGGCACACAGACATCTGGGTACTCTGGAGCTCCGAGCCCACTCCTCCCTAGGGAGACCCACTCCCGCAGCCTCCCCCATCAGAGCAGGCCTCTGTCCCTTCCCCGACTTGGCCACTCCTGGCCCAGCCTTCTCTATTCTCAAATGGGACTTGAGGTCCTGCCTTTCCTCCCCCATCTCTGGCCACTCCTTCAGAGTAGAGCCCATGTCACAGACAAACACTGGACACCCTCCCGGAGCTCAACAGCATCCATAGTTTCGTCTTCCAGTGGCCCTATGTTTTGTACCTTCCCTCTGAACCCCAAATACTCCCTCCTGGATTTTTGTGCGCCTCTGCTCAAACTTTGCCCTCTCTGTCCACACCCCCTTGGTTTCTGGGCTGACTTGCTCTCTCTCTCTCTCTCTTTTTTTTTTTTTTTTTGATTTATTTACTTATTTGAGAGAGAGAGTACAGGTCAGGGGGAGAGCGGGTGGTGGCAGAGGGAGAGGGACAGAGAGAATCCCAAGCAGACTCCCACTGAGTGCAGAGCCCAGCCCAATAGGGCTTGACGTGGGGCGGGACGCAGGCTCAATACGAAGCTCGATCCCACAACCCAAGCTTGATCCCACAACCCGAGATCATGACCCAAGCTGAAATCAAGAGTCAGACACAATTGACTGAGCCACCCAGGCATCCCCCGACTTGTTCTCATTTTAATGTTGACCAGATGCCCCGAGAATCTGTCCCCACTTCCCCCTGAACTCCCTGGTGGGAAGGGCCTGGGCTGGGTGTCAGGTCTCATATTTCGCTGGGGGAAAATCCCCTAGTAGAAGGATGTGAAGGTTTCCCATGGAGTGTGATGGAAGGAGATGGGTGCTGACCAGGTCCAGGACAGGGCACAATGGTGGAGGGTGAGCAGGGGGTGAGGGCAGGAGCCTGCCCCAGTGGGCTGAAGTGTGAGGCCTGGAGACACCGGGAACAGGACCCGGAGATGGGGACAGGGGTGCATACCAGAGGTGGACTTCCGCCCCCCTTTCAAGGGCTTTCTTATTAGCAAAGTGAATCAGATTGAGCCGGAAGAAGGAAGCAGGCATCAGGAGGCCAGGGCCTTAGGGCACCCAAACAAGCCAGACACTCCCCAGATCTGCAGAGCCTTGGGGGTGTGAGGAGGTAGGTGGTCAGACCCTTCCCCCCCAGTACCTACCTTGGGTTCCCCAGATGTGTTCATGCCAGCCTTGCACACAAAGCATTGTATGTGCCAGGCGCCCCCTAGTGGTTGGGGGACCCTAGCCTCGTTGGTCCAGAGATCTCCGTGTCTAGACTAGTAAAGGGGACCTGGGCACTGGGGATATTGGCCTTTGCTCCAAACCCCAGGAGGGCTGTCTGACTCTTATTCTGCCTTCCTGGGAGCATTCAGGATCCTCTCCTTGGCAGGAGCATTTTGCTTCTATGGGGCCTCATCCCAGTTCCAACAGCTGGTACTCCCTCTTGGCCCTGCAACCAGCAGGTGGGGGTCCTCATACACACCAGAGCATGCTGGGGCTCAAAAGACCATCTGGTAGATCCCCCAGGTCCTGGCATATTTGTGTGGAGGAAGAAGCCTTAAATTACGGTTGGGGCCCTAGATTCCTATTTAGGCTCCCTATCCAGTTCTCTGTATGTCCTTAGGAAAATCCCTTAACTTTCTTGGCACCTCCTACATGTTCCCCCATCTGTGGCAACTGGATTCTCATTAGACCCCCAGTGACTTTTGTCCTCTAATCCTCCCCTCCTGTTGAGGGTGGGTGGGACCTGTGCATATGCTGTAATTCCTGTGATTAGCTTATGTGAGATGGCTCAGTTGACCCTGAGGTAGACAGATTAATCAACGAGCCCTTTAAAAGTAGGGAGTTTTCTCTGGCTCTGGTAGAAGAGGAAGTTAGAGACTCAAAGCGAGAAAGGGGTTGGTGTGAGGGCCATCCTCTGTTGCTCAGATGAGGGGGCCACAGGGCAAGGACCTGAGAATGGCTTCTAGGAGCTGAGCCCTGTCTCCAGCCAATGGCCAGCAACACAACAGGGACCTCAATCCTACAGCTGAGAGGAACTGAATTCTGCCCACAACCAGTGAGCTTGGAAGAGGATCAGAGCCCCAGATGAGATCATAGTCCCAGCCCACACCTGGATTTCAGCTGGTGACACCCTAAGCTGAGAACCCAGTCATGCCTTACCTGGCCTTCTGACCTCCTGAATTGAGTGATGATAAATGGGTGCTCTTTTTTTTTTTTTTAGATTTTTAAAAAAGATTTATTTATTGGGGCGCCTGGGTGGCTCAGTTGGTTAAGCGTCTGCCTTCCACTCAGGTCATGATCCCGGGGTCCTGGGATCGAGCCCTGCATGGGACTCCCTGATCAGCAGGGAACCTGCTTCTCCCTCTGCCTGATGCTCCCCCTGCTTGTGCTCTCTCTCTGACAAATAAATAAAAAAATCTTTAAAAAAATAAGAAAAATAAAGTGTACAATTGGGTGGTTTTTAGTATATTCACAGAGTAGGCAATCATTACCACAATCAATTTTAGAATATTTTCATCACCCCAAGAAGAAATCCCCCCTTCCCATTTCCCCCCGCCTCCCCCTTATTCCCTGGCAGTCTCTTATTCCTTTTCTGTCTCTATGAATTTGCCTCTTCTGTACTGTGGTCTTTTGTTTCCGGCTTCTTTCACTCAGCGTGATGTTGTCAAGATTCATCCATGTTGTGATATGTATCTGTACCTCATTCCTTTTGTTTGTTAACTTTATTGAGATAGAATTCACATACCATAAACTCACCCATTTAAAGTGTTCAATTCAGCGGTGAGCACAGTGTAACAAATAGAGTTTTCTGCTCACTACAGTTGTATACATGAAATTAATGTAACATTGTGTGTTAACTACATTTCAGTAAAAAAAAATCAGTGTACAATTCAATGGTTTCTAGTATATTCACACAATTTGTGCAACTATCATCACAGTCAATTTTAGAAAATTTCATCTTCCCAGAAAGAAACCCCATACCCATTAGCAGGCACTCCCCATTCCCTCCTGCTCCCAGCCCCTAGCAACGACTCATTTTCCTCCTGTCTCTGTGGATTTGCCTATTCTGGATATTTCACTTAATGGAATCCTATACTCTGTGTCCTTCTGTGACTGTCTTTCTCTCACTGAGCATCAGGTTATCAAGGTTCATCCATGTGGTGGCATGTATTGGTACTTAGTTCCTTTAAAAAAATTTTTTTTTTTTTTAAGAGAGGGAGAGGGTGGGGCGCCTGGGTGGCTCAGTCAGGTAAGCGTCTGCCTTCAGCTCAGGTTATGATCCCAGGGTTCTGGGATGGAGCCCCACATCAGGCTCCCTGCTCAGTGGGGGGGTCTGCTTCTCCCTCACCCTCTGCCCCTCCTCCCTTCTTGTGTTCTCTCTCTACCAAATAAATAAAATCTTTTAAAAAAAGAGAGAGAGGGAGAGAGAGGTGGGAGGAAGGGCAGAGGGAGAGGGCGAGAGAGAATCTTAAGCAGGCTCCACCCCCATTGCAGAGCCCAACACGGGGCTTGGTCCCACAACCTTGAGAGCATGACGTGAACTGAAACCAAGAGTCAGAGGCTTAAATGATTGAGCCACCCAGGGACCCTAGTACTCTGTTCCTTTTTATGGCTGAGTAATACCTATTGGATGCATAGACCACATTTTTTGGTATTCATCTATATGTAAAGCCTGTTGATGACTCTCATTCACTCTTCCTACCTGGAATTTGAAAATGGGACTGGGGGAAGGGCAGCAATGGGGAAGAAGGGAGCTGGGTGGGCTCCTATTTGACAATGTAGAGGAAGGAGGGCCCATGTTCTGAGGCCACACTGCAGTCACAGCTCTTTTCCCCAGGTCAAGCCGGCCTCCTCCCCACACCAGCTTTCCAGAGCAGTGTCTGCCCAGGGTCTGCAGTCAGAATTGAGCTGCAGATGGGCCAGCTGTGTGTCAGTTCCATAGATGATAGTCTGCATTTCTAACACAGATCATCCACCAGGGCAGTTAGCTGCTCTCAGTTTTTACAGAGACACCGCCCCCGCTCCCGGGCCCATACATACATACGGTTTAAAGGGCAAGTGGTCTGCAGGCTGATTGTCAAACCACCCGACCCTATGTGCAGGCATCTACCATAAAGCACAGCAAAGTACCTTACACTACACCTGTTCTTTTCACCTGTGGCAGGTTTTAGCAGGAAGGGAGAAAAGCTTGGCCCCTCCTCTGTCCCTCCCCTGCACGTCATCACCAAACCCTGTCATTCTTCCTGGGCCAGCTCAGATGCCTCTGGCCACCACTGCCCATGGCAACCTGGCATCAGTGGTAACACCTATCACTAATGCTCTGATGTGGCAGGTGGATCACAGACTGCTTGCAATAGCCTGTAAGCCAGGTGTTGTATGGCCTGTGTTACAGATGAAGAAGCTGAGTCAGGTTAAGGAACTTGCCCGCGGTCACCCTAATACCTGAAACTGGGGTTCAGGTAGAACCTGGATTCTGAACCACACTATACAGCTTCTGGTCCTTTCTGGAACTCTATTGTCCAAAAAGCTGGGAGTGTGTAGACAGAGACAAGGTCCAAGGACTTCGGCTGTGGGGGTGTCCCAGATGCCAAGCAAAAAAAGAACAAGAAGGTCACATACAGTGAAGACAGAAAACAGAGCTCCTTGGAGGTCACCAGTGATGCAAGAGTAGTTTTCATGGAGTTGGGGGGACAGGAGAGAAGAGGAGATTGAACAAAACACCCACTTAGGGAGTTCTGCTGTAAAGAATAGCAGGGGGAGAGTGGTAGCTAGACAGGGTGGAGGGTTGTGGGTGTTTTGTTTTGTTTTGTTGTTTTTAGATGGAAAGAACACAGCTTGTTCTTGGTGATGGAAATGATTCAAGAGAGGGCACAAAGTGAGGATGCAGGAGAAACATCTTTTTTTTTTAAGATTTATTTATTTATTTGAGAGAGAGAGAGCATGAGAGGGAGGAGGGTCAGAGGGAGAAGCAGACTTCCTGCTGAGCAGGGAGCCTGATGCGGGACTTGATCCTGGGACTCCAGGATTATGACCTGAGCCGAAGGCAGTCACTTAACCAACTGAGCCACCCAGGCGCCCAGGAGAAACATCCTTGAATGATACTCATGGAGGGGTTGTCCATGCACGGACAGAGCACGGACGTTCATCTGGAAATGGGCCAGATGGCACATTACAGGTACAGATAGGGAGGCTGAGGTGGCAAGAGGAGTGTGTGGGATTTTTCTTCAAGGCTGATCCCATTTTCTCAGAAAAACAGGACCTGAAGTCATGTAGCTGAGTGAGAAGGTGGGAAGATGATGAAAGTCTTGAGGAGAGAGAAGGTGGGAGGAAAAACAGACCAGGGCAATAGGAGGCTCCACTGTGGGATTTGAAAATAAGATCAGTCAGATAGGTTGTGGGATTTCCTTTTCTCTGGGCTGTTTGGCTAGTTGGGAGGGTAGGGGTAAGGCAGGTGGGGTTAGACATGCAAGGGAAGGATTGTATTGATGGGCTGTGAATTCTAAGCTGGATAAGGAGGGAAGTGAGACGATAAAGGGGCAAGGCATTGGCAAGATCAACAAATGGGGTCAAGCGAATTAGAGTCCACGGGTCAAATCCAGCCCCCTGGCCATTTTTTCTTTTATTGTGGTAAAATGTACATAGCATTTTCTCCAGAGAATACATTTGTATTGGCTTGCTCTTTTCACTATTTTAAAGTGTACAATTCATGGGTGCCTGGGTGGCTCGGTTGGGCGGCTGCCTGCGGCTCAGGTCATGATCCTGGAGTCCCGGGATCGAGTCCCGCTTCCGGCTCCCTGCTCAGTGGGGAGTCTGCTTCTCCCTCTGACCCTCCCCCCTCTCGTGCTCTCTATCTCTCATTCTCTCTCTCTCTCAAATAAATAAATAAAATCTTTAAAAAAATAAAATGTACAATTCAGGGGGTGACTGGCTGACTCGTTGGAGCATGTGACTTTTGATCTTGGGGTCATGAGTTCAAGGCCCACATCGGGTGTCAAGTCTACTTAAAATAAAAAATAAAAATAAAATATGTTTAAAGTGTACAATTCAATGGCATTACTTACATTCCCAATGTTGTGCAACCATCACTGTTTCCAAAATTTTCTGTCACCCCAAACAGAAACACCATACTCGGGCGCCTGGGTGGCTCAGTTGGTTAAGCAACTGCCTTCGGCTCAGGTCATGATCCTGGAGTCCCGGGATCGAGTCCCACATCGGGCTCCCTGCTCAGCAGGGAGTCTGCTTCTCCCTCTGACCCTCTTCCCTCTCGTGCTCTCTGGCTCTCATTCTCTCTCTCAAATAAATAAATAAAATCTTAAAAAAAAAAGAAACACCATACTCATTAAGCAATAACTCCTCCATTTACCCTCCCCCCGCACCCCCCCCAGTAACCTCTGATCTACTTTGTCTCAGTGAATTTGCCTATTCTAGGTATTTCATGCCAGTGGAATCATACAATATGTGATCTTTTGTATCCTGGCTTATTTTACTTACCATGTTTTCAAGGTTCATCTACATTGTAATATATATTAACACTTCATTCCTTTTTTTAAAAAGATTTTTATTTATTTATTTATTTGACAGAGAGAGACACACACAGAGAGAGAGAGGGAACACAAACAGGGGGAGTGGGAGAGGGAGAAGCAGGCTTCCCGTGGAACAGGGAGCCCGACGTGAAGCTCGATCCCGGGACCCTGGGATCATGACCTGAGCCGAAGGCAGACGCTTAATGACTGAGCCACTCAGGCGCCCCAACACTTCATTCCTTTTTAAGGTTAAATAATATTCCATCATATCGGTAGACCACGTTTTGTTCATCCACTCATCAGCTGAGGGACAAGTGGGTGGTTTGCACCTCTTGGCTACTGTGAATAATGCTGCTATGAACACTGGTGTACAATTACCTGTTGGAGTCCCTGTTTTCATTCTTTTGGGTATATACCTAGGAGTGGAACTGCTGGGACATATGACAAGTTCTGCCAGGTTTTGTATGGCCCCTGAGCTAAGAATGGTATGATCCCCCCAAGGTGTTCACATCCCAATCTGTGGAACTTGTGAGTAAGTTAGCTTATGTGGCAAAAGGGGCTTTGAAGATACAACTAAGGCAAGAATCTTGAGATGGGGAAATTATTCTGGATTATCTCGGTGGGCCGAAAGTCATCATAAAAGAGGCAGAATGGGGGGGGCATCAGAGTCTGAGAAGGAGATATGGTAATAGAAGCAGAGGTTGGAGTGAGCCACCAGAGTGGGGTCACCAGCCAAGAAACATGGGCAGCCTCTAGAAGCTGGAAAGGTAAGGAAAGGAATCTCTCCTAGAGCTTTCAGAAGGAACGCAGCCCTGCCGACAACAGGATTTTATTTTTTATAAAATTAAAAAAAAAGATTTTATTTATTTATTTGACAGAGAGAGACAGCAATAGAGGGAACACAAGCAGGGGGAGTGGGAGAGGGAGAAGCAGACTCCCCGCTAAGCAGGGAGCCTGATGCAGGGCTAGATCCCAGGACCCCGGGATCATGACCTGAGCCGAAGGCAGACGCCTAACCGACTGAGCCATCCAGACGTCCCCAATAGCAGAATTTTAGTCAAATATAACCCTTTTGGACTTCTGACCTCCAGAGAATACATTTGTATTCATTTAAGCCAGGAACTTCGTGTTAATTTGTTACAGTAGCAATGGGAAACTATTACAAATAACTTGCCCTTTACAGAAAAAGTTTGCGGACCCCCTAATTTAGAGCAGGAAGGTGACTGAATCAGGGGTGGAGGCTCTAAGGGATTTTGCAGGGGGCACAGTGGACCGAATTTGGGAATCCTGGGAACGGGGACAGCCTGGCGTTTGAGGGTCTTGTGTCACTTTGGGAAAGAGGGCTAAGTGTTGGGAGGGAGTTGGAGTGGGGTGGTGGGGGCTGCCGTGGTATTTCAGGCCCTGGGGGAGGGGCGGCTGAACCACCGCGGGGGTTCGTTTTGGCACCTTTGGCAGAAATGGGGAGACCGGTCTGAATGACAGGGTGCTCAGGGGGAACCAGGCTCCACTAAGGCAGTTCTGTAAGAGAAGAGCAAGGGATAGACACACTTCTCCCGGCTCTCATTCATTCATTCCTACATTCATCCACTCAGGCACTATAGACCTGACTCCGTGTATACAGTTATGTGGCCCTGTGTCCTATTTGCCCCCCAGAAGTCATTTCCTGAGCACATTTCCTGTCCCCACAATGAGGCTTTCCAGCGACTGGGATCTGTATTTGGGGAAACTGCCCAACAGGTTGTTTAAGGATCGGAGAACATGCATGCAAAAATCTACAAGGTTGTCGCAATATCTAGTAATAATAGTTCCTAGAGTAACAGTAACTCTTGTTATTAGTAGGAATATTTTAATTAGGAGGCGCGATTTGAGCGGAACCTTGAAGGCGGATGGGTTTGGGAAAGGCGGTGGGCAGGAGGGAGGACATTCCAAGGCAGGCGTGGTCTTCCTGAGCCAGGAGCCAACCCTCCAGGAGCCAGGGGAGGGGATGTGGAAGGGAGGACGGAAGCTGGCCGCACAGCGTCCCTCCCTCCCCGCCCCGGGCCGTCACCCGTAGTAGAGAGCGCACCCTGGCGGAGGAGCAGGTCCCGCACTGGCTTAGCCATGAATGAGAAGCTTCGGCCCTCTGGCCCTCCGCCTCCTGCTGCTGTCCAGCTTCCCCGCGGAGGGGGAAAGTGGGAGGGAGGGTAATAAGCGGGTACCCGGCAGCAGCCACCAGGCTTCCGAGCCGCGCAGGCAGCCTGCCGCCGGGACCGCTGCCGTCCTGGCCCGTCTCCACCCTTCACTCCCCACCGGGGCCCCCGTTTCCTAAGGCAGCCCCAGGATCTGAGGCGCCCGGCGCGCCCCCCTTTGCTTCCTCCTCCCCGGCTCCGGGATTCTCAGGCTCCGGATCCCGGGCTGGGCGGCCAACTGGGCAGGCAGGGAGGGAGGGGGCTGGCTGGCCTCCGAAGTCGGCCCCAAGTTACATGTGGGAAGAGGTGGCTGTGACGCAAGTTTCCAGGGGGCCCTGGGCTCGGAGGGAGCGCGCCAGAGCGGCTCCTCTCCGTACAGCTGCAACCGTGAAAAGGAAAAAGCCCCGAGCAGCACCCCAGGCCGCCTAAGCCGTCTTCGTCGGGCCCAGCTGCGCGCCCTCTGTCCCAGAGGGCCGCTAAGCGCGGAGACCCTGCATCAGGCAGTCCCTGCCGGACCCCGGACGCACGGGCTAGGCTCCCTCGCGGTGGCTGGCCTTTTTTTTTTTTTTTTTTTGCAACGCTTGCCAACCTGTCAGCTGATGGACCTCATCACCCATAGTGGCGCATGTAGCTCGGCCGCAGCTCGCTCCATACACGCCGCGCCCCCCCAGCCGGCCCACGGCCCCCGGCTCCTGGTGCCGGGGGGTAGGCCAGCAGACCCTGGCCGCAACCGGCCCCCGGGGGCCAGCGCCCCTCTCGCCCCGGCCTCGCGCCGTCCGGGGGGCGCTGCAAATAGTCCTTTGTTTACATGCAATTCCTTACTCCGCGGAAGGAGGCCGGGGGAGTGCTGAGTTTTCACCAGCTGTTTCCCGCCTTGAAACAGACATCTGATCAGCTGCAAACACACACACACATACACACGCCCGGGGAGGCAGGCCGGAGAGACCTCCCTCCCGCCCCTCCCGCCCGCCTCCCTCCCCTCGCCGCCGCCGCCGCCGCCAGCATCTGGGACCGGCCGTTTCTGCACCTCCGTCCGGCGCTGCCCTTTGATTCGGATTTCCATCTTGCATTCTCCGGCGGACCGCGGGACCCGGCTCGTGCAGAGGAGGGGGGCCGATCGCTATGGAGTATTTCATGGTACCCACTCAGAAGGTGCCCTCTTTGCAACATTTCAGGAAAACAGAGAAAGAAGTGATAGGAGGGCTCTGTAGGTGTGTACTCCTCCTCCCCCCACCCCCTTCCCATGATTGCAGCCCCCGGCCAGCCCGCCGGGGCTGGCGCGCGTGTGCGCACGCATGGCCCGCGCTGCCGACCCCGCTCGCCTTTCTTAGCCGCCGGGGCGGCTACAGCCCCGCGCGCCGGGCTTGCGCGGCCGGGGGACCCTCCTCCCCCGGAACGTGGGGGCCCCAAGCGGCCCCGGTCACTTTTGTCCGCTGCAGGCGGGCGAGTCGCGACGTTTGTAAATTGCAAACAGACCCACGTGGTTCTGCAGCAGTCCCGGCCATGCTTGGTGCTGGTGGCTTTCCCCCCCGCGCTTCCTCCTCCCCCCTCCCGCGGCGGCTTCCTTCCTCTCCCTCCTTCTTCGCTGTCTCTGGGTGCCCCCCTCCAAGGGGGCTTGGGGGGCCCGGGCCGCGCGTGGGGCCACGGCGCGGGCGGCTACAATGCAGCCACGCCGCGGCTCTGGGCGCGGGGTGGGGGGGGGAGGATCGGGGAGCCGGGTGATGTGTTTGCAGGGAGCGGGGCTGCGGCGGGAATGGGGGGGGCATGCTCGAATGGGGGTGCGGGAATGGGTGGGACCCGAGAGGCCGGCGCTACCGGCCGTGTGGCGCCGCGGACTCCGGCACGTTGGCGGCCGGTCGCACGCTTGCCGCCCGCGCCCGGGCGCTGTTTACTAGCGAGGCCTGGACGTGACTCTGCAGCCCTCTTGGAGTAGGCGGACCTCGGCGCGCCGCCTCTCGGGAGCTGTAGTTCCCCGCGCCCTGCCGGTGCGGCATTGTGGGAGTTGTAGGCGCGCCCGGGCCACGCTTTCCTCGCACAAAGCTCGGCTCCCGAGGGCTGGATGGGCCCGGCAGGCCCTGGGTGGGGGTGCTTTTTGGGGAGGGGGCACCGGACGCCGCCCCTGGCTTCACGAGGCCGCTGCCTGTCGCACGCACGTCTCGGCTGCAAACTTTCCCATCCCACGCCCCTCCCCCTAGCCATAAACCGAAAGCGTTCAATCTTGCAGCCCGGTGGGTGCGTGGGTAGGTGATCCCAGGTCCCCGGCCCTCCCCGGGAGCCACTTCCCAAGTTTGCCCCGGATTGCTCCAGATCCACCCTTTATCAAGGGTGATGGGTGCGTGCACCACTCGCATCCCGTTCCCCTGGACACTTGTTAAAATGCACATGCCCGAAACTCCGATGGCCAGAAGGGCCTGGGCATCTGCACTGAACGCGGCCCGCGGGACGTGGCAGTGCTGCGTCTGGGGCTCCCTTGTGTGTCCAGGTTTGGAACCTGCAGCGCCCTTAGAACCATGCTACCCCTGGAGCGAAATGGCTCCCTGGGGCTGGGGCCACGTGCTCTGCCGCCCGGGGTAGGCTGGGCGGGGATTGAGGGAGGAGGAGCCCGGGGCGGTGTGGCCCAGGCTGGTGGACAGCAGGGGCTGCAGAAATCGGGTTCGGAGAAGGTTGCTGCTCAAGTATACACACACGCCCCACCTCGCCCCAGGGCTCCTACCTTAACAGTTCTCAAGTTCAGGGTGCTGGCCCTTCCAGAAGGTCTACCTGGAGGGCCTAGCTGTAATAAGTAAAGAAAGAAAATTCTGGAGCTCTTAATATGTTTTAGGGATTCGTTTTGCTAGATTTTTGTCATTGAATTTTCACAGTCTTCTTCCTCAGTTAAGCGGCCTTATGATTCCCATATGGGATGAGGACAGAAGCTTGAGAAGGTCAAGTGGTGGGGCTGGGACTTGAACCCTGATCCCAGAGCCCTGCTCTTACCCCTAGTGGCTGGTTGCTCAGAGAAGGGCTGGGGGGGACTATTTGGGCCTGATCCTGGGCAGGCTTGGCACAGCGGAGACCTCTGGCCACCAGGCCTGGGACTTAGTTGAATCCTCTCTTGGTCTCCTAGGACTCTGGCTTCACTGTCCCTGTCCCAAGCCCTGCTTTAGAGGAGTCCAGCAGTCTCTAGGGGTCAAGTGCCCCAGGCTCAGGCCTGGGGACATGCTCAGCCTGCCTATCTGTGAGACAGGTGTAAGCCCGTGCACTGGGTGTGGAGTTGGGCCCTCTGAGTTTGTTCATTTTCAGAAGAAGCTGTGGGCTGAGGTGGGATCAAGTGTGTAGGTTGGGTGGGACCTTCGGGCTGTGTGGCCAGCTTCTGAGGCTAGGGGGCTTTGTTCCATCCCTCAGTGACTAGAAGGGCTCCCTACCTCTCTCATTCCTCTCCCAGACCCACTGGAGGGGGCCGTACTGCACAGTGGGCACCGACCGATATGTCCCCCACCCCGCATCACCCTCCTAGCCCGGCTCATGCCCATGCTGTGTGGTTTTGGACTTGTGTGGTCTCACTGCTCTCCACTTCTATAAAATGGAGCACCTGTGAAGGTCGGCTGTATGTCTGGAAAGCGCCTGGTGTCTGTTAAAATAGCACTCAAACTCTTAGAAGTGGGAGCATTGTGGTCTTATTAAGTGTTTTCCTGCTGTCCTTGGTGGAGGCAAAGAGACCAGTTCTCAGGAGGTAGAGACAGTTAGGGGCTTTGGAGGGTGTCCTGAGTCCCTGATCCAGTATATATGTGGCACCTACTCTGTGCTGGGAACCAGGATTGGCCCTGTCCTAACAGCTCAAAATCTGGTGCTGAAGAGCCTTGTCAGCCCCGTAATAAAGAGAGATCTTGGGATCTCCTGGAGTCCTGTGTACAAACTCTAGAAAAACAAGGCATCCTGTTGCCCTCAATCTCTTTTTTCTTCATCCATCTCTTTCTCTCTTTTATAACCTAAGGATCATTTTTACTTACTTATTTTTAAAAGTATTCTCTATGCCCAGTGTGGGACTTGAACTCATGACCTTTGAGATCAAGATCTCATGCTCTACTGACTGAGCCAGGCAGGCGCCCTCTTCTTCCATGTCTTTTAAATTTCACCATGACCCTATGAAGTGAGGCAGTAGCCCCCCCCATTTTACAGGTGGGTAAACAGGCTTTGGAAGATGAAGTGCTTAAGCATGGGGTTCCACGGCTAGTAAGTGGCCGGCCTGGTTTGTACTTGAACACAGTGCAGGGAGCTCCCTCTGAGGGACCAAGGAAGCCCGAGAGGGGAGAGGTGTGTCTGATGGGAACAGCCTGGCCATGGTCTGTTCAGAGCTGAGGGCAGGGGTGGCAGGCTGGTCAGAGTGAGGTGTATGGATAGAAGCAGTGGGGCTGGGTGAAGGCCCTGGGCTGCTTCAGTACTTGGCTGCACAGAGAAGGATGAGCGCCTTGGCATCCTTGCTGAGGGTCGCTTCTTCCCTCCTGTCCTCCTCTTGGGGTGTGGGAGAAATCCCAGGTGGGCTTTCCCACATCTCACTGGAAATGTTGAGTGACATGTATGTGAGTGACTTTGGGCAGTGAAAAATGAGAGTTCTCCATGCCTAATCTGAGGCTGGAGCCGAGCCTGGGGGTGTAGGTGGATGGGGGCTACTTGCCTTTGGGCTGGGCAGGAAGAACAGGTACAGGTCAGGATTCTGCCTTGAAGAGTGTGCTCCCTACCCCAGAGGCTCTGATTGCTATGCTGGTGTTATTCCCAGGGGGCTGTCTGTGGGTACTCTGGTATTGGGGTGGCAGTCTCGGCACCCAGGGCTGGTACCCAAACTGTTCTTGGCCGTTGGCCGCCCTTCTCCTGGAGACTGACTGTCAGAGGGCAGTCCGGGAGGGAGAGAAGCAACAGACGCTGGGTGTCAGTGGACCAGGCTCCCTTCACTGCTCACCTGCGAGTCTGAAGTTGATGTGGAGGGGGCAGAGGGCCTTACCATTCCTGTAAATCACATTTATGTGTGCAAAACTCAGAAAGAAGTGTGAGAAACTTTGAGGCATTTGCAGAAAAAATCCCCTTTATCCCTATCTAGTACAGTAGCTGGACTAGCCATCCATTACAGGAATCTCTGGTTGGTCAGCGATCAGGACCCCTGGCTGGCCAGCACTCCCACCAATCAGAACTCCTGGTTAGCCATGATTCCACCAATCAACAGCTGGTTAGCCGTGCTTTCGCCAGTTAGAACCCCTGCTGAGTCAACATTCCACCAATCAGAAACCCTGGTTAGTCCACATTCTATTAAAGTAACTATCAGCTGGTACTTCCAGGGCTATTTCAGTGAGTTATCCATTAGGGTCTTGGTGGCAGTCCCTCACGAGGAACTGCAGCTTTGGGGTGAAGTCTGTTTTCTGGGACTTGAGTGCGCATTAGGTGCCCCAGCAGCTGGTTCCTGAACCAGGAGGCTGGGTGGATGGACTTGGTGGTGAAGGGGACAGAACGGATGGAATATTGGGAGGAGCCAGGATGAGCAGGCTCTGCTCCCTGCCTGGGTCCTTCACTTTCCTTTGGTGTCTCCAGTTCCTGGGCGTCCTGGGGAGAAGGGAGGAGCTGAGGGTCTCCCAGGGCAGAGATTTTCATGGGCAGATGAGCTGGCTGGTTGGGGGAGGTGGGGCTGAACTGTGGTTTCTTTGGGGGTCGGGGGCATTGGTGGGACTTGGGGGGGCAGTGGGGGCTGGGACGTGCAGAAGCTGCATTGCCTGCACCCTGCTCCTCCTGTCTTTCATGGTGGACTTGGGCAGGTCACTTTACTTCTGTGCCTTTTTGTTGGGAGGGGCAGGGACACTACCTACTGAGGCTATATATGGGGCTCTGGTAAGCAGCAGCCACTTTGTGAGCCATCAGTGGAGGGTACCATCAGCGGGGCGGGGGGGGGTGGGGAGCTGGGCTTTGGCATCTGCAGGTGCCTGTTGAGCCCTGGTCTGGCTGTCTGACCTCGGTGGCTTGGCTTCCTTTGGACATCTCTCCTCACCTCTTTTTTTAAGTAAGCTCTATACCTGACATGGGGCTTGAACTCATGACCCCAAGATCAAGAGTCATATGCTCTTCCAACTGAGCCAGCCAGGCTGCCTACCCCACCTCATCTTCTTCCCACCACAGAGGGTCTGGAGGGCACAGCCAGACCTACCCTGGACTAGGTTCTAATGTCCCCCACAAAGGGCAGGCAAGCCCCCGCATATCAGGTCTTGGGCCTGCATCCTCTCTATTGTTCCGCCCAGACACCCCATCACCTCCACTGTAGGGGTGGGGAAACTGGAAGAAGGGAGGTGCCCCTGGCCCAGAAGTGGGGGGCCAGATGACTGGTAGTCTGACTCTAAAGCCCTGTCCCTCCTTACTCTGAGCCCTGAGTCTCATCTGTGAAGAAAGGGTTGTGGGCCCCCTTTCGAACATCGACATTCTGGGGGTGCCGTGTTGAAACTGCATCCTGAGGCAGGGGGCCCGGGGAGGCCTTGGGGGTGCTGGTGGAGGAGAGGGCTTGTCTGTGGACCCCCAGCCGAGGCTGACGTGGACTACTTCTCTGTCAGGAGAGGAGGCGAAGGCCCAGGAAGGGGCAAGGGCAAGTCCAGGGTCCTGCAGGCCTGGAGCAGGACAGATGGGGTGGGCTGGGGGGCCAGGAAAGGCCTTGGCTGTCTCCAGCTGTTGTAGATGCGTTCTCCTGGGTTTCTGAGCAAACTCCTTTCCGCCTGGGGACGGGCACGGGGGCTTGGGCACCTCTTTGAACCCAGGGTCCCCATCGATGGAATAAGGCTGCCCGTAGTCCTTTTCCCTACTTCTCTAGAACGAGGGGTGTGGGCTCTCTTGGCCCAGGCCTGGACCAGGTCACCCCCGGGAGGGCCCCTCAGGAAGAAGCTAGGGCTGTGGCTTTGGGTGGGGCCGGTGGCCTCTTCTGGGAGCCCAGCATCTGGAAGCCATCAGGCCAGGGGCGGGGGGAGTTATAGGAGAGGTCCGGGAGAGGGGGAATGCCTCCTCCAGGCCACACACAGGCCCAGCCCTCGGGAGCGGTGGCATTGGGCCCACAGGCCCCGCTGCTGCCTTTGCCTCCTGCTGATGCCGCTGGGCCCACAGCCTCCCCCCTTCCACTGGCTGCCTTCTCTCTCACCCCCCTAGCTGCTGCTCCTGTAAGATGCGGTCACGTAATTTGCAGTACCATTCCGACGGCACGCTGAGAGCTTTGCTTGTCTGGCACTGGGTGGGCCTGTCTCTTGGGGTGCGTGGGCTTGGGGGAGAAGTGTCTCCAGGGGTGTTTGGTCCGACGTCCCCTTCTTGGAGGGAGTGGTATCTGTCTCGTTTTCGAAGTTTTAGAATGGGGTCTCTGGGGCCAGGCTGGGGGCTTGCAGATGAGTGTGTGGCTGGAGATACGGTTGTGGCAATGGGGAGGGAGGAGGGATCTCTTCGCTCAGTCCTCAAGCCTGCAGTGCTGAAGGAGGGGGTCCAGGTGTATAGCCAGGAGCTCAGAGGTGTCCCAGGGACAGGTGTCTGCAGTTAATTGTCTGGGACCATGGGCATCAGAATCACAGAGATTCTTGGTAGCCATTCAGGCTTCTGGGCCCCACCCACACGGGCTGGGACCTGGGGCTGCACACTTACTGACACCCAGGCATCCCAGAGCATACTACTCCATCACCCTCCGGATCTGCTGCGGGTGTAGGCATCTGACAGGTCTGGCATCTTCTGCACCGGGAGGGATGAAAGTTATACTAGGGGCTCTCTGGAGGTGAATGGTAAAGACAGGGTCCCACCGGGGCAGGGTATGGGGGGCACCTAGCCTGAGCATGTCTTTGTCCTCCCCTGCAGCCTTGCCAACATTCCACTGACCCCTGAGACTCAGCGGGACCAGGAGCGGCGGATTCGGCGGGAGATCGCCAACAGCAACGAGCGGAGGCGCATGCAGAGCATCAACGCGGGCTTCCAGTCCCTCAAGACCCTCATCCCCCACACAGATGGAGAGAAGCTCAGCAAGGTGGGCTAGGGCCCGGAAGGCTTCCTGGAGGAAGTGGTGGGCTCAAGTGGGGAGAAGAAAGTGAGCCTTGGCAGACCCTGCCCACTGGGGTTCCTGACTTGTCCCTCCCGCCCTCAGGCAGCCATTCTCCAGCAGACGGCAGAGTACATCTTCTCCCTGGAGCAGGAGAAGACCAGGCTTCTGCAGCAGAACACACAGCTTAAGCGCTTTATCCAGGTAGCACCCTGTGGAGGCCTCGTGCTGCCTCAGTGCCTTGCCCTCCTCCTGGCTCCCTTTCCCTTGTTTGGCCTGTCCCGGCTCAACCATGGCCTGGGACTCTGATGTGGTTGCAGGCTGCATCTTCCCCACTGACCTGCCTACTTCAGGCATTTCCCTTCCTGCCTGGGCCTCCATTTACCTATCCGTCAAGTGCAGCGGGGTGGGCTCTGGAAGGAACCGGGTGATTTCTGGAAAGCAAGTCCATTCTGCCTCCCTTTCTGGCCTTTGGCTGTTTGTTGGATTTGAAGAATGGGGCGCACCTGGGCCTGACAGCCTTGGGGGGCTGAGAGGGAGTCCTCTGACCTGGTGGTGGTGCTGTTGGTAGTATGGGGGTGTCAGCACACTCACTGGCCCCTTGGGGTCACCAGGAGCTGAGCGGCTCATCCCCCAAGCGGCGGCGGGCGGAGGACAAGGACGAGGGCATCGGGTCGCCAGACATCTGGGAGGACGAGAAGGCGGAGGACCTGCGCAGGGAGATGATCGAGCTGAGGCAGCAACTGGACAAGGAGCGCTCGGTGCGCATGATGCTGGAGGAGCAGGTGAGGCTGCTGCTTTGAGCAGTTATTTACAGGTGCACCTGTTTTGTGCCAGGCCTGTGAGTGAGGGACCCAGCAGGGAGCAAAGCAGACGGCTCCCTTTCCTCGGCGTCACTGTCTGCACGGGGTGGGGGAACATTAGAGGATCTCACACTGTAAAAACACAGCTGTGGGGCGTCTCAGGGGCTCAGGCGGTTAAGTGTCTGCCTTCGGCTCAGGTCACGATCCCAGGGTCCTGGGATCCAGCCCCACGTCTTGCTCGCTGCTCAGCGGGGAGTCTGCTTCTCCCTCTCCCTCTGTCCGTCCCCCTCCCCTCCCTTGTCTGTGCATGCATATGTGCTCTCGCTCTTTCTTAAATAAATAAATAACATCTTAAAAGAAAAAAAGTAAAATAAAAACACGGCTGTAATAAGGGCTAAATGCCAACGGTGGGCACCGGGGAACCAGGGAGGCTGCCCCATGGCTTCTCTGTGGAACTGACTTGAGCTGAGGTTGGAGGTCAAGTCTCGAAGTTAACTGGGCAGAGAGGGGAGAAGGGTGCTCTGCATAGAAGAGCATGGGCAGGGGCCTGGAGGTGGGAGGGAGTACGGCAGGAGGGAGGCCGTGGCAGGAGAGGAGGTGAGTCATGGCGAGCCTGGCAGGCTGCGCTAAGGACTTTGGTCCCTACTCCGAGGGTGGACGAGCTCCATGCTAGGGTTTGCAGCAGGAGCGAGTGGTCTCTTGGCGAAGGACAGAGCTCAGGGAGGCCGACCTCAGCAGTCCTGAGGGCCCTGCTCGCGGTGGGGGGAGGCGCCGGGGTGTGGTCCGAGCCCTGCCCCGAACCTATTGTCCTGCCCCCAGGTGCGCTCGTTGGAGGCCCACATGTATCCGGAAAAGCTCAAGGTGATCGCACAGCAGGTGCAGCTGCAGCAGCAGCAGGAGCAGGTGCGGCTGCTGCACCAGGAGAAACTGGAGCGGGAACAGCAGCACCTGCGGACCCAGGTGAGCAGGAGGTGCCGGGAGGGGTTCTTACCTGCAGCATCAGTGCCTCTGGGCCCCAGCGGGGCAGACTCAGGGCCTAAGGTTACTGCTCCCAGGTGTCCTGCATATGTTGAAGCCTTGTAACCGCCCTTTGAGGCCTGAGCTCTTATTCTTCCCATTTTACTGATGGCAAAATTGAGGCACAGAAAGGTTACATTACATGCCCACTAGTGATCCTCAGTGGCTTGGCTGTCGAAATCTAGAGTCCACACTCCTGAAAACCAGTGTATTTTTTTTTTTAAGATTTATTTACTTAAAAAACTTTTTAAAAGATTTTATTTATTTATTTGACAGAGAGAGACACAGCAAGAGCAGGAACACAGGCCGGGGGGGAGTGGGAGAGAGAGAAGCAGGCTTCCCGCCGAGCAGAGAGCCGGACGCGGGGCTCAACCCCAGGACCCTGGGATCATGACCTGAGCCAAAGGCAGACGCTTAACGACTGAGCCACCCAGGCGTCCCTACTTTTAAAAAAATTTTTATTATTTTAGAGAGCGAGAGCAAGCACGAGTGGGGGGAGGGGCAGAGGGAGCAGGAGAGAGACTCTGAAGCAGACTCCCTGCTGAGTGAGGAGCCTGATGTGGGGGCTCGATCTCACAACCCCAAGATCGTGACCTGAGTCGAAATCAAGAGTCGGATGCTTAACCGACTGAGCCACCCAGGTGCCCCACAACCACTGGATTTATTAGCTATTGAAGTGCTTGCTTGGTGCTGGAGAGTGAAGGGGCCACAGGATCTCAGATGGCTGAGAAGGCCCTCTCTGGACCAACCTTTCCCTCATTTTTAAAATAAGAGGGGTGGAGCACAACCTGGCTGGCCTTCTGTGAGTGGAGGAGTTCAAGGGCTGGGGTGGTTGGCAGAGGCTCTCTCGAAGCAGATGGTTTCGAGGGGCCGTCCCTCTGTGAGCGACAGAAGGACAGAAGGGAAGGGGCAGCTCCTAGAACCTTTGGAAAAAGACTGAGGGCCTCTGTCTTGCAGCTCCTGCCCCCTCCGGCTCCCACCCACCACCCCACAGTGATCGTGCCGGCACCACCCCCTCCCTCCCACCACATCAATGTTGTCACCATGGGCCCCTCCTCGGTCATCAACTCTGTTTCCACGTCCCGGCAAAACCTGGACACCATCGTGCAGGTACCTGGGCTTGGGGACGGGGCATCACGTGGGAATGGGCCCTTTGTGTCCATTCCCGCGTCTCCCTTTCTGTGTCTGCGGTGGGAGGTGGCTCTGGAGGTTTAGGGCAGAGAAGGGGCCGGGGGACAGCATGGCCTGGAAGACCCTGTTCCTTCCCTCTATGGGATTTGCTGAGAGGGCTCTTTGCTCCCTGAGCCCCCTGCTCTCAAGTTCCTGCATCCAGCTCTTGGGTTGGTCCAGAGCTTCCTCTCAGCTCCAGCTCCCAGGACCCTGGGCGGGGTGCAGGTGGCAGTGGCTGGGTGGGGGACAGTTAAGCCTCCTGCACAGGAGGAAGAAACGGGATGATCGATCAGCTCCGTGGGTCAGGCCCGAAGTCTCTGCTGGGCCCAGCTTTGCATGGCCCCCCTTGGGAGACCCAACAGCATCACAAAAAAAAGAACTAAACAAAAAAACCCCATCAACCCCTGCAACTGTAGTTGCACACAAACCCAGCAAATTGAATAATAAAGTTAATAACAGAGACCTTGCGTAAGTGAACAGGCACTTTGAAATATATAAATGAGGGACGCTTGTGACTCCCAGGCGACCCTGCACTGTGATCCCCTAGGAGTTTTTCGGCTTAGCTGAGGCATTCCGACCGCAGGGCAGGCCGGCCACTGTCTTGCTAGGCTTCCTTGTGGGCCTTTCTGGGGTGTGTGTGTGTGGGGGGGTGGAGGTGGCTGTCTGCGTGTCCCCGGCTGCCCTCATCGCAGCCCGGCGCCCCCCCCAGGCGATCCAGCACATCGAGGGCACCCAGGAAAGGCAGGAGCAGGAAGAGGAGCAGCGGCGAGCGGTCATCGTGAAGCCGGGCCGCAGCCTCCCCGAGGCCCACGCCTCTGACACTGCCTCTGATTCGGAGGCCTCGGACAGCGACGCCATGGACCAGAGCCGGGAGGAGCCAGCAGGGAACGGGGGGCTTCCCTGACCACCCCCCAGCCCTCCTTTCCCTTCTTGGGGCTGGAGGGGGCCGGTGGGGCAGCAACAGGGAGCAACGCAGGTGAACGAGTGAGGAATTTTTACAAAATTACGACGTCATTTGGGTCTCTTTTATGACCTCTTTTTCAATACTGTAAACCCACCTTGGAGCGAAGCCACCTGACCTGAGGTCCCGGGGGCTGGGGTGGCAGGAGCGTGTGGGGGCACCGGGACACCTGGGGCTGGGCCTCGCCCCGGAGGCCAGGGGGAGCTGACACAGGTGCCTGGCCTCTCTCCGCCAAAAAGCATTTTTTCATTTAAACATGTTTTTAAGAACAGGGAAAATCAAACAAAACCCCAAGGTATTCTGCCCTCCCCAGAGCCAGCCCTAGACCGTCAGTTTTTGACTCCTTCCCTCCTCTTTTTGGTTTTTTTCCTTTCTCCTTTAAGCACTTACATGGGTTGGGGGGTCTGGCTGGGTTGGGGCTCTCTGGGGGTCCGGGGGTCTACAATGCTTCTCGGTTGGGGTTTGCTGCTGCCCTTCTCCCCTCCCGGCCTCGGCTCAGCACGAGGATTCGCCACTCCCCACCACCACCCAGCCCCACCTCTCCCTCCAGGTTTCCCATCTTCCACCCCAAAAATGTCTTTGTCTCTCTCTTTTTGTTTTGTTTGTTGTTGGTTCTTTTTGGTTTTGGTTTTGTTTATCTTTTCTGTTTTTTGTTTCTTGTTTTCTGTTTTTGTTTTTGTTTTTTTTTTTTACAATTTTGAGGTCTTTGTGTTCAAGGAGAAGCTATTATATTTTGTTAAGAAAGTGGGGGGGAAAAAACCAAGAGGCCACCGTGCCTTTATAAAGAAACAAAATAAAGTTTGTACTTTGTTTTTTAGATTCTGTGTCTCCTGGGTGTGTGCTGTCCTTAGGAGCTGGGGAAGGTTTCTAGACTAGAGTATGGGGTGCTCTTGGGGCCCACCAGAGGGGCCTGGGTGTGGCTGAGCACAATGACTTCCCCCAGCTTGAGCGCTGTGTTGCAATGAGCAGTCAGGGCAGGGTCCCCAGACTCCCTGGGATTACTCCCGCAATCGTGCAAAAAGGGGAGATAGTGTTCGGGGTGGGAGGAGTGTCTCCCAACTTGGTGGGAGGCAAGGAGAGAATGAACGACCAAGAAACAGGTTCCTATCTCTTAGAGAAAGGACACAGGATGTTCAGGGGTCCTGGTTGTCCCTAGGCTTTGCCACTTCCTCATCTTGTGTAACCTCCCTGAACCTCAGTCTCCCCGGCTACAGAAGGGAAGGGAGTATTACCTCCTGGTGTGGTAAAGAGATCAGGTCCTGGAGTCTGTCTGCCAGCAGTCAGTTCCTCCTTGGGTGAGCCCGTTGATCTCTGAGCATCCGTTTCGTCATCTGAAGTTGGAAGTCAGTGGCACAGGGGCATTTCGAATTACTGGGTAGGGAGGTGGACCTTTAACTCTTAATCCTTCATGCCCAGAGACAGCTTTACAGTGTTCCCCTTGGGGTGCCTGGGTGGTGCAGTCGGTTGAGCGGCTGACTCTGGGTTTCATTGTCTCAGGTCGTCATCTCAGGTTTGTGAGATCGAGCCCTCCATTGGGCTCTACGCACAGGGTGGAGTCCGCTTGGGACACTCCCTCTGCTCTTCCCCTCCCACATGCGCTCTCTCTTCTCTCTCTCAAATAGGTAAATAAATCTGAAAAAAAAAAAAAAAAACCCCAAAGTGTTCCCTTTTTCCTGCTTTTCCTCATGCACACATTGTGACAGGTACATGGACACTGAGGCCAGAGCAGAACGGCCAATTCACATCTCACCCCAGGAGCTTGTTGAATAGAAAGGCAGGCAGGAGCCTGAACGGTTTTTGGTTTTTTGTTTTTTTAGAACTTTTACTTTTTTTTAGATGAAATTTACGTAACTTAAAATTAAGTATTTTCAAGTGAACGATAAAGAGGCACTTAACTATATTCACATTGTTGTGTAACCACCACCTCTATGCACTTCCAAAACCTTTCAATCACTCCCAATGAACTCCTTACCCCCTAATCTCCCCATTCTTCCTTCCTCCCAGCCCTTGGCAACCACCAATCTGCTTTCTGCTCGCGTATTTGTTTGTTTTTTAAAGATTTTATTTATTTGACAAAGAGAGACAGCAAGAGAGGGAACACAAGCAGGGGGAGTGGGAGAGGGAGAAGCAGGCTCCCTGCTGAGCAAACAGCCTGATGTGGGGCTCGATCCCAGGACCCTGGGATCATGACCTGAGGGGAAAGCAAACGCTTAACTGATTGGAGCCACCCAGGTGCCCCTGCTCGGGTTTTTTAAAAATGAAAGTATAATTTACATTCGGTAAAATTCACACTTTTTAGTTTTTGGTTGTGTGAGTTTTAACAAATGCATACAGTTGTGTAACCATCACCACAATCCTCATCCTCATTGCCCCTACTGTCCCTTTGTAGTCCAGACGCTGGCAACCACACTGATCTGTTCCTATAGTTTTGCCCTTTCCAAAATGTCTTATAAATGGAATCATACTATGTTTAGCCTCTTGACTCTAGCTAGCTTCTTAACTTAGCATTATAACAAATTTTCCTTTCTTGGGTCTATCTAGCTAAATTTGCTTAATTACATTAAAATGCGTGTCTGAGGGGAGGGGCTTCACTAGGATCTGGGTGGGGACGCCCCTTCCCAAAGCCAGCGGAAGCGACCCTTTTCAGCCAGGTGCAAAGTGCCCTGGACGGGTTCCATGCAGCTCCTAAGAGCATCAATAGAGGGCGCTGTGGGCCCAGAACGCCAGGCCCAGTGAGGGCGGAGGCTCCGCCTCTTTCCGGTGCCCGCGGGACTGCTCAGTTCCTATAGGCCAGAGGAGGAACTTGGGGGCGGGGTCGGAAAGTCCCCTCCTCCGACTCAGTGGCGCTCCTGGCAACAGCAGGCGGCGGAAGTCAAGAGCGCGGACGCAGCCCCGCCCCTTCCCGGACTTGCCCCCCGTCCTCCCGCCCCCTGGGCGCGCATGCTCCTTGGCGCCTCAGGCAGCCTTGAGCGCGCTCCCGTCAGCCCGCTCCTCTGGCCCCACCCCCGGTCTCGCCCCCGCGCGCTCTCACGCACGCCTCGCACGCAAACGCCGCAAACGCGCGGCTTTCGTGTGTTCTCCGCGCGGAGGCGCTCGCTTACTTCCTTCCGCGCCCGCCGAGCCTGGGACTAGCCCTGCGGTCTAGGGCTAGTAGGCGGCGCGGTACGGCGGGAGTCTTAGATGGTTTAGCGGCCGCAGTGAAAGGAACAGGTGACGTTAATTTTAATGACTTGTTTAATTTTTAAGGCACAGCATCCGCAACAGTGTCATTTCAGAACAGGTGATGAATGTAAGAAACTACGCACGAAATAACCTTTTCTTCCTGCCATATTTGGGAACCTTGTCTGTCCTAGCCGGACTTATGTGGGGACAGCCACGGGTGCAGGGTCGGCAGCCACGCGTGGGGCAGCGACAGGGTCCAGGGTCGGCAGCCACGCGTGGGGCAGCGACAGAGTCCAGGGTCAGCAGCCACGCGGGGGGCAGTGACAGGGTCCAGGGTCAACAGCCACGCAGGGGGGTAGTGACAGGGCCCAGGGTCAGGAGCCACACATAGGATAGTGACAGGGTCCAGGGTCAACAGCCACGCAGGGGGATAGTGACAGGGCCCAGGGTTAGGAGTCACATGGGGGCTAGTGACAGGGCCCAGGGTCAGGAGCCACACATAGGATAGTGACAGGGCCCAAGGTCAGGAGTCACATGGGGGGTAGTGACAGGGCCCAGGGTCAGCAGCCACATGGGGGGTAGTGACAGGGCCCAGGGTCAGCAGCCACATGGGGGGTAGTGACAGGGTCCAGGGTCAGTAGCTACATGTATGGTGGCTCTGGTCCAGATGGCCATACCACCTGGGGGCCAGGCCTGGTGGTCTGGAAGGGCATGGTGTCCTGCAGGCTTTGCATAGCCTGGCTTGGGAGGAGGAATAAGTGGAGAAGATGTGGGAATGGTATGGCATAGGACATCCAAGGCTGCTAAGAAGCTTGGACTGTATTTTTTGTGGGAACAATTAG
Source organism: Eumetopias jubatus (assembly GCF_037043125.1). Classification (NCBI taxonomy): domain Eukaryota; kingdom Metazoa; phylum Chordata; class Mammalia; order Carnivora; family Otariidae; genus Eumetopias; species Eumetopias jubatus. The sequence continues at coordinate 72,561,325 of NW_028274818.1, read as the reverse complement.
GTGTCCAGGGAGGTACTGTGCACCCCTTCACCCAGCCTCCCTAGTGTTAACGTCTTGCATACCTCAAGTACAGCAGCAGAACCAGATCATCGTGACTGGCGCACCAGCCCTATTCAGTCACATTTTACCAGTTTTATGTGCTTTCGTTATGTGTGTGTGTTGATGGACCGTTTTGTACCAGCGATGTATGAGTTGCTCTGCATCTTCACCGGCAATCATCGTCAGAATATAATTGCATCTCTTCAACCTTTCTGGTAGGTGTAGAGTGGAATCTCACCACTGTTTTAATTTCTATCACCATGGACTAGTTTTGCCTATTTTAGATCATCATACAAATTGTATAGTATTGGGGCGCCTGGGTGGCTCAGTTGGTTGAGCGACTGCCTTCGGCTCAGGTCATGGTCCTGGAGTCCCAGGATTGAGTCCCACATTGGGCTCCCTGCTCAGCAGGGAGTCGACTCTCCCTCCGACCCTCTTCCCTCTCGTGCTCTCTGTCTCTCATTCTCTCTCTCCAAATAAATAAATAAAATCTTTAAATAAATAAATAAATGTCCAAATTGTATAGTATTTATACTCTTACTGTCTGCCTTCTTTTGCCCAACACAATGTGTATGGTTTTGTGTGTATCAGCAGTTTATTTATTTTTACGCCCAAGTCTATTCCGTTGCGTGAATATACCACAGTGGATTTAGCTGTTCACCTAGCCGTGGACATTTAGGTTGCTTGCAACTTATAGCTATCATGGATGTAGTTTATTTTATTATTATTATTTGTTAAGATTTTATTTATTTATTTGACAGAAAGAGACATAGCAAGAGAGGAAACAGAAGCAGGGGGAGTGGGAGAGGGAGAAGCAGGCTTCCCGTGGAGCAGAGAACCCGATGCGGGGCTTGATCCCGGGATCCTGGGATCATGACCTGAGCTGAAGGCTGGTGCTTAATGACTGAGCCACCCAGGCGCCCCTTATTACTGTTTTTTGTTTTTGTTTTTGTTTTTGTTTTTGTTTTTTAAGTAGGCTCCACGCCCAGCATGGAGCCCAACACGGGGCTTAAATTCATGACCTGAGTTTAAGATCAAGAGTAGGATGCTTATGGTGCGTGGGTAGCTCAGTCTGTTAAGCGTCTGCGTTTGGCTTGGGTCCTGGGAGGGTCTGCTCAGCAGACAGCCTGCTTCTCCCTCTGCTGATCCCCCTGCTTGTGCTCTTTCACCCTCTCTCTCTCAAATAAATGAATAAATCTTAAAAAAAAAAAAGTAGGATGCTTAACTGAGCTACCGAGGTGCCCCTATCATGAATATCATGAATGTATTTTAGTAGATACTTTTCCCCCCAAATGGATTGTGCCAATTTCCCCTCCTACTGTCGTGTGTGTGAGGAGGTAAAGTGGCAGTGGAGGAGAAAATACATCTCCAACATGTACCATTGATCCTCTTTGTGTTCTTTGGGAGGGGACTGGGCATTCTTGGTTCCTGGTGGCCTCCCTTGTCCTATTTTAAGGGTCTCTTTTAGGGATAAACCTTATGGAAATGTATGTGTGCTGATGTTCTCAAGGATCATTAAGTTACACTGCGTCCTCCTTACAAAGAAGATCCTCGGAAGAAATTCCTGTGGAGTCTCAGTAGCAGAAATAATTTCATTTCTCCTGAGCAGTTGGTTTGCTCTTATTTTAAGGACACTGTGAATTGGCGAGTGATCGAGTTACACACATGTGAGGTCCTTACGCGCGAAGTGCCGGTTGCATTTGTGTCAGCCTTACGAATGGCTCCATTTTGTGTGCCAGCCTTGGTGTGGTTTTCTTCTGCTCTAACCTTCAGTTCTTGCTTTCTTGCTATACTTTATGAGTACTCGGGAGCCATCTTCATGCTTTTCTGGCACAGGTGGGTTATCATAAATAAATGCCGCGTCTGCCACGATTTGGGATGTGTTTGCCCAGCTCTGCGATGTTTGAAGGGTTGTCTGGCAGAAGTGGGAGCCTTCCTGTGACCTCAGCCTCCTTAGCTGGTGATGAGCTGGCTTCAGAATGGCTTGAGACAAGTATGTAAAGCACAAGGAAATCCTCCAGCTGCCTTTGGAGCCTGCTGGCCGGGCCATCCTTCGCCTCAGACCTTGCTGGCTCTGGTTCCATCCTGTACCACCCGAGCCTTTCTGACTGTCCCTTCTTTATCCAGTTGCCTCTCTGCTTTTCTGGGTGCCCCTGTGCTGTGCCATTTGCCTTTTTCATTCTCTCTCGAGTTCTGCTTGCCCTCCGTTGCCCTGCAAGTCCTGGGCTAGGCATGGAGTCAGTACCACCCCCTGTCCTGGTCCCCTCTCTTCTCTGGCCCTGCCGGGTTGCAGGTTTCTGGTGTTGATGGACAGGAGCGCATGCTGACCGAAAGGAGAGGATAGGACTGGGGGCTGCAGGGCCTACATGTGGCAGCTGTAGAAAGGAATGCCCTCCCCAAACCCACTCTCCCCCCACCTCACCCCTGGTGTTGAAAAGGAGCGAGGAGTGACAGCTGCAGAATTTCCTGAATTAGGGGGCCTAAGTCACAGGCTCCCCATCCCACCCCCGGGGTGCGGCTGGTTCTGGTGGACAGCCTCTGGATCTAATTACAGAGGGAGCAGGAAAGTGACTAGAGAAGGCTGCACGTGCTGCACGGGTATCAGAGATCAGCTGGTCTGGCTCCCATTGCCTCCCGCCCTGCGGGAGATAAAGAGGAGGTCGGAAAACCGGAAGAGAGAATTGATGAAAATCTCCTGTTCCTCTATCAGAAGGAAGTGTCGGTGGGGTTGGGTAGGCTCTGGGGCTTAACGGGGGGTGGGGGTGGGGCTGCTCGTTTGAGATCAGGGAGGGGATCCTTGAGAGATCCAGCGGGAAGGTGAGGTGGCAGGTGGGGAGGTGACCCTGGAGCACTGTGGCTTGTTCTGGGCCTCATGTGGTATATTGGACAGGGCAGAACTAGCGCTCTCTGCTAGTGAGTTCCCTGCTAAGGGAGGTGTTCGGACAAGGCTGCACAGATACCACAGTTTTTGTGGAGGGGATTCCTGCCCTGGCTGGAGCTCTAACAGGGCTAGGTGAGGGCTCTCTAAGAATTATGACCTGAGGGGTGCCTGGGTGGCTCAGTCGGTTAAGCATCCGACTCTTGGTTTCGGCTCAGGTCTGATCTCAGGGTCGTGAGATGAAGTTCCCTGTTGGGCTCTGTGCTCAGTGGGGAGTCTGCTTGAGATTCTCTTTCTGTCTGCCCCTCCCCCAATGCTCCCTATCTCTCTCTCTCAAATAAATAAATAAATCTTAAAAAAAAAAAGAATTATGACCTGAAAGTTTATTTTCAGTGGAATCTACCTTCCTTTTTTTTTTTCTTAAGATTTTATTTATTTGAGAGAGAGAGAGAATGAGAGATAGAGAGCACGAGAGGGAAGAGGGTCAGAAGGAGAAGCAGACTCCCCGCTGAGCGGGGAGCCCGACGCGGGACTCGATCCCGGGACTCCAGGATCACGACCTGAGCCGAAGGCAGTCGCTTAACCGACTGAGCCACCCAGGCGCCCAATCTACCTTCCTTTTTAATCTCTTGCTTTCCGAACAAAATGTCCTTTTTTGTTCTTTGATTTTAAAAAAAATTATGGTTAAAATTTACTGTTTTAATCATTTTTAATTTTTTTAAAGGATTTTCAGGGTTTTTTTTTTTAAAGATTTATTTATTTATTTTGAGAGACTGAGAATGAGAGAGAGAGAGAGAGAGAGAGCACATACATGAGGGGGGGAGGGTCAGAGGGAGAAGCAGACTCCCCGCTGAGCAGGGAGCCCGATGTGGGGCTCGATCCCAGGACTCCAGGATCATGACCTGAGCTGAAGGCAGATGCTTAACAGACAGAGCCACCCAGGCGCCCCTGTTTTCATTATTCTAAATAGAAACTCTAACCATGAAACTCTTAACTCCTCTGCCCCCTTCCCTCCACCCATGGCACCCACCATTCTACTTTCTGTCTCTGACTTTTCTGGGTACCTCATGTAAGTGCAGTCACACGATATCTGTCTCTTATGGGCTCACTTGCCTCCTCTCAAAATTCATGTTGAAGTCCTAACTTCTAGTATCTCAGAATGTGCCTATACTTGGTTTTGGGGTCTTTACTGAGGTCACTGAGGTAAAATGAGGTCATATGGGTGGGCATTAACCTAATATGATTGGTGTCTGTACAAGAAGAGGAGATTAGGACACAGATAACACAGACCAGGAGATGACCATGTGAGGAAACAGTGAGGAAAGGGAGCCGTCTACAAGCCACGGAGACAGACCTCAGAAGAAACCAGCCCTGCTCATACCTTGATCTCAGACTTCCAGAACGGCAAGAAATTAGTGTCTGTGGTTTGTCATGGTGGCCCCAGCAAACGAGTGCAGTGTGCTTCTGTGACTGGTTTATTTCGTTTAGCATTAACATTTCGAAGGCTCATCCATGTTGCAGCATGTATTAAAATTCCATTTTTTATGGCTGAATAATATCCCATTGTATGGATAGGCCACACTTGGTTCCTCTGCTCATCTGCTGATGGGCATCTGGGTTGTTTCCACCTTTTAGCTCTTGTTTATTGTGCTGCTGTGAACATGGCCGTGCAAGGACCTGTTTGAACCCAGATGGGGCATCTTGTTTTTTTTTCTTTTAAAGATTTATTTATTGGGGCACCTGGGTGGCTCAGTTCGTTAAGTGTCTGCCTTCAGCTTGGGTCACGATACCAGGGTCCTGGGATTGAGTACTGTGTCAGGCTTCCTGCTTGGTGGGGAGCCTGATTCTTTTCCCTCTGCTGCTCCTCCTGCTTGTGCTCTCTTTCCCTCTCTCTCTCTCTCTCAAATAAATCAATGAAATCTTTCAAAAAAATAATAAAGATTTATTTAGGGGGGGAGGGGCAGAGGGAAAGAGAGAGGGAGAATCTTAAGCAGACTCCCCATGCTGGGCTTGATCTCATGACCCTGAGATCAGGAGCTGAGCTGAAATCAAGGGTCGGATGCCTGACTGAGCCACCGAGGCGCCCTCAGATGGGGCATCTTTAAATCACATGCAGTTAGCCCTTTAAATGGTGCTGGGTTCACACTTTTCCCTTCTGCCTGTTTTGGCTTCTGGTGTCTTTCTCTGGCCCTTCAGCCTGCGCCTTTCCCTATTCTTCCACACAGCCCTCCACACCCTTTCCCTGACACGCCAATTCCTCTCTTCCCCTGACGGTGTTCACTTGGATTGATGGGAGCAGTCACGGTTTTGTGAGTCAGGCACATCCGGGTTCAAATTTGGATCGCTCTGCTCCTATGTGGTGGTGTTGAACAAGTTACCACAGCAGTCGGAGCCTTGGCCTCCTCACTGTGAATGGTGGTAGCATGCCCACCTCTCCTGACACGTGAAGCATCTGGCCCGGAGTGGGCGCGTCATTGACCTTGACTTCCTTTTCTGTCCCAGGACCAAGTGCTGCCTCCAACCCCTCATGGCGAGCCCTTCCCCCCAGCCATGAACATGGATGGAAGACTCAGTATTGGTGTATTAATCAGGTTCTCCAGAGAAACAGAGACGATAGGATATCTGTTTATAGAGAGAGGTTGTGGGGACCAGAAAGTCAGAAATCCACAGGGGAAGCTGGTGGCCAGAAATTCTGGCAAGAGTGATTGTTGCAGTCTTGAGTCAGAAAGTAGTCAGAGGCAGCGTTCCTTCTTCCTCCGGGATTGGGGAAGTGAGCACAGCCTTTATTCTTAAGACCTTCAACTGATGGGATGAGGCCCACCCACATTATGGAGGGTGATCTGCTTGACTCAGAGTCTACAGATTAAATGTGATGCCCATGTAAAAAATAACTGCACAGTAACGTTCAGGCTGATATTTATCAAACAACTGGGCACCATAATCTAGCCAAGTTAACACATTAAATTAACCATTGTGGTTGGTAACTCCCCAGCTTTCTTCAGACTGGTCTATAGATTGATTGTAATTCCAATTAAAATCCAAGAAGGCCTTTAAAGAGCAATTTACAGGCTGATTCCAAAATTCATATGGATGTGTAAAGGAATTAAAATAGCCCAAACAATTTTTTTAAGTTTATTTATAATCTCTATACCCAACATGGGTCTCGGACTCATGACCCTGAGATCAAGCATCACATGCCCTTCTGACTGAGCCAGCCAGACAACTTCAAAACAACTTTTTTTCTCTTTTTGGTGGGGGAGGGGAGGAGAAAGAAGGAGAGAGAGAATCCTAAGCAGGCTCCATGCCCGGCACAGAGCCTGACATGGGGCTTGATCGCATGACCCTGAGATCATGACCTTAACCGACTGAGTCACTCAGGCACCCCCCCAAAAAAAACTTTTAAAAGAAGATCAAAGTTGGAGGATTCACACTATGTGATTTTAAGACTGATTAGGAAACCACAGTGGAAGGACGGACACATAGACCAACAGAAAGAATACAGTTCGGAAGTAGCTTTACACACATATGGTCAATTGATTTTCAGTAAAAGGTGCAAAGGCAGTGGAGTGGAGGAAGGATAGTCTCTTCAACAAATGCTGACACAACTGGCTATCCACATGCGAAAATCTAAACTTGGGTTTATACCTTGCAACATATTAAAAATTACACAAAATGGATCATAGATCTAAAGGTAAAACCTAAATTATTACACTTCTAGGCGAAAACAGGAAAACATCTTGGGCATCTTGGGTTAGGCGAAGAGTTCTTTGGATTTGATAAAAATTATGAACTTCTCTTTGAGAGACACCTCAGTGCATGAATACAAGCCACCGATGGTGAGAATATTTACAAAGTACGTATCTGAGGAAGGGCTTGTATTCAGTGTATGTAAAAAAAACTATCAACACTGAAAAGAAGAAACCAACCCATAAAAAATAGGTGAAAGATTTGAACAGGTGCTTCACCAAAGACACATGAAAGAAGCAGATGACAAATACGCACATGGAAACATGCTTAATATCCCTAGTCAGCGGGAAAATGCAGACTGAAACTACAATAAGAGACCACAATTTACCTACAAGAATGACTAAAACCTGAAAGACTGACCATACCAAGGATTGGCAAGGATGTAGAGGGCCTGGTGGTGGGAATGTAAAATGGCACAGTCATCTTTTTTTTTTTTTTTAAATCTTTATTTATTTGAGAGAGAGCGAGTGAGAGAGGGAGCATGAGAGGAGAGAGGGTCAGAGGGAGAAGCAGACTCCCCGCTGAGCAGGGAGCCCGATGGGGGACTGGATCCCAGGACTCCAGGATCATGACCTGAGCCAAAGGCAGTCGCTTAACCAACTGAGCCACCCAGGCGCCCAATGGCACAGTCATCTTAGAAAAAAATTAAATAGTCTCCCACCATGCGATCCAGCCCCTCCCCTCCTGGGTATTTACCCAAGAGAGGGGAAAGTGAACGTGTATAGGTTGCATTGTGTATGAATGTTCACAAACTTGGAAACAATCCAGATGTCTCTCAAGAGGAGAATGGATGGCAAATTGTGCTCAGTCCTTACAGTGGAATACTCTTGAGAATAAAAAGGAATTGAGCTATCAATACATAACTGCAACGTGAATAGATCTCAAAATAATTATGCCGAGTGAAAGAAGCCAGATAAAAAAAGAACACATACGATGAGGTTCCATTTGTATCCAAATCTAGGAAATGCAAAATAACGTGTAGTGACAGAAAGCAGCTCCATGCTGGTTGCTGGGGAAGGGGGTGGGCAGAGGGGACTAGGAAGGGACACGAGGAAAATTTAGGAGAGGAATCTGTTTGTTATTTTAATTGTGCTTCTACGCGTACGTCAAAATGTATCAGATGTGAATAGTGTTCTGTGCTGCATGTGGATTATACCTCAGTAAAGCTGTCTCAATGTAAAGCCCATAGAAGAATGGCCAACTGACTTCAGCTCTTTTCCTCATGGCCTACCACTACCCTCACAGTGACACCCTCCCCTCCAGCCAGACCAGCCAGTGTCTGCTGTCCCTCAGCTTCATAGAACTGGCTCTTAGGGGCCATCACATGCCCTTGGGAAAATTACATCAAATAGCACATTACAGACATGATGGAAGGTTCTGGAACCCCCCTGTCACTGGAAATGGATCTCTGTCCATTGGCTTACATCACAGCATGGGACACGACTCCTAGCTCTCCCTTTTTTGCTCCCGTCAGCATTCTGTATCTTCTGGAGGCCTGAGAAGGTTAAGCTTCTAGCCGTTGACCTCAGAGGTCAGATGTTGCAGGTTTCTTTTAACTGGCCATTGTGGCTTCACCTTCCTGACCTTTAGGGAGGGGCCGAGATGTAGGTAGGTGGCTATCACATAGAATCTCTCTGGCTTTGCTCTTCGGCTCCTTCATTCACAAAACCGAGGTGTGTGAAGGTCAGTGACTTTGTCTCAGACTTCAGATCAAGTTAGCTCAGATACCACGAAGGCTTGAGTTCCTAGCCCCTAGACCTAACCCAAGGGATGCCCCACGTTTTCTCCACCACCTCTGCCCTGTGACCCATGTCAGATGACCCCAGGGCTGCTTGGGGGAGAGAATCTGGCCCCAGCCGTGCCTTCTGGGGCCAGGCAGCTGGCCGGGCAGTGGCAGAGTGAGCCTCCGCACAGTCAGGGTCTGTGCTGCTTCTCCATCACGTCCACCCAGTTGCCCTAGTGACTGTGTGACCCTTCTCCCCCACCCTGCGCCGTCACCCGCCCTATAAATAGAGGCGAGGAGCAGCTGGGCTCTCTTGGCAGTCACCATGAGGACGCTGGTCCTGCTCTGCTGCTTCGTGGCGTCGCTCCTGCCCCTAGGACAAACAGGTATTATGACCCTCACCCCTGTCAGCCAGGCCAGACAGTGACCCTCATGTGCCCCGAGGTCTTATGTTTACTGTGGGGGGGCGACGGGGGAGGGAGGCTCAAGTGATAGATGGAGGATGAGGCCTCCTCTGTGGCTCCTGAAGTTGACGGCAAACCTTGACTCTGGGCCGGTCTCATCATTGTCTCCGTCCCCTTCTCCCTGGGGCCCAGGAGAAAACTGGGTTCAGAGACCCCAAGAGCAGTCAGGGGCTCACGGGGAGGCCAGAGGAAGTGGGAGCCGTGGACTGAGAGGTGCAGGCAGGTGTGAGGCCTGAGCCAAGGGCCGGGAGCCAAAGGGCAGGTCTGGCCAGTAGATGCTGGGGAAGGAGACCCCGAAAGTTAAGACTAGGGGACCCTCCTAGATGGACAAAAGAACCCAGTCCTGGTGCTCGAGGGGCCCTGGAAGTCTCAGTCATGTTGCCCTCCTACTTGGTGGAGATTGGGCAGGGGGCTGGCTTTGCATGATTGAGGACCAGGTACAGTGGACAGAATTGCGGCTGTCTGGGGAACGGTGGAATAGAGGAGGTGGTCAGTTTGGTACGGGATTGGAGATGTAGTTGGGGATTGGGCACAGAGTTCAGGAGAGGAGTGGGATACTCCAAAGTACCCCTGAGCCAGGCTGGGGGCTTCAGTGGAAGGGGGCGGAGGGCCTGTGTGCATGGATTTTCCTCTGGGATCTCGGCACTTTGTGTGGCAGAGGTGGAGGCTCAGGTTACAGCATGGGAGTTATTTATAGGGATGGAGGGGACACCAGAGGGTTTGCTACCTCTCTCTTCCTGAGACTCCTGGGGCTGGGTCCCCCTTGGGGATGCTTCAGGGGTGATCTGGGGTGCCCCCAGGAATCTGGGTCTCTTGCTTTGTTTTGCCATGTGTTGGCAGTCTTCAGATGCACAGGGGACCATGGGGTCCAGAGGCCCAGCCTCTCCAACCTTCGAGGTTCTGTTTGTTGAGGTCCCAGCCCCTGCCACTAGAGCAGGTGGTGGGCAGAAGCAGAAGGTGTTCCCTCGGGGGGTTAGGGATCAAGGTGGGGGGCTCCGGCCTTGCATGTACTGCTGGGTCCCGCCCTTGTCTGCCCTTGAGTTAATTTGGGCCTTGCAGGGCTGCCGTGGCTGGAGTGGTGAGGATGCCAAGCGGCTGTCAGGTGGCTAAGTATGGAAACAGCAGTGTAATTGGATCCTGAGCTCCCCTTCACAGCCCTTGCCCTGCTCTGCCCAGCCCCAGCTGCCACCTCGCCTCACTTCCACACAGCCGGCCCAGGGACTTTTAGCCTTTTAGGGACATCCTTCATCTTTCCTCCCAATGAGGGAACTGGACATCTGGAATGTTCCACGGGTCTCACTGGGGGATCTTGCTGTGGGGAAAGGAGGCAGGCAGGTAGGCACTTTGTGTGAAGATCCTCTCTGTGCACGCTCTTTCCTTCCTGGACTCTGCAGTGTGCCCCTGGCCTGGCTTCCAGGGAGGCCTTGCTCACCACGTGCAGGGTGCCCTCTCTCCACCCAGGGGTAGATTTTATCACTCTTCCAGCTGTAGGTTACCCTAAAAGACAGCTCTCTCTTGCACCCACTGGGAGGTTCCAACCATGAGGGTGGCTTCTCCCTGCCCCTATAATGACGGTCCTTCCTACTGGTTGATTTCCCCCTAGAATTGTGCCACTAAGTAAATGCCATCTTGCCCAAGGGCAGCAGCTTTGCTCCTGAACTTCCCACCCTACCCCTGGACGCTTGCCCCTCACTGCATTGCAGGCGGGCTTTCTCTCTAACCTACTTCCTGCTTCCTGGGGGTGAAGCTGCCCTTCCTTCTTTGGTCCCCATGTTGCTTCTATGGTCTCCTGGACCATGGCAGCCTCTTCTTGTTCCCAAGCAAGGGACCAAGGGCCTCTCCTGATGCTAGGAACAGCTGGAGCTGCCAGGGCCCAATCACCAGGCACCCCTCGAGTCTCCACCCCCCATCCATGGCCCCCAGGCATTTGTGACCACTGGGGTCCTCCTCTTTGTCTTGGGGACTTGGCCTGGTGACAGGCCTGCTCAAGGACAGGGTAAAGCAGCCTTGAGTTGCTTTACTGTGTCCCCTCATTTTCGAGGTAAGAGTGAAAGCCAGAGGCATGAGAGATGCACACAAGGTTAGGCAGTGAATTATGGACAGGCATGTGTAGCCCAGGGCCGTCGCCCCCCACCCCGGAGTTCCTGTCCTCCCCTCAGCCTCTCTCTCTCTGACAGCCACCTAACTCCCTCTGCCTTTGGAGAGGCTGCCTGTGGGGAGCTTTGCTCCGGATGCCTCTGATCCTTTGACTCCTCCGAGGGTGGGGTGGGGTGGGGAGTGGCCAGTGCTGAGGAAGCAATTGGGTTCAAGCCAGTCGTGTTTGTTAGGCTGGATTCAGGACATCTTTGCTTCCTGTTGCCTGCTTGATGCAGAGAGTGGGGCAGATGGGGATTCTGAGTCTGTTCCTCCTCCTCCAGCCCAGCCCAGCCCTGGTTTGCAGACTTGCAGCCTGCTCTGGCCTCCACCCTGCCATCCCAATGGGGAGAAGTTGGTGCACGCTGGGGCTGACCTGCCCCTCCATGAGAGATGAGGGTCTGTCCGGAACCCCTCTGTGGCCCCTCCTCCCCCACCCCAGGCTGGTTATATCCAGAAAGATTCTGTATTCATGTTCCCTCAACAGGACAGCCCTCCTGCCTGACCAACCATGGGGAGGGCTACTGAGAGAAGGTCATAACCTCAGAGGCCTTGGGGAGAAAGCAGAAGCCTTGGCAGCCCCCCTGCAAACTGTATCTCCAGTGATTTCCCTGACTCCTGGCTCAGTGCAGCTGGAGGAGACCGTAGGGAGCATCTTGTCTGCCATTTCCCACGACGAGTCTACAAAGCACACACTGGGATTTGCCAGTGGATGTGCACACCTTGCTTGGTGGTCTGTGGAACCAGAGTTTGGGAAATGCTGGTTTTGTCCCACATCTGGGTGTGACAGTGAAAGTCACACAGCTAGTTCAAGGCAGGGCCAGAGCTGGAATTCAGGTCTCCTTGCTCCCGCAGAAGGAGGTCAGATGAGGCCAGCTGCATTCCCCCTGGCCATTTGGTGCTCATTTAGGTGTGGTGGGCTGAGAAGGAGCCTAATCACTATGGACACAGGAGGAAGATGGCTCTTTCTCTTTGGTAGGGTCTCAGGGCCAAGGGCAGGGTCTGGGTGCTGTACCTTCTGGCCTGGAATGAGGGTGCGGTGGAACGGTGGACAGATGTGGGGTCTGCTGCTGTGGGATGCTGGGTTAAGCTCTCTCCTGGACAGCTTCCCTGCTCCAAATCCAAATCCAGACCCACTCCCTGCACAACCCCTCACATTTATATATTGCTTGAGTGCAAAGCCTTTCATTCAAATACCTTACCACATCTCACCATGTATTAATCATTCCAGATTTATGGCGTGCCTCCTATTGTTTAGGCGTGGTACTGGAGGGATCCAGACAGGCATTGTGTCCTTGGCATGCTTACCTCCAGTTTGGGAGATAGGGCATCTCCCATCTTGTACCTGCACGCACACAAGCAGGACACACGTGAGCGTCATGAGGGAGGTCCAGGTGGAGTGAGGTGGGGTGGAAGCGCCTGGGGAGATTATTTTTAACTGAGTGGATCAGGAAATGTTTTACAGATGAGGGGATATTTGAGATGGGCCTTGAAGAAAGTAGCATTCAGACACGGAACGATGGAAGGAGGAGAATTCTACACAAGGGACAGGATGAGCGAACTCATGCCATCAGGAAAAGTTAGGGCTCTGGTGAGAACTGAGCAGGGAGAAGGGCAGGCAGAGTGAAGTGGGGATTGTGGGGAAGCTACTTGGAAGGCTGGTTTGGGCCAACCGTGAAGGGCCTCGCGTACTTGGCTGCCAAGATGGCTTTGTGCTGTTGGGCGGTGGGCAACCACTGAGGGCTTGGGAAGCATCCCTCCAGCAGGTGTTTGTGAGGAGGGGGAGGATGAGGGAGGCTGATTGGAGGACCTGTCAGAAATGCAGCTTAGAAGGTGTGAACTCCATGAGAGAGAGGGGGGCAGAGAGGAGGGACAGACCCAGCAGATAGCTGGGGTGGAGTCTCCTGGTCTCTGGCCAAAGGAAGCCCTCACGGGTCTAGTGTAGGTCGCTGGAGGCCTGATCTTGACTCCAAGAAAGAAAAAAAAAGACCAGGAACATAAAAGAACAGATTTTAAAAGTTCAGTTTGGGCTGTTATGAATCTGGGGTGCTAGGGGGACATCTGGATGGAGATAGTGGATATTGGAGGATTGAAAGGTCTGGAGATCCAGAGATGAGATCCAGTTGGGTGAAGATGAGGCTGTGAGGTCATGAAGGAAGCTGTTGCAGAGAAAGAAGAGATTCAGGGATGGTCGGTGGGCAGCACCAGATTCAAGCAATGGGAAGAGGAAGATGAGTGGATTTCAGGAAGAGGGAAAGGGACCCTGGAAGAGGCCGTGACCTGGAGGGCAAGGGAAGGGTGCATTCTGGAAGGGTGGTCGATGGGATGGAATGCCGCAGAGATGCCGAAGAAGATGAGGTGTCGGCTTTGATATCCCTGAGGTCGCTGGCAGAGCACGAAGGCCTTATGTGCATCTAGGGAGGGCGCAGAGGTGACAAATTTGGACAGTGGGCTCAGGAGGGATAGAGGACATGAAGGAGTACATGGGTAGGGGGTTTGCAGAGGTAGCAATTTTCCTTTTCAACACTAGAAAGACTAAGTGTGTTTATGGGCCGATGGTGAGGGTCCTAGGAGAGAGAAGGACTGACGGACACAAGGTGGAGAGGAAGTGACCAAGGTGTCAGACGTGTGGGGAGGGTGGGGCAGGTCTTAGGGGACACATGCCATGGCATCGTGGAGACCTCAGAGGGACACTGCACCTTCGAGGTAAACTCAGGAGCCGCAGTGCCAGTGAGGGAGCTCAAGTAGTGGAGAGGGTTCTCTGGCTTCCCTGGGATTGCTCTGGAGGGCCTGGAGGGCCACGGGGTGGGGTGGGGGAAAGCAACCAGACTATGAGGTGGAAGAGAAGGCCATTTGCCCCAAGTTGCCTGGTATGGAACAGCAGGACCAAGACCAGAGCCTGGTCTCTGGTGCTGGAGGAAAACCAGGCAGAGCCCAGAGACCAAGTCAGTGAACCGGCCTTTTTGTTCAGTGAATGTTGGCCCCTGGTAGGCTGGCCCCCTCCAGCCAGGGCTAAGTCCGACCCCAAGCTCCACCATCTAAGGTGTCCATTCAGCAACTGTTCCTGGGCCTGCGATGGGAAAAGCTCTGTGTTTGGACTCCGTCGAGTTCAGTGACTTAGTGGGAGCTGGCTCAGAGGTTCGCAGTGAGTTCCCCGGATGACAGCCTGGGTTCTCATTCTTGTGCAACAGAGACAGGTCCAGGCTCAGGTTCCCTCTGGGGTGTTTTCCTGGCCGGGAGGACTTTGCCACGCCCATCAGTAGGGCTCACTTTGGGATCAGGGAAGTCCTGTCCCCTTTGGTTTCAGCCACATCCCTCTCCAGCCCTGAAGGTGGTTTCGTTCAGAGTCAAGGTCCCAGGCAGGGACCTGTCCATGCTTGTCACTTCCTCATCCTTCCTCACAGAGGGCTCCCAAGCAGCCTTTCCGGAGTGGCCTGGTCTCAGAGTGGGGGGTTTGGGCAGCAGAACCTATTACTGCGTTTGAGAGTGCGGAGCTTTCAGGAGGTCAGCTGTTCATACCCCAGCCAGGCCTTGCAAGAGCCTCCTCTCTGGGGCCCTCAAGCTCTTCCCCAGCTGTGTGGAGAAGAGGCTGCCCCATGCTGCCCAGGGGGCAGGCGTGCCCAGTGGCCCAATTCTGAAGACCAGGAGACCATGGTGCCTTTGGACAGCTCCTGCCTGGTGCCATCCTAGGAGCCTGTCTTCCCTGGAACCATGTCATCAGAGCCACACAAAAACATAGTGCTGCTCCTTCTGCTCCAAATCCTGGGGCCCAGAAGGATTTCGGGTGGAATGTTGGCCTTGCTGAGGCAGGCCCCCCAGCTTCATAGCAAGGGTGTTATGCAGTGAGAAAAGGCTTTTTTCCTTCCATGCTAGGTGGACCCTCCCCCTGGGGGTCTTTGTCTTTTACAACCTTGACAGCACTGACCCTCTGGTTCTCTGTCAACTCCGAATGCTACAGGGCACAGAGTGGGTGTGGGCTGCGTGGTGAGCCCTGGGGAGAAGAAGGTCCCAGTGCAGAGTCCTGGAAGAAGGGGAGACGGGGCCCGCCCTGGGGAGCCCACCCTGGGTTGGGAACAGAATGAATTCATGATTAAGGGTGAGGGGCAGTATGTGGTCAGCAAGTGATGTAAGAATGCAACTGGCTTATGACCCAGCAATCACACTACTGGGTATTCACCCAGAGAATACAAATATGAGAAGTCAGAGGGATACATGCTCCCTGATGTTTACGGCAGCATTATCTGCAGTAGCCAAGGTATGGAAGCCGCCCAAGTGTCCATCGGTAGGTGAATTCATAAAGTATTATATATATATACACACACAATGGAATATTTTTCATCCATAAAAAGGAATGGAATCTTGCCATTTGCAACGACATGGATGGAGCTAGAGGGTATTATGCTAGGAGAAATAAGTCAGCCAGAGAAAAACAAATACCATATGATTTCATTCATATGTGGAATTTAAGAAACAAAACAAATGAGCAAAGGGAAAAATAAGAGAAAGACAAAGGAAGACACAGACTCTTAACTCTACAGAATAAACTGGTGGTACTGGGGGGGAGAAGTGTGTGTGTGGGGGGAGGTGGGGTGAAGCAGGTGATGGGGATGAAGGAATGCACCTGTCGCGATGAGCACCGGGTGATGTGTGGAAGTGTAGGATCACTGTATTGTGTGCTGGAAACTAATAGAACACCATGTGAACAACGTGTGATTGAAAACAAAAACTTAAACAAAAAAGATGTGGGGCACGCAGCAGCAACTGAGAGGAGGAACACACTAGAGAGAGGTGGGAAAGGTGGACCAATAGGGACCCCATCTGAAAAGTCAACTTTCCAGCCCCGAGGCCCTGGCTAGCCACACTGCTCAGACAGGAATGGGCCGTGTCTCTGCCCCCAGGAGCTGACTTCTATTTGGGGCGATGACACCCAGGGAGAGAAAATGTAACTACCCCCTGCTCCCCCGGCAGCTCTGGTTGGAGTTCAGAGGAGGGCTGGAAGGTCGGCCTCACAGAGGGGCAGGGTTTCAGCTGGACTGGGAGAAAGGGGACAGTCACTGGACCGTCACCTCCAAGAGGACAGGGGCTGTGCATTTATTTAACTTGCTTGGCTCTGCATCAGCGCCTAGCATGGTGCTTGGTTCGTGTGGTTCGTAGAAAGCACTAAACAGTGTCAGATGAATGAGACAATTTGTGCAGGCAGAGGAGGAAGGTGATCAGAACCAGGAGTGGGGACACTCGGAGCATTGTGCTGGCAAGGGTGGGAGGAGCCCAGCTCTGGCGTGGCTGTGGGGCTCCTGTTGGGGGGATCAGATACCCTGGTGGGCAGAGGGTCTGGAATGCTAAGCCAGGTGGCTCTCTCTGGGCCCTCAGCATACCCTAGCCCCTCCCCTTCTCCCTCTCAGATATTTTTGGATCCTTCTAGAGCAGCGACTGCATTCTGAGCTCAAACAGGTGCAGGCAAAGTCTGGCCTGGAGTTCTGGGCCCGTAGGAAGTGGGTTGTATTGGGAGCTCAGCCCAGAACCAGGCCAGGGGAGAGCCCTTGGGTTTGGGAGCCCCCTCCCTGCTCCCTCCCCCAAACAGCTCACTGCCAGAACTGGGCCCCTGGTCCTCTTCCAAGTGGCCATTCGGTTAGGACCTTGGCCAGCCCAGTTGTCCCCATAGAATTTTCCCTAGATGGCAATAGGTACAGACTTGACAAAGCCATTGCCTTGGAAACTGTGCCTCTGAGGGCACCTGGTCCCATAGCTGCCTGCCCTGTGCATCTGTGCCCACCAGAGGGGCTTCTCTTGTTTTGTCCCTGCATTTCCTCCTACCCTTTATGTCAGCTGGTAGAAGGCCACTTATTTCTCTAGCTTATCCCAGGAGGTCAAGACACCAGGAAGGGGTCTGGAAAGATTGGAGAAGGGTCATAGCCCTTGCCATGGGTCTGGGTACGGGCCGTGACAAGGATAGAAGCCCAGGGGCAAATCCACCTTTCTCCTGACTTTTCCTGCCTCAGTTTCCTTCCTGAATTGGTAGTTAGGCCAGCAGCCTCTTCATCTGGAGCCCTGTCACCCGAGGCCGCCCACCTGGGTTGCAGGATAGACAGCCTGTGGGGGCGGGGGGTGGAGCCCCGCAAACCCACAGGAACCGAGTGCAGAGCAAGCACCGGCTTTGTCACAAATTCACCACCAAGCCCCTTCCCATTTTGCACCTGTTTTTTTGCCCATAAAGCGGGATAATAATACTTGCCCTATTTACAGCATGGGGTTGTTATGTGACTAAATTTTAAACATGGCTATGAGATGCTTAACATGTTTTTGATATCACATACTTTTTAAGGTTGGAAGGACTATGGCAGTAATTATAGGCTGTCGCTGCTATTCCATTGGCTTGACATCTGCCACGGGTTTCCTCAAATATCATGAAACATGAACAATCAAGGGAATCCATCCATATCTCTGCCCCTTCTCAGGGCTGTTAATATCCTTCAGATTCTCTGTCCTCAAAGAGCTTACGAATCAGGAGGGGAGAGAGTCCCCGCTCCTGACAGGCGTAGGGAACCATATAAGGCAGATGTAATCAGGGGCTAAAAATAAGTAGCCTGAGTGTGCAGAGAAGGGGAGCAGGTGGGACATGGCCCGGGGCCACGGGGCTGGTGGGAGCACCAGCAGCTTAGTGGGAGAGGGGTCGGGAAGATCTTGTGGGGCCAGGCTTCAGTGCTGTCCCTATGTTATTTTCCTGGGGCCGCCGTAACAAACAACCACAAACTGGGTGGCTTCAAACAACAGAAATTTAACCTCTCATAGTTCTGGAGGCCGGAAGTTAAACACGGAGGTGTTGGCAGGACCCTGCCCCCTTTGAAGGCTCCAT
The DNA here is from genome assembly GCF_037043125.1 of Eumetopias jubatus. NCBI lineage: Eukaryota > Metazoa > Chordata > Mammalia > Carnivora > Otariidae > Eumetopias > Eumetopias jubatus. The sequence goes on along the minus strand of NW_028274818.1, from coordinate 72,543,488 downwards.
AGGAGGATCCTTCCTGCCTCCTCCAGCTTCTGGTAGATTCAGGCAGTCCTTGGCGTTCTTTGCCTTGTAGATGCATCTCTCCAGGCTCTGCCTCTGTGTCCTCATGGTCTCTTCTCTATGTCTCCGTGTGTCCTCTCCTCTTCTTGTAAGGACACCAGTCACTGGACTTAGGGTCCATCCTAATGCAGTATGGCCTCATCTTAATTACATCTGCACAGACCCTATTTCCAAATAATGTCCCCTTCCAAGGTTCCTGCTGGATGTGAATTGGGGGGAAGGGGCACTCTTCAACCTCTCTGGCTCCTTAGCCTCGGACTCGACAGTTGAGCGGTTGCTGGCTCTGAACATGTAGTTCCCGTCTGTCTCCTGGCTGGTGGTCCTCTGCTGGGCACAAATGGCACCTGTTTCCCTGGTCCTCTCTGTGGCCTCAAGGCCCACACAATTGCCCCAGCAGCTTGGAGCTCTGCTGACACACCCAGCCCAAGCGTGTTGAATGGGTGGATGGACAACTGGCCGGGGGCAGGAAGTTCCAGGAGGCCGTCCAGCCTAGCGCTGGTGCTGGGGAGGCTGGTGGGGGCAGTTCTCCAGCTCCCCGTTGGGTGTGCTCAGATACAGAGCCAGTTGGAGTAGGCCTGGTCTGGGGACCAGGGGCTCTGGTTCTTGGCTGGTTACGTGATGGAGAGAGCCGCAGGCCAAGAAGCCAGCGACTCAGGCCTGGCAGAGTTAGGCCCAGCTCTCCTGTGTGAGTACCTGTGCCCAGCCCCTCAGAGTCCCCGGTCCCAGCTGCAGCGGGAGAGTGAGCAGGACACGGAGGTGCCTCCCCATCCTCTGAGGGCCTAGCCCCTTGGAAAGAGAACTTCTGGATGTGTCCACTGCTGGTGTCATGTCATCCCGGCATGTCTGCCTTTCTGCTTCCTTCTCTCCAGCGCAGGAGCACTCAGCTAAAAGGGCGGGTATCTGGGTCTCCTCACAACAGACTTAGGGATTCCCAGGCCAGAGGCAGCTCTAGAAGCTGGTGGCTATAGCTCTGTTTCCCTTTCTGTGGTTTGTCATGGTGGTTCTGGAGGAGAGCAGGGATGGGGACATATCTCCAGGGTCTGCTGGCCTTTCTAGAAAAGCTTACTGGTGAATGCCGTCGGGGTTCCTAGCCTGGCATTCCTCGCTCTCCTCTGTCTGGCTTGTCCCATCTTCCTGATCACTTGCCTTGGCTCCTGCAACGACTGACCCCAAATGCCCTACCCCTCAAAGAGCTCCTGCGGTCCCCATCCCTGCCCACCGCTGAGACTGTTGCCATGAGGCGAGTTCTCTCTTCATGCCTGCCCACATCCCCCTCTAATTAGATGCCTTGTGTTTAAGGGGGAGGGTCTTCACTTCAGGAATCCAGTTCATGGTTATCACAGCAACCTTCTGAGCAGACTCCTGTGACCCTCTGATCACAAAAAAATAGGCTTGGGCAGGTTAAATCACTTGACCCATGGGTACTTCTCTGGTTCTGAATCCCAGTCTCGAATCTCCTCCCTTCTGGACGTCTCTGCCACCGAGTGGAGGGAAGGCCTTATATTTTGCCACCTCCATCCATCCATCCATCCACCCATGCACCCACCCACCCACCCATCCAATAGCTGTCCAAGGTGCTGGGATACAAAATCTCTGATGAGGAAACCAAATAAGTAAGTTATTTAGTTTATTGGACTATTTTAGGTGCAGTGGAGAAGAAGACTATGTTGGGGAGGAGGAAGGCTAGTCGGGAGACAGTGTCACCAGGTGTGGCAGGAGAAGACCTTGCCAGGAAGGTGACAAGGAGCCAAGTCTTAGGGGAGGAGAGGGGAGCGCCAGGCGGCTGTGTGGGGAGAGTGTTCCCTGCAGAAAGCAGTGAGCACAGGGGAGCAGGAGGCCTGGAGCGATTGCTCCCCGAAGAGCAAGCCTGTGTGGAGGAGGGAGCATTGGAGCGTGTGCAGAGGAGGGGAGGGCATGGAGCTCAGGGAGGGGCTGTTTCATATCCCAGGTAAGAGGTGACAGGCTGGGGGTGGGAGAAATGATTAGACAGAGCATGGATTTTGAAGGCAGACAACAGGTTTAGCTCAGGTTTTGGAGAAAGAAGGAACCAAAAACATTTTATCTTTTTTTTTTTAAATAGCTTTATTGTGGGGCGCCTGGGTGGCTCAGTCATTAAGCATCTGCCTTCGGCTCAGGTCATGATCCCAGGGTCCTGGGATTGAGCCCCGCATCGGGCTCCCTGCTCCGCGGGAAGCCTGCTTCTCCCTCTCCCACTCTGCCTGCTTGTGTTCCTGCTCTCACTATCTCTCTCTCTGTCAAATAAATAAATAAAATAGAAAAATAGCTTTATTGAGATATAATTCAAATATATGTAATATGCCTATTTGAAGTGTGCAGTTCAGTAGGTTTTTTTTTTTACTATTTATTTAACATAATGTATTATTTGTTTTAGAGGTACAGGTCTGTGATTCATCAGTTGTACACAGTTCACAGCGCTCACCATAACACATACCCTCACCATTGTCCAGTAGTTTTTAAGTGTATTCACAGATATGTTCAACCATCAGCAGGTCAATTTTAGAACATTTTTTTATCACCCCCCAAAAGAAGCTGTGTCCTTGTCACTCCTCACTCACTCATAAACTTGCCCCGGCGTCCCCTGGCCACCACTAATCTGCTTTCTATCTCTATGCATTTCCCTCTTCTGGGCTTTCATATAAATGGAACCACATTGTATGTGGCCTCTTGTGTCTGGCTTCTCTCACTGAGCATCATGTCTCCATGGTTCACCCACCTTGTAGCAGGTGTCTGGACCTCATTCCTTCTTATGCCACTGAGTAACAAAGAATGAATATTCATTGAATAGTACTCCACAAGGAATGAATATACATTGAATAATAATAATAACATTGAGTAATACTTCTTGATAGATTACATTTTGTTTATCCATTCATCAGATGATGGACATTTGAGTTGTTTCCACCTTTTGGCTCTTGTGAGTAATGCTTCTGTGAACATCGATGTACACAATCTTTTTTTTTAATATTTATTTACTTAAGAGAGAGAAAGAGAGGAGATGCACGAGTGGGAGGGGCAGAGGGAGAGGGAGAGAGAGAGAATCTCAAGCAGACTCCCCACTGAGTGTGGAGCCCTACGCGGGGCTTGATCCCACGACCCTGAGATCACAACCTGAGCTGAAATCAAGAGTCAGATGCTTAACTAAGTGAACCACCCAGGCACTCCCAATGTACACATACCTGTGTGGAGATGTGTTTTGGGAGACTCTGTCTTACTACTTTTTTTTAAAGATCTTATTTATTTGAGAGAGTGCATGCGCATGCACAAGCGGGGGCATGGGAAGGGCACAGGGAGAAGGAGAAGCAGGCTTCCCGCTGAGCAGGGAGCCCGATGTGGGGCTCAATTCCAGGACCCTGAGATCATGACCCGAGCCGGAGGCAGACACTTAACTGACTGAGCCATCCAGGTGCCCCAGGAGATTTTGTCTTAATATTAGAAATACCTTACATGTTTCCTTTTTTTTTTTTTGTAAGTAAACCCTATGCCCAATGTGGGACTAGAACTCATGACCCCGAGACCAAGAGTCACACGCTCCACCGACAGAGCCAGCCAGGCACCCCTAGAAATACCTTACACTTTTCTAGTATTTGGCTTTCAGAACTCTATCACCTGTCATTTGAGCCTCCCACTATCTGGCACATAGTAGGTGCTCCATCATCAATAGCTGTGGAATGAAGGCACCACAAATCTGGAGGTGGGTGTTTCAGTCGTTAAGCATCTGCCTTCGGCTCAGGTCATGATCCCAGGGTCCTGGGATCGAGGCCCACATCAGGCTCCCTGCTCAGCAGGAAGCCTGCTTCTCCCTCTCCCCCTGCTTGTGTTCCCTCTCTCACTGTGTCTCTCTCTATCAAATAAATAAATAAAATCTCAAAAAAATTTTTTTTTTCCACTTTATTACTGATGGAACAGGCACAGAAGAGTTGAAATACTTGCTCAAGTCTCCACTGCCTATTAGGAGAGTAACTTTGGCCCCTAACTCTGTCCTTCTGTCTTCTCTTCCTCCCTAAGAGTCCCAGGGTCCCAGGGTCCCAGGGCTGCTCCCGGAACTGGGCAGCTCTGCCTGAGCACCAGGCTCCCTTCCCACAGGCAGCTTCCTCGAGGCCTCCCACCACCAGACATGTCTGTGTTCTTCTCGGCAGGGTAGCAAGGCTGGCTAGACCCCAGACCCGTGATGTCCCCAGAGCTGATGGGCATCAGCCTTGTGCCCCTCCTCATGTGGAGTGTGATTCAGTGGGTTTGAGGAATGGCCCAGGAATGGACCTTTTAACTAAACTTCTCTGTGAGCCTTTTGTAAACGGCCTTGAGCCACATCTTGAGAAGGGCTGACCCAGGGGAGGTGGCTCATTACTGTCTGGTGCTCTCAGGGCATCCAATAGGTGTTTGCTGTGCTGGGGTATCTGCCAGGCCCCAGGCTGGACACCTGCAATCCCAGTGGGGACACTCTGTAGGCCCTGGCCCCAGGGGGCTTATCGTGCATGGGGACATAAGTTAAAAAGGCTGCCACATAGGGTGACAAATGCTGTAGGAACACAGAGCAGAAGCACCTCAGTCCTGAGGGGCCCGGGGAGGCCTCCCAGGGGTGAGCTGGAATTAGCCAGGTCCAGGCAGTGGGGGAGTAGACGACAGTGAGGCTGGCACTTGGGGAGACTGGTTGGAAATGCATGGAGGCTGAAAGCGGTTTCTCAGAGAACTCTGCAGGCGCTCGTTGTGTGAGTCTGGTGCTCAGGGCTTTCTCAGGCCCTGGGGGGACATGAAGAGGCTTTCGGTCTACCTCTTGCGCCAGAGTCAGTGACAACCGAGGAGGGAAGATCGGACACGTGCACACCCCCCGAAGGTCACAGCCACACGGGGCTGGGGCTGTGTCACTTGGCTTGGTGTGGATGGTCATGGACCCTGAGTCAGTTGAGGGGTGAGAAGCAGGGGACATCATGGAGGCAGCAGGCTATAGGCTGGCAAGAGGGAGCAGGTGCAGGTGGACCTGAGGAGAGGTGGGAGGGCCTTCCAGGCAGGCAGCGGTGTGGCTGTCAGGACCTCTTATGGGTTGGATTAAGGCAGGTTGAAGTCCTAACTCATAGTACCTCCAAATGTGGCTTTATTTGGAAATAGGTTCCTTGCAGAAGTAGTGAGTTAATCTGACTGGAGCCCTTAGACGTGAAGGAGAAGAGATGCAGAATAGTGACGCAGGGAGAAGGCCCTGTGCCATGGAGGTAGATATTGGAGACCCATGTGGATGAGCCAGGGACTGCCAGGAGCCACCAGAAGCTGGAAGAGGCAGGAAGGAGTTTCCCCTAGCGCCTTTGGTGGGAGCATGGCCCTGCCGATCCTGATTTTGGACTTCTGGCCTCCAGAACTGTGGGACAATACATTTATTTCCTTCCTCCCTCCCTCCTTCCAGTGTTCAGTTAGATTCAGGTGTACAATATAGTGATTCAGAAGGCTTCCCTGACCGTGAATTGAAACATTTCTACTGCTTTAAGCTGCTCAGGTTGTGCTTTGTTACAGTAGGCACAGGAACGGGCTTTGGTGCAGGGGTTTGGGGCCCTGGTCCTGCCCGGCTGGCAGGCAGGCAGTCCTCTGGCTGGAGCTCCTCAGACGTGGCCTGGCGGAGACTGAGTGGGGCCCTTAGTGTTGATCAGGAAGGGTCATCCCAGGGACAGTGAGTGCGGAATGTTCACTTGCTCTTGCCCCGCCCTCTGGCCTGCCCTTGGCTTTGACCTGCTTCTCCCCAGGGGAGCCCTGTGGGAACTAGAATTCCACTCGCCCTGACCTACATGGTCACCAGGCTGCTGAAGGAAAAGAGAGCTCTGGGTGACAAGAGCCTCGGTTGATTTCAGTGTTTGAAGAGACAAGATGAGAGCTCAGGCCCTTGGTAACACTAACGCCACCAAGAAGGAAGCCGCTCTTGGGTTTAATTGCCTGAACATAAGGCTGGGGCCTGGCAGATACCCCAGCACAGCAAACACCTATTGGATGCCCTGAGAGCACCAGACAGTAATGAGCCACCTCCCCTGGGTCAGCCCTTCTCAAGATGTGGCTCAAGATTTCTCCTCTGGGGTGGGGATGTTCAGATGGGGAGCTCTGAGGGAGGGACAGAGCCACCTCTCACCGGGAAAGCATGGCCCACGTGTCTGAGGTTCAGTGGGCTAGGCCACTTGAGGATACAAACTGGGAATCCTGCTCCCTGGGGAGGCGTGGGATTTCTAGAACGTTCTACCACAGAGCTGCCTGGATATTCCTTGCCTGTGGTGTTCCAAGCTCTGAAGTGCTTGAGAGGCTTAGGGAATTTGTACCGTCCATGGAGCAGCAAGAGGGCAGAGGTCTTCTTCCTTTTCCCTTGTGACCCAGACTTTGGAAGGCTCTTCTGGCTGGTCTTGTTTGGCCTCTGCCCTCCTGAACTCAGAAGCTAAGAGCTGACCTCATGTAGCTTTCGTGGAACCAGCTGACCTTTGTCCCCTGGTGACGGGACAGTGAGCCCCTCCCTGCATTCTCCTCCCTGTGACACCAGAGCACCCGGAGTCATGGGGAATGCGGGGCTGGGCCGGGCGTCCGTGGCCTTCTCAAGCTTGAACCTTACCCCAGTCCTTCCCAGAATCTCCACTGAGAGCTGTGCTTGGGGACCCAGCCTGATTGATGTCAGAGCCCTCAGCTGGCCCTTGAGATGCTATGCCTTATATAGGAACAACGGGGGGAATGGATGGGTGGTCCCAGGAGTCCTGGGTCTCAGGGAGGGGGTGAGAGGTCCAGGGACTTTGTGTTTATGTTCAACTTTTTTTTTTTTTTAAGATTTTATTTATTTATTTCACATAGAGAGGGAAAGCAGGAACACAAGCAGGGGAAGTGGGAGAGGGAGAAACAGGCTTCCTGCGGAGCAGGGAGCCCGATGTGGGGCTCGATCCCAGGACCCCGGGGTCATGACCTGAGCCAAAGGCAGATGGTTAACAACTGAGCCACCCAGGCGCCCCTATGTTCAGCGTTGCCCCTAGCTCAGTAGGCAGCTTCTAGCAGGCTCAGTCACCTCCGCTGTGAAATGAGTGAGTTGGGCTAGTTAATTTCTTTTTTTTTATAAAGATTTATTTATTTATTTGAGAGAGAGAGAATGAGAGATAGAGAGCACGAGAGGGAAGAGGGTCAGAGGGAGAAGCAGACTCCCTGCCGAGCAGGGAGCCCCATGTGGGACTCGATCCCGGGACTCCAGGATCATGACCTGAGCCGAAGGCAGTCGCTTAACCAACTGAGCCACCCAGGAGCCCTGGGCTAGTTAATTTCTAAGTTTCCTTCCAGTGCTACAAACCTCTAATGCAAAAATAACCAAAACAAGATGAAGTTTGGGACCATGAGTGTGGGAACCCAGGAGTGGAGCCCATCTGTTGCAAACTTGGTGAAGCCCTTTGGGAGAGACAGTGGAAAGATCTGCATCTTGGCATCTGGATAGCAGTTTTGCTGGAAGGGTCTTTGGGCTGGAGCACACAGGGCAACACACGGGGCAGAATAGTCATGTTTTTGCTGCTCTAGCCTCTGCCCTTGGCTTGATCTTCCTCTATAACCTTCTCTGAGCAGACCTGGGGGCAAACAGCTTCTCTGCGGCTGGAGGTGAGATCTGCTAAGTATGCCTTCTGAGCAGGTGTGGGGAGGCTGGGCACTGCTAACAGGGGTGAAGGGCCTGCCTGTGGTCGCACAGACTCACGTGCGAAACCCTTCAAAGCTGCAACAACATTAGTTCTGATTTCAGCCGAGCAGGACAAGCGAAGTGCCACTCAAGCAGGAGCTAGAGCCACTCTTGCTCCATCTCTGTGGCTCAAAGCTACTTTCTCAAGGCCCGAGTCATTTCTGAAGGGCTTATTGCTTTGCTCCCTCGGCTCACTTATTCCAAGGACGATGAGGACATGTTGGCACTGTGGTGGCTTCTCTGGCAGCGTTGCCACTTCTGAGAGCTGCCACTTCCTCCAGGCACAGCCTCTCACCCATTCTCAGATGCACGCAGCCCACAAGTGCGTCTGCTTAGGCGTCCTCCTGGGGTGCATTTGTGCTTGGGGTGACATGCACGGTCACCTCCCTTCCGTGGTGGATGGAAGGAGTCTGGCAGGTTGGGGGGAGAGGAAGCTGTGCATGGCCTTGTTTCTGGGTGAGTCAGGACTGATTGGAAGTGGGGGTCAGTCACCACAGGAATCAATGTGGGGCTCAGCAGGACCAGATCTGGGCCCCAGGAGTGTTGACAGCCGAGGCCCATTCCTGTCCCAGGCCAGCTGGAACCTCGTGGAAAAAATCAGGTTACCCCCAGCATGTCCACAACTCCTTGTCTGAGCTGCTTCTGGCTGGGAGAAGGGGAGAAGGGAGAAGGAGCCCCAGGCAGAAAGACCGTTCTGGCTTCTGACCCACTGACCGACCCCCCCAGAAACAGAGTGTTAGAACGGGTGGAGTGAAGGTGAGCCAGCTTGGCTCCTGTCCGAAGCTTGTTCTGTTTTGGCCCACTCAGTGAACTTGGGATTTGGTCTGGCATCTTTGCTCTTCTAGGAAATTAGTATTATTATATCTGACATTGCAGGGTGCTTTTAAACATTATCCAAGGCTTAAAATACTTTGAAGGGGATAGCAAAGGAGGTATTATTACCCACATTTTATGGATGAATGGAGTTGCTGCAGGGGGAGTGAGGGCCAAGGTCACACTGCCAGTTAGTGAGACATGGAGGAGCTCTCCTAACTTCTGACCCCATCCAGAGACCGGTCTGGGTCTGGGTCTCGTGGCAGAGGGCAGCTCCGAGATGTGGTCCTGGCCCAGGCTGGGCAAGGTGTCACATCCATTTCCCAAGCTCGAGAATCAAGCAGACTCTGCCCTGCTTCCCTGCCTTGGGGATGCGGTGGGTCTGGTAAGTCATTGCTCCCCTCACTTGCAAGCCCAGGTGGCTCTGGCCGGAACTCAGGGTAGCCATCTGACCAGGACCTTGGGGAGCCACACTCCCAGTAGGTCTCTCCCTGGGTGACTGAAACTCAACCATCAGCCCTCCCAGAGGTCTTCCTCCAGACTCCAGGGAGACTCCACATCTTTGGGTGGGGAGGGCCAGCCACCTGTCTTGGGATCTAGCATGTACCTCTCCCTCCTACCTTCCCTCTCCCGCCCAGATCAGCCCCTCTGAATGGAGGAAGTATCGTCCAATGACTCCTACAAGGGTTTCTGTTCACTTCAGGCAGGACTGATCTCTGGGAAAACTGGGTTTTTCACAGGCTATCCCTTTAATAATTGAGTCACACCGGGGGGTGAAGACTTCAGGTTTTACTTCTTCCAGAGGTATTTGCCTTTGGAAAGTGAGTGCTTATCCGCATTCATGAATCCTCTGGGCATTAGCAACAAGAACATGTATATGTGATTGTTGTGGGATTGTGGGTGATTTCTCTCCATAGCCCCCAAAGCAAGAATTCCCAGGAATTAGGGATGGGGAAGAGGGGAGTGGCGTTCTGTCAATTTTCTGGACTTTATGGGTTAAAAGCAATTGTCTTGAAGTCTTAATCCTTTTTAAAGGGAGGAGGAAGAGGATGGACTAAGAAGCTGGCTCACCCCCTCTCCTTTCTGGGGTTGGTGGTCTGGTGCCAGGAAAGCCGATGAGACTCAGTTGGTGAAGAGCTGGCTTCTAGAACCAGCCCACGGCTGATTGGTTTAACCAGCCCCGTGGCCTTGGGGCAGCCACTCCTCAGAGTTTTAGGCTCCTGATTAGTGAAATCAAACCACTTGGTCTGGTCTGTAAGGGGGTCCCTTTTGACGCCTAATCCTATGGTTCTCTCTGATTGGTGCCCTTGTCAATTTATCCTGTCCCCTGGGTGAATCATTTTGGGGCTGGAGTCCAGCTGGGGACTAGCTGTCTTGGTGGGATTAACCTTGACTTTAGCAGCTTGGCCGGGAGGACAAAGAACCTTCCCAGGATGGCTGCCTTTCCCACTATACCCTGGGTCCCTTGTTTGGGGGGAAAGAGGTAAAGGCCAACCAAATGGCGAGAGAGAGGGTCCTGGGGTTCTGGGAGGATGTGCACACTTCCCTTCTAGGGTCCTCAGCATGGGCATCTGCAAAGCTGTCTGAAGGCTCATCCAAGAAGCGAAAGAACAAGGGGCCCTGAGTGGTGAACATTTACTCTGTAAATAAGGTCAAGAAAAAAATGTGACCCCCAAAGAAGCTACTGACCATTGGCCCAGTCCAGGAGCGTTCAGAGACAAGATCTAGGACGCGGAAGGGGTCTGCCACTCTGGATCTGCAAACTCTTTCTGAAGGGTTCTCAGCTGCACTTGAGGCATGACCGATGAGCTGTCTGTGTGTTTGGGTGAAGGACAGCCTGGTGAAAGACCTGGGACCCTCTGGATGCAAGACTAGTGTTCCTGACTCCTGGGTATAGATGTGTCCAGGGCTAGAACTAGAAAGTGATTGTCCCCCTGGGACCTTATTACGGATGACTCATCTGCATAACTGTGTATGCGTGACCGTCAAAGATATTTTGCCTGTGTGTGACTTGGACTCCATAGTTTCAAATGGATGAGAAGACATATGGAGGATAACCTTGGCAGAGCCTTAGAAACATGTGCTAAGGAGTCTTGGACAGGTGGGATTGAGTTTACCTTCTATTCCGTGGAGGCACTGAATAAATTCAACACCTAGAGGTGGGATCAGAACAGGTCAGCCAAACAAAATCTCGGGTTCTGACCTTTCTTCTCCTGATCTCCAGCTTCAACACAGACTCCCTGACACCTGGCACTGAGGGTGGCTCAGAGCAGTGGTTCTCAAACGTTGGTGCTCATTAGCATCACCTTCTGCAACACGTAGCTTCACACTGTCCCGCCCTTGGAGACTGGGCGTCTGTGCTTGGAAAGCCCCGCAGGTCTCGGGTGCCGCCTGCATGTGGCCAGGGAGCTCCACTTGGTTTCTTGGCCCGAGCTCTAGCCCATTCCTGGAATGCTTGTTGGGCAAACAACTTGACTTCCCTGCATCTGCTTTCTCAGAGGTTAATAGTCCTTGCTTCCCATGCCTCAGAGGGCTGCTGGGAGGAGGGAAGGGGAATGTAAAACTGCTTTGGGAAGCGTGAAGTTCTGCGTGAAGGCGAGACACCACCCAGCTCAGTGCCTGGCACGTGTTGGTCAGTAAAGTCAGCAGATGCTATAGTGGGGGCTCCTTGGGCTTTTGGGGAAAATGATCAAGAGGAGGCTAGTGGAATTTTTAGGGATAAGGCAGGAGAGGCAGGAACAGTGGCTGTCATCCCCCATCCTTAGGCCCCCCCCATCCTGTCCCTGGGAGGCACAGACAGATTCAAGAGAAGCACCTGGCAAGAGATAAAGGGGTGGCTGAACCCCAGCTCCTTCATCTTCCCACACCTCCGAGGCACATCGGTGGAGCCCTAGCCTTCATGGGTCGTGATTTGCAAACTACGTGGGGGCAGAAAGAACTCTGGACTGAGAGCCATGAACCTGGGCTCTGTCCCAACCCTACCCTGACCTTGGGAAAGTCTCTAAAGCTCCCTGCCAGAGCTTTCCCCCACTGCACTTGGACTCGGCAAGGCCCCTGGTGACTCCACAGTTCTGAGTCCATGTGGGAAGTGCTCTGGAATGGGTTAGGAGCTGGGGAAAAATCAGGCGTTTTGTTGGTGGTAGAGAGAGGAACTGAGCCTGGAGCCCCTGTTGTGAGGGGGATGCGGCAAGCTGCTGAAAGGCTGACTCCAAAGATGGCAGAGGCAGTGTCGGGAGAGAAAGCAGAACTGGTTTATGCCATGCTCTGCCCGGCATGTGGGCCTTCCCGTGATCTGTGGGGTTGAGCTGGGGGCTTGCTATTCGTGTACTCTGATGTAAGCACCCAGGCCTGTCCAGGCCAGGGCGGCTGCCTTGGCAGCAGCACATACAGTACAGCACTGTGAGTCCCGGGGTAGACCAAGACTCATCTTACCAGGCTCTCAGCCCTTGCGTGGTGTCTGGGGTGTGCTGTGCCCTCCCCCACCTCCTCCAGGGGCCACTAGGGGGCTTCAGCTAGATATTGAGGAGATCAGGGAGGGAGGGAAGACACTGGATTTGATTTCATGGAATTGAACTGAATTTAATCAGAGGCTCTTGAAGCCTCTGACTGCCTCCCAGAGGAGATATCAGGTCCAATGGCACAGCTGCTTCCTGGGGATTGGGCTCTGGGGGCCCAATGGCACAGGCTGTTTCATTGAGAGATTTTCCATTAGAGTTATTTTTAGTCTGGGAAGGAAGGTCACAGGGCATGAAGGCATCACCCTTGGTCTTTTTGCTCCAAATTGCTTAGCAGGTCAGTGACAGCTTGACACTAAATCATAAAAACCAGGGAAGGGTATGGATGTATACACACATGTGCACATACTTGGATTCCTGTCTGGGGCCTAGGAGTGGAAATACACAACAATGTGAAATTCATGAGAAGCCCCCAAAGTTTGGGGTCCTCATCTCCCTTGGGATTATGTAGGCCTTTCAGCCTTACCAGGGACAGAGGGTGTTCTGAGAATATTAGAAACACCACAGGTGGTCAGACCCAGAGTGTGTTCCACCCACCATCCCCACCGTCATCATCATCATCACCACCACCATCTCACCATCCCCACCATCATCACTACTATCACCACACCACCGCCATCCTTACCATCACCATAATCATCATCACCACCATCCTCACCATCATCATCATCACCCTCACCATCATCACCACCATCCTTACCGTCATCATCATCACCCTCACCATCATCACCACCACCATCATCATCATCACCCTCACCATCATCACCACCATCCTTACCGTCATCATCACCACCACCATCTCCACCATCCCCACCATCATCACTACTATCACTACCACCACCACCACCATCCTTACCATCACCATCATCATCACAACCATCCTTACCATCACCATCATCACCACCATCATCACCATCATCATCACCCTCACCACCATCCTTACCATCACCATCACCACCATCCTTGCCATCATCATCACCACCATCACCACCATCCTTACCATCATCATCACCACCATCCTTACTGTCATCATCATCATCACCACCATCCTTACCATCATCATCATCATCATCACCACCATCATCCTTACCATCATCATCATCATCACCGCCATCCTTACCATCACCACCACCACCACCACCACCACCATCCTTACCATCATCACCATCCTCACCATCATCATCATCATCACCCTCACCATCACCCTCACCATGGTGACATCATCATCACCATCACCACCACCACCAACACCATCCATACCATCACCACCATCACCAACCTTACCATCATCATCACCATTACCATCCTCACCATCATCATCACCACCACCATCCTCACCATCATCATCATCATCATCACCCTCACCATCACCACCACCATCCTTACCATCATCATCACCACCATCACCACCATCCTTACCATCATCATCACCATCACCACCATCCTTACCATCACCACCACCATTCCCATCATCACCACCATCACCACCATCACCATCATCATCATCACCATCATCCCTACCATCATCATCATCAATACTAGAGGGCAAGAGGGGCCTGTGGAAAGGGCTAGATTCACCAGAGAAGCCTGGACCATTGCTATTCCAAGGGCGAATGCCAAGGCTTGGGTGACTCATCCAACTTGGGAGCCCCCAGTGGGCATATTAGTAGGGAGGGGCCAGGAGCAGAAACCTTGGGCTCGGCCTCAGGGCTCAAGATTGTTTATCAGTGGTTTGCAGCTTTGGCTACATAGTAGAATTACCCAAGATTTTTTTGTTGTTGTTAATGTCCAGATGCTGGGGATACAGCCTAATTCAATCAGAACCTCTGAGGAGGGGGGAGGAGTGGCACCAAGAACTGGGTGATTCCAATGTGCAGCCAGTGCCCAGAACCACTGGGTCAGAGGCATTTTTATCAGGTGGTATAGACCAGTGCTTCTCAAACTAATGTGGAAACAAATCACTGGGGCATCTTGTGAAAATGCAGATTCTGATTCAGTGGGTCTGATCTGGGGCCTGAGAGTCTGCATCTCTACCAAGCCCCCCGGGTGATGCTGGTTCTGTGGGTGCCCAGACCACACTCTGAGTAGCATAGGTGTACCATCCCGCTTTAGGGCCAGGTAGCCTCCTTTGCTGCTCTGTAGTTAAGGCATTCAGTGTCTTAGATTTCAGACCTCTCAGTTGTAAAAATGGGGAGGAGAGTAAGACTTCTCTTCCAGAAGCAAGTGAGATGAAGTAGATCGAGTAAGATCAATTAATGTCTTATTTACATAAAATGCTTAGGCATTGCCTGGCATACTGAAACATTGTACAAATGTGTCTTATATGAGATATATTTCATGTATCTTGCTGCTCAGAGACTGTCAGTCTCTTTGGGTTTAACCAAGTTCCTGCCGTAGATTTTTCTCCAGGGAGTTGGGGGTGGGGATGGGGGGATGGAGATGCAAGCAGAAGAGTTAGCAAATAAGGAAAGAAAATTTTAATGGGTAACGTGCAGCTCTTCCCCAGAGGGACCAGAGATTCTTATTGTACCCAGATGTCACCACAGACCTCTCCATGGCACTTTCTGTGGGCCGGGCACTGGGGAACACAGGGAGGATTATTAAAGCCTTGGCTCCTGGAGTCCGGACGTGGAGAGAAGGTGTGTGCGGGGAGGGGTGAGGTCCCAGTGAGAAGGGGTTCCCCTGTGCACCCCTGAACATAGGTTGGTGCAGGAGGCCTGGACGAGGAGTAGACAGTTCTGCGTTCCATTCACCCATTAGCCATCTGTTGTCTTAGCAAGTCAAAGACTTTCTCTAGACCTTCTGAAATGTGTCTGATGGTAATTAAGGAGATCAGTCGAGGTCGTGAACTGGAAAGAGTCCTATCAGTGTAAGCAGCTCTTTTATAAATACAGGCACCTGAATTTCCTCTTTCTGAATTTGACAGGTTGCTGCTGTGGGGGTTAATGAGAAAATATTTGTTATTGGCCTCTGGAGGTTGCCCCAGCTTTCAGGGAACAAGGTGGGTGGGTACCCTGAGGCAAGAGGGGCACCCTAAGATGTGGTTTTTCTTTGTGGGAGGCAGAGATGGGAATACCAGGCTGTCCCCAGCGGAGGTGGGATGCCACTTCCTCAGAAAGCATCTTTGTGAGTTAAGGGAGTCCCTGGGGCTCTCTCAGCTACCCCAAGGCAGGGAGCCAATCCTGCCTGGTCCTCCTCCTGGAGCCTCCTCCTTAAACAAGTCCCAGCCTGGGTGGGAGGGGACAGAAGGCATAGAATCCATCCTCTGTCCTGTCCCCATTTTGCACGTAAATCCCACTTATCCCCTGACAGAGGTCTCTGGCACAGACTAGGTACCCCCCTCACTCTCTCCTGCTCTGCTCTCTCTGTGCCCTCGGCTCTCCTGGTAAAGCCACGGGCCCTTAGAAGGGGAGCCCCTCGGGAAGGGGTTGGCTAAGGCCACCCGGAAGCCCTAGCCCTGCCCGTTTTGGGTATCTCCTCCTCCTCAGGCCATGTTCCCTCTAATTTAAGCCAGCAAGGCCGGCAAATGCCTGTCCTTAGGGGGACAGAGTTGGATGTGTGACTTAATAAGGCCGAGAGCCACAAGTAATTCCCCTAAGTACTTGCCCTGTAACCTGAGATGATCTGGCCCGCACACACCTGTTTTCACTCCTTTGCTGATAGCAGTATAAAAAGCATGCCGGTTAATGACTCTAGGAACTGACAAGGCGGTGGAATGTCCAAGCATCTGTCCTATCGTGGAACGATCTCCCGGTGAGCCTGGCTGCACGTGCCTGCCGAAAGGGATCCCTGAGTTTCCCTCCTTATGGTGATCAGGACCCAGTGGAGGCTTGAGGGGTGGGGCTCTTGGGGCAGCTCAGCCACTCACTCCCCGAGGGATGGACAGTGGGTGGGAGGGAGGCCGAGTAACACCTGCTCTGCTTGCCTCAGAAGACCAGGGAGGGAGGTCCACATCTCACTCCTGGAGGACAGGAGCTAGGTTGCGTTAGACTCTTTAGAGAAGCGGAGTGAGTGCCAACCCTGTGAAACTGACCAATGGTGTTCTAATCATTTAGAACTGCAAGTTTCCGCTTCGGGTGGCACAGAAGATGTTGGCAATTTGTTGGAGAATCATTTCTCTGCTGGAGAAGCAAGTCTAGAGGAGAAGGAAAGGGCGCTTTATGCGGAGGCGGCCCCTCGAGAGAAGACCCTGCTCCTTCACTCCCCGGATGGCAGGGAGGCTGAGAGCTCGGAGCAGACAGCCGCTGGGGCCCCTGCCGGTGCCGGCCCGGGCTCTGGTCCCGAAGTCAGCCTCTCCAATGCCTCAGCCTCAGAGTCAGCTGTCCTTGGGGACTCTGTGGGGTCTGGGGAGGAAGAAGTGGGCCCACTTGGAGCCAGCACCCTTCCAACAGAAGGGGAGGGCGGGCCTGGGGAAGAGCTGGGATTGGGAGAGGGCCCAGGACAGGAGGGGGCTGGGGGGGAGGCCGAAGGGCAGGCTGGGAGTGCCTTGGTCCCTGAGGAAGCTGAGGAGGTCCTAGGGGACCACCCTGCGCAGGGGGCAGCAGGAGGGACTGCACAGCCGGAAGTCTTGGGAGCCTCTCCTGGCATGGAGATCACGGAGGTCCACGCCCCTGAGACACGACAGGAGGACAGCCCAGGGCCTGATCGGGAGCCAGAAGTGCCAGATGGAGTCTTGGACATGGACACAGAAACCAAGGAGGGGGCCGAGGACCAGGGGGAGCCCAGCCCCAGCCCAGCCTCGGAGACCGGCCATGCACAGAGCTCTGAGGCAGGGGGCGCCCAGGAGGACCACCCCGCTGAGGGCCAGGCACCAGGGCTAACCGAGGAGGGCCTGGACGAGGCCTCCTCTGAAGAAGAGAGTGGTGACCATAGTGGAGGCGAGGAAGGAGGAGCTCCATCAGAAGAAGAATCTGAGGAGGACATTGGCGATGGGGAGAGTTCAGAAGAAGCAGGGGATGCCTCAGAGGAAGCCGGGGAACCCCAGGAAGCAGCAGGAACTGAGAGCCCTGGAGATGATGAGGGGACCCAGCTGAGCTCCGAGAAATTAAATACAGGGCCCGAGTGGGACGAGGCAGAGGAGTCTAAGGAGGGGCCTCAGGGTAGGGGATTACCAGGAGAGCTCTCAGCACTCTTCCTGGAAGACGTGTGTGTGGTGGGATAGGCAGGGGCAGGGTGGGGCAGAACACCCAGCCAGCTCCGGGTTTGCTGGGTGGAGGCCCCGGCCAGGATGCCTGGCCCATGGGGTGCCTTTGGGCCGCTCATGAGCCACTAAACCCTGTTGGGAGGGACCAGTGGGAGGCTGCACCATGTAGGGCCCAGAATAACCTGGTTACTTCTGAGTGAGGCCCTCCGGAGCCTCCCTGTTAGGGTCCTTCAATCTCCTTTAATGTGGGCCAGTGCCTTAACCTGAAGGGGACATGGGACACAGTGGCAGGTTTTGAGGCCCTGTGGTGGCAGGCTGGTGGAGAGAGGTGCGGGTATGGTGTGTTCCGGAGCCCCCTGGGTTCTCCCCTTGAAGACTAGGCTGGGTCCGGTGGGGTGGACGAGGACTGGGGTCAGGATGGTGATAAGAAATCTCAGGCTGGCTGGGACTGATGTCCTGCAGGACTGGGAGATGGGGCGCAGGGGAGGGCAGGGCCATCACTGGAGATGTAGTGCATCCTAAGGATGGCCGGCGCCCCCCCCCCCCCCTGCCGCAGGCACATCCGAATATGCTGGCCTGGACCAAGAGCCGCCTTCAGGATGGAGGGCCTGAGCTCAGTCCTCACTTTCCAGAATGGCTCCCCCACAGATTTCCTTGCAGGATTTAGTTTCCACACTGCTTGTTGGGCACTTGCACCCTCCACAAGGGGAAGGGCCTGCAGCCAGCCGGCAGCTCCCCTTTTCCCCTGTCCCTTCTGTGCTGCATCTGGGGTTGGGCTGCCGTGGCAGATCTTGGTGGAGAATCACATTCCTGAGGTGTTGCACGAGACACAGTGATTCTTCTCTGCTCCCATCCCTTGTCGAACTGGTCTCCCCTACCTACCCAGTAGGCCTACAATGTGGGAACCCCTCCCTGGGAGCCTGTAGGGGGTCACCAGGGCATCTTCTACTTGGTCAGAAGCAAGGGTTGCCCTCCCGCTCTCTGGCCCAAGACATCCAGCTGCAGCTCCTCCCACCCAAGCCCCACAGTAGCCTGTGTGATCCTGATAAAATGCTCATTTTTGTCAGGTCAGCTGTTTGCTTAGAGCCCCTCCCTGGCTGCCAGTGCTCCTAGGAAGTAACGCAGACTCCTATAAACCGTTCCTGTCTCTTGCCCCCATCTTAACTCCTCCCCTCAGATCTCAGCTCCCAGGGAGGGTTTCTGACTCCCTGCTGAGACTTCATAGGCATACATCTTAGGCCCCCATAGCTTCTGGAATCTTTCCTGCCATAGCCACAACACTGTAATTATTACCTTACTTTCAAGATGATTTCTCCCCCGAAAACTCCCCAAGGGCAGGAGCTATGTCTGTTTTGGGCACCACTGCATTCCTAGCATGGAGCTCAGTCCTGACCCATGGTAGGTACTCAGTCCGTATTTGTTGATTGCGTGAAATGGATCATGGAGTTTAGCAGAAGTTGAGTTTGGATTTTTTGAGTCTCCTCGAGACAGAACTCGGTTCAGTTGAACTTGGCAAGCCTTCCTGTAGCACTTCCTTATGCCCTTTCCTGCAAAGAGCAAAGCCCAGCTCTTAGCTTTGCCCTAACCCTGCACTGTGCTTCTCTCCCCAGAAGAGGCAGAGGATGTGAGTGAAGAAGCCCCGATGAGGGACCGCTCCCACATCGAGAAAACTCTGATGCTGAATGAGGACAAGCCAGTGGATGATTACTCTGGTAACCAGAGGAAGGACCTGGGACTGGGGTGGGTCCAGGGCTGGGCTCTGAGGCTGGCAGGTCCCCAGGGCTGAGAGTCCTGGAGATGGGGGGCTCTGTGGAAGAGGCTCCCAGAGCAGTGTCCAAGGCCTGTGTGGGGGCTCTGGATTGGCAGGGAGGAGGAGAGGTGATCCAAGCAGAGGGAACAGGGCCAGGGTCGAGGACAAATCCCAGTACTGCTGCCGGGGGCCCGGTGCCAGCCTTCATGCCGTGGCCAGGGAGGTTTGCTAATGAGAGTTCATCCCATCTGCTTTGGTTTTTACAGTTTATAAAGCCCTTTTATTTCTGGCACTTCATCCTCAGAATAACCCAAGGCTTTCAGTGGGGCTCATGTCTCCTCTTCATTGAGGAGCTAGCTGGAGCTCAGAGCAGCCTCGGGTTTGCACGGGTCTCGTGGCGCACACAGCTAGAGGAGAGCAGTGAGAAGGTCGGGTCTAGACAGCCTGGCCTGGGGCCCCAGTTCCTCCTGGGCCTCACACCCTGCAGGCTCCCTGCCTCACCCTGGGAGTTGCTTCTCCCTGGAGGGAGAAGAGGATCAGGTTTAAAAAAAAAATAGTGCAGGAGGTTTTGAGGGTGGGAGGGAATGCCTTTTGGTTAACGATTTCTGAGGGTTGGGATGTGGACCATCTCCCTCCAGGAATGCTAATGTATGGCTGTAGAGTGAGGCTGCCACGGGGGGGGGGGGTGGCTGCGGAGTGAGCCTGGACCCCCTTCCTTCACCCTCTCCCTTCACCCTTCTCTGCCCCCAGTGGTGCTGCAGCGGCTTCGAAAGATCTACCACTCATCCATCAAGCCCCTGGAGCAGTCTTACAAATACAATGAGCTTCGGCAGCACGAGATCACAGGTACGCTCGTGCCTGATGCCTGTGCCATGCCCTCTTGTGCTGTGTGAGTGGTGGGCATGAGGACACGTGGAGCTGAGCTCTCCTAAATCCCCCGGGAGGCCTCGGTCCTGGGATCATCCTTCCCCTGCAAGGGTACCCATATCTGCACAGGGTTTGGTGGAGACCACGTTGTTTTCGTGCATTCATGCTTCAGTAGTACAGTCATGGTTTCCCAGGACCGCGATGCCAGTTTCCATCCCTCCTGTGCTGAATGGTCCCCCAGGGCCCCTGACTGCGAAGAGATGTGTCAAGTCCCCTAATTTGTCCGGAATCCTTTTTTTTTTTCTCCTTATCACTTCTTCGGTCAGCTTTCCTTGGGTCTGGATTCTTTTAAAAGTTCATTTTCAGAATAATAAAAACAAGGGATACTTGTTGCCAAAAAGAAATCAAATAGTGGAAAACAGTACGGATTGAAAAATAATCCCTCTCTTGATTTTCAGCGTCTCCCCTTCCACTTCAGAGACTCCCTCTGTTATAGTTTCCTGCAAGTACTTCCGGACATTTGCACTGTGCCCATGAACAAACACAAGCGCGTCCTTCTCTGTTTGCATTTTACCCAATGGTATCCCAGTGCATGGTTGCGGGTGCGCAGCCGCGCTTTGCTCTTTCTGAGCCTCTGAACGCACCACCCTAGGTAGTCATTGTCCAGCTGACGGACGATCGGGCGTTTGCCACGTTCAGTTCCAAAAACGTTCCAAACGCGACTCTAATTGCTAGGTATTTTCGTGCAGATCCATTTGTAGGACACGTGTTTCCAAGTGCAACAGTGGAGTTAAGCATTTTCGTAGTTGTTGCCAAGTCGCCTTAGGTCGGACCAGTTTGTGGCCACGATAATGGTCTGTGAGAGTCTTGTTCCCCCGCAGCCGTACCCTTTTCCCGAGCTGCTCCTCTCCAAAAACTTTCACGGTGGTGTCTGGTTGAGTGGTGAGTGGCGTTACACATCTATCTCTGTGTGAACTGGGGGTTTCTGTATTCTCTCATGTGATGCTCTCGATGGCTCTAAAGTGGGTAGGGTGTTTAGGCTAGCTATTATTCCCGCTTCACAGAAGAGGGCCCTCACGCACAGATGCCAGGGATTCGCAGCCTCCCTGTGTCTCACCTGTGGCCGCCTGCACATGGCAGTAGCTCCCCCTGCTGCAGACGGCCGAAACAGCAGTCCCCAGAGAGCCCATTTCTGGTTCGTTTCTGGTTCATCTCTGCGGGAGCTGGAAGGTCCAGTTCCCCTCGTGTCTCCCAGGCCTGGGTCAAAGACATTCTCTGTAGGATCTCTGTGATTGTAACTGGGGACTCCTGCCACCCCCTCCGACTGCCTATCCCTTCCTGTCCTCAAGCCAGGGGCCAACATCCAGAGATGCGAGCGACTCATCATGTGTGTTTGCAGGCAGGGAGGAATGGGGCGGGGCCGTGGTATCAATTTCAGGCAATTATATATGTGCCTGCCATTTATGAGACGCCATCTTAGTCTTCTGAGACTAAGTTTCACCCTCGAGAAAGAAAACCAGCACCTCAAGAAGCAAGGTGCAGAACAAGAAGAATACTGTACTCCTCTTTGGAGAAAAAAGATGGGGAATGTGATATCTGCTCCTATTGCTTGGATTGCATGCATTAAAATGCCTGAAAGAATACGTAGTGGGTGTTATGGTCTAAGCAGATTGGGGACAGGGGTGGGAGACTTTCACTCTATACCTTTTTATACTTCTGAGTTTTTTTTTTTAAGATTTTATTTTATTTTATTTATTTGAGAGAGAGAATGAGATAGAGAGAGCATGAGAGGGGGGAGGGTCAGAGGGAGAAGCAGACTCCCTGCCGAGCAGGGAGCCCGATGCGGGACTCGATCCCGGGACTCCAGGATCATGACCTGAGCCGAAGGCAGTCGCTTAACCAACTGAGCCACTCAGGCGCCCGATATACTTCTGAGTTTTGAACCAAGAAATTAAATACATCAAAATGGAAAAAAGTGGAAAAAAAGAGTGTCTACTGTCAGGGCCTATGTGCCGGGCTCAGGGAGACAAAGAGGTTGGAGAACTTGAGGTGTACGTGACACTGGGTTGGCCCCTGTGCCGTGGCTCAGAGACGAGTTGCAAGAACAGATGCCTGCGAGTCAGCAGCCAGTGGTCTCATACCCTCCCTGCTCCCCGCCCCCTGGTTTTGAAAGCACTGGAGGATTCTGCTTTCCCTTCTTAGGGACCCCAACTGGTGTGGCCCGGGCAGGGTGCTCTTCCTGACATTGGACACAGGGCCCAGGAACCCAAGAACTACCTAGTCAGTGCTTGGTCCTGGGACCTGGTAAATAGATCATGGTCTCTGGAGGCTAATTTGAGACTGGCCTGGAGCCCAGGGTCAGGCTGAGCCTGAGGTAGGAATGTCAGGGGGCCCCCGTCCAGGATGTCTAAGATTATGTAAGCCTCTTTCATGTCTTTTTTTTTTTTTCTGTTACCAATCCAGATAGCAGAGGGTTTTTTTTTTAAAACTTTTTTTAGGATTTTTTTTTAAAGATTTTATTTATTTATTTGACAGAAAGAGAGAGGGCACAAGCAGGGGGAGCGGCAGGCAGAGGGAGAGAGAGAAACAGGCATCCTGCTGAGCAGGGAGCCCAATGTGGGGCTCGATCTCAGGACCCTGAGATTACAACCTGAGCTGAAGGCAGACGCTCAACTGACTGAGCCACCCAGGCGCCCCTTAAGACTTTATTTTTAAGTAGTCTCTACATCCAATGTGGGGCTTGAACTCACGACCCCAAGATCAAGAGTTACATGCTCTACCGATGGAGCCAGCCAGGCGCCCCCAGGTAGCAGAGTTTTAACCTCTCCCCCTGTGGTAGTTCCCTTCTCCCCTTATGAACTGTCCCCCAGATGCAAACCAGGAGGCCTCACCCACAGTGAGCTCTGAGTTGGTGTGTTTGTTGATGTCACTTACCTCCTTCTGGTGCCCGTGTGCCAAGGATCTGTGTAAGGCCAAAATCATGTCTCCTGGTGTCTTTTAACTGGGTGATCGCACTTATGTAGCAAGACACGTGCCATGGACTGCCACACCCTGCCCGGTCTGGTGTAGAATTCTGTAACTCCGTCAGATGGGCGCGGGATGCGGCAGGAAGCACTGGGTCACTCCCGTAAAAACCTTGTCAGTCACTTCCATGTCTAATTCCTGCTGCCTACAGATGGGGAGATTACTTCCAAGCCCATGGTGCTGTTCCTCGGACCGTGGAGCGTTGGCAAATCCACCATGATAAACTACCTCCTCGGGTTGGAAGACACTCGCTACCAGCTCTATACAGGTAAAAGCGGGATTCTCTTGCCTGTGTGTCGGTGTGTCAGTGTCCTGTGTGAAGGCATGATGAAACAGTCATGTGTGTGTTTAATAGAACGATGAGAATTACATACAAGAAACCAGCAGCAAAATCCGTGTTCACAGGAGCATTTCTCACAGCGGCCGAGAGGTGGAAACCACCCAAACATCCATGGATGGATGAATGGATAAACAAAAGGGTCTATCCGTACGATAGAGTGTGGAGTATTATTCAGTCTTAAGAAAGAATGCATTTCTGAAACATGCTACAACATGCATGAATCTTTTTTTTTTTAAGATTTTATTTATTTATTTGACAGAGAGAGACACAGTGAGAGAGGGAACACAAGCAGGGGGAGTGGGAGAGGGAGAAGCAGGCTTCCCGCTGAGCAGGGAGCCCGATGCGGGGCTTGATCCCAGGACCCTGGGACCATGACCTGAGCCGAAGGCAGACGCCTAACGACTGAGCCACCCAGGCGTTCCAACATGCATGAATCTTGAAGACACTACATTGAAATAAGTCAGACACAAAAGGACAGATATCTTACGATTCCACTTACAAGGTGCCTAGAGTCATCCAATCCATGGAGACAGAGTAGAGGAGAGATTACTGGGGGCTGGGAAGGGGGAATGAGTGGGGACAGTTTCAGTTTGTGAGATAGATGGTGGTGAGGGCTGCACAACAGTGTGAATGTGCTTAATGCCACTGAATTGTACACCCAAAAATGGTTAAAACTGTCAATTTCATGACACATATTTTTACAATTAAAAAAAGAAAGAAGACACTAGCTTAGCAAGCAGGGTATCCAGTTCTTGAGGCAAGTCCGCCCTGAAACCCCTGGCTCACCCACTTACTTTGTAGTAGGGTCTCTGTCGCAGAGGTGACTGTGTCCCGACTGACCTCGTGCCCATGCGTGCAGGTGCTGAGCCCACCACCTCTGAGTTCACGGTCCTCATGCACGGGCCCAAGCTGAAAACCATCGAGGGTATCGTCATGGCTGCTGACAGCACTCGGTCCTTCTCACCCCTCGAGAAATTTGGCCAGAATTTCCTAGAGAAGCTGATTGGCATCGAGGTTCCCCACAAACTTCTGGAGCGAGTCACTTTCGTGGATACACCAGGCATCATCGAGAACCGCAAGCAGCAAGAAAGAGGTAGATAGTTGAGCGCTTGTATCTGAACAGCTTGAGCTTTGTCTTAGAAAACCATTCAATGGGGTGGTAGGCAGACAGGGGAGAGGAAAGGTGACCAGCGTTGTCCAAGATGAATTGGATCCCTGTCCATGTGTACTTGACCTCTGGTTAGCTTGGGTTCTGGTTTGAACCTGACCTTGAACTCTTCCTGGTCCAGTGTCTGCTTGACCAGGCCTGCTTGAACAGAAGCCTGTATTACACTTCCCAGCATTCTCTTCCAGTGGGAGAGGAGTGCCACTTTGGTCCCAGCAGACACGTGGTTATGACAGAGGCCACTGAGTATCACCATGACACAGGGCTGTCTGCAGAGATGAGTCATCACAGGGTATTTGTAGGACTATAGGCCCAGATGGTGGATCTCACTTTATGGTTATAACTCTCATTTTGGTTTCCTTACTGTTTTATTACTAGTAATAATATTGTCACTAATAATTATAATAGTAAATTAACCTTTATTCTTCTATTATGCATTGGATAATTGTATGCATTACTGGTTGATTGTTGTAGAAAAATTTCAAGACAGGTCTTCCTAGTCTCCTCATTTTGGAAATAAGTGGAAGGAATTAAAATATGTCGAGCACCTACTGTGTGAGAGGCAGTTTTAGTTATGTGCTTTACTTATAGCAACATCATAATCTTTATATCAACCTAGGTATTATTGTTCTTCTTGTTATTTTGTAGCTAAGATGGTACAGCTTGGAAGCATTTACTCTTCTGGGCTGGCCAGTGGCAGAACCCAAATTCCAGTCCGGGTCTTGGGCCAGCTCCATATTGCTTCCCCCTAAATAGCATTCCTCTCTTTCATATTCTTCTAATTCCCTGACTTCAGCCCTTCAATGTCTTTGCCACTGTCCCATATCTTTTTAGACAGTAGAAAGATCTCCATTTTGAAAAAGTATTTTACTTTCCTGGAGCCTTGGATTCCATAGATTAAAACAAGGATCAGGCTGTTCTAGGCTGAGTGCTGACAAAGCGCAGGAGATATGCAATTAATTCTTTTAGTCTTTGGAAGCCCAGAAAATCCCTACTGCCTTTATTCCCTTCAACCCAGGCAATGGTTTGGTTCTGGAAGGGGGCACGAGGGGCTTAGGGTGAGCCTGCTCAGTTTGACTTCTTGCTCCCCCCCCAAGGTTACCCCTTCAATGATGTGTGCCAGTGGTTCATCGACAGAGCGGACCTCATCTTTGTTGTCTTTGACCCAACCAAGTTGGACGTGGGTCTGGAGCTGGAGATGCTCTTCCGCCAGCTGAAGGGACGAGAGTCCCAGATAAGGATCATCCTGAACAAGGCCGACAACCTGGCAACGCAGATGCTCATGCGGGTCTATGGGGCCCTTTTCTGGAGCTTGGCCCCGCTCATCAACGTCACAGAGCCCCCGAGGGTTTACGTCAGCTCCTTCTGGCCACAAGACTACAAGCCTGATACCCACCGGGACCTGTTTCTCAAGGAAGAGATCTCTCTCCTGGAAGACCTGAACCAGGTGATCGAGAACAGGTTGGAGAACAAGATCGCCTTCATCCGCCAGCATGCCATCCGGGTCCGCATTCACGCCCTCCTGGTCGACCGCTATCTGCAGACTTACAAGGACAAAATGACCTTCTTCAGTGATGGAGAGCTGGTCTTTAAGGACATTGTGGAAGACCCCGACAAATTCTACATCTTCAAGACCATCCTGGCAAAGACCAACGTCAGCAAGTTTGACCTTCCCAACCGCGAGGCCTACAAGGACTTCTTTGGCATCAACCCCATCTCCAGTTTCAAGCTGCTGTCTCAGCAGTGCTCCTATATGGGGGGCTGCTTCCTGGAGAAGATTGAGCGGGCCATCACGCAGGAGCTCCCCGGCCTCCTGGGAAGCCTCGGGCTAGGGAAGAATCCAGGTGCTCTCAACTGTGACAAAACAGGGTGTGGCGAAACCCCAAAGAATCGCTATAAGAAACACTAGGTCGTTGTGTCGCCGTTCTGGGGTTCCTGTTAGTGGATGAGCTTGTGTCCTGTCTGAGAAGTCCTGGTTTATTAACCCTTTGAGCCACACTGGCAAGAATCTTTACACGCCGGAGATTTGGGAGTTAATTGAGGCCAGTGCTGGGGGAGGGTGCGGGTCAAGGGAGGCCAGAGGAAACTGTGAATTATAGTGTGCCCGTCTTGTTGCTTCAGTGGGGGGCCTGACTAAGGCAGGTCAGGCCCCGCCTGCTTTTCCTGGGTCCTATCGCAAAGGGACAAAGAGCAGCTAAATTCTAGTGTATACTGAGCTTATACTGAGGTGATGAGCGTCCAGCTGAAAGCAGCTGAAATTCCTTTTTCGCCCTCTAAGCTGGGAAAATAGGGAAGACTTGATTTCTGTAGGGCTGCTCAGGTCCTTCGTGGCTTCCTCCCACGCAGTCTCCTGCTGGTCCTCTAGCCCTCTCCTGCTCCTTGCTTGGGTTGGCTTCAACAGGGGACAGTCTTTTGGGTTGGAATCCACCTGGGTTTCGAGCCTACCCCCAGGCCCTCCACCCTGCTTCCTCTGGGGGCGGGGGAACGGTTTAGGATACCAGAATGCTAAGAGAGAACAGGAGTCCCCCAGGCTAGGAGACGGAGCTGCCTCCCCCCTGCCATTTCTCCGATGTAGTCTTCTAAGCCGGCTGGGAAGCTCGGTGCCTTTCTCGGCCCCAAGAGGAGGCTAGTGTTCCATGCATTCAGGTAATTGTCTTCTTGGAAGTGACTTCAGTGAAACTACCAGAAGGGCTCAGAGGGTTAATTGGTTTGCAGTGTGTCTTTGTCTATTGCATGTCTTGGAAAACAGACCCCAAAGGCATTGGGTTTCAGAGGGGACGATGGAAACCTTGCTCCTTTTCATGAGGGTCTTCTCTGGGCAGCCCATCTACCCTGGATGAGGAGGCGGCAGTTTCCACACCTTCTCTGCAGAGACGCTCTGCGGAAGGGTCATCCCCTCCTGGTTTTCATGCCACGGCTTCCCCTTTCTTCTCCATTCCCTGATATGCCAACACTCAAAACTCAGAGTGATTTCCCACGAGTCAGAACCAGTGCCAGCCACTCGGTGTGGGTGGCAACCAAGGCTTCACATTCGGTTTTCCACCTGAACTTGACACTGATTTGCACCAAACATACCACAGGGCAGCCAGGGCCTTCAAATACGGACAGGTGTGAATATGCATGTACTGCCTTGTCCAAGAGAGCTGAGGGAGACAGCAGAGGCCAAGGGGCATGGAGAAAGGATGCTCTGTGAGGGTCCTGCCTGGCTGCTGGGCAACCCCGGAGGGCAGTGGGGGATGGAGGGAAGGAGCCTTTTGACGAAAAGTAGGTGGGTGAACAGTCTGTGCAAATCCAGGAGACCTGGCCCAGGGCTGTCCGGAGCGGCACCTGTGGCCTCGTGAGCCAGCCTCGCTTGGGAGCGAGCCATCTGGGGGGCTTCACCATGAGGCCTGGGTCAGGGCCCACCAGCACCAGGGGGTCACCTTGGACCAGAAGGAAAGCGAAGATGAAGGCAGATGGGAGGCACTCTGAGGACAAGGCCATGGAAGCAAATTGCTGATCAATCAGATTAGGTCCCCGTGGAGAATTTGGAATTCCTGCTTCCCAGAATGATTAGCACTCGGGTGCATACTGCAGCAGGACCTGGAACCTCCCACAAGAAAGCCAGAGGCCCCAAAGCCTCCGGGATATTGTTTCTAAGGACAGAGTCAAGCAGAGCACCAGGGGCCTGCTGGGGCACCCAAGGAGCCTGGTGACCAGGGCCTGATGAGCTGCTTTTTTTCTCATTAAAAACCAGCCCTTGCCTCACCTCCCCGTCACGTCCCCTCTCACCTTGCTCCTTAATGTTCCCAATGTCCTCGAGCATATCAGGTTTTCTCCATGCAGCAGGGCCATACAAAGTACAGAACTGTTATAGCAGCTGATGCCCCCATCACTTTGGGGGAAGCGGGTGCAAGGAAGCCAGTACATTCATACAGGATCTTTGTTTTCGTGGGGCTGGGGCTGACATTATCAGTGTGATCTTTTCTTCCTTTCTCGTTCCATCCATTTGCCTTTTCTTATTTGTCCCTCTGCTCTCTCAACCTGCCTTTTCTCTAAATGGTCCGTAGGCTGGTCAGCGGGTCTGCCTAGGCTTTCAGTGCTGTTTGGGCCTCTGTTCTGTGGATGTGGATTTCAAACAGAATTCTGACTCTTTGGGGAGGACGGAGATTGGGACCTGGGGGTAAATTTAGGATCCAGAGATTCCCCCCAAGAGGAGTTATCTGTAAGTATTTGTGCCTGAACAGTTGCTGTTTCTCTCCAAAGTGGAAACTTTCCAGTGTTCTTGCCATTCTGATTTCATCAGGGAGGAAATCTCAATAAAGTTCAATCTCTCTGTGACACTGCCTGCTTTCTCATGGTCTCTGGCCAGCCTAATCCCTTCCTCTTCCTTTTATCTAGTAGTAGACCGATTTTTATTAATACTTGTTTTTCAAGCAGTTTCAGGTCCACAGCAAAACGGAGAGGGAGGTGGAGGTTTCCCACACACCCCCTGCTGCTGCAATGCACAGCCTCCCCCACTAGCAACACCCCCAGTGGAGTGGAACATGTGTTCCAACTGATGAGCCGATGTGGGCACGCCATAGTCACCCAGAGTCCATATGTTAGGGTTTGTTCCTGGTGGTGTGCATTCTGCGTGTTTGGACAAATATATCATGATGTGTCCATCCTTATAGAATATACGGGCTATTTCCACTGCCCTAAAAATCCTCTGCATTCCACCTGTTCATCCCTCTCATCTCTTCCCAACCCCGAGTGCTACTTTCTAAGTTTCTTAGGGATAGATTGACAATACACGAATTGCCCACTTGTATTTTATTTTATTTTTTGTTTTTTAAAGATTTTATTTATTTGAGAGAGAGAATGAGATAGAGAGAGAGAGCATGAGACGGGGGAGGGCCAGAGGGAGAAGCAGACTCCCCGCTGAGCAGGGAGCCCGATGTGGGACTTGATCCCGGGACTCCAGGACCATGACCCGAGCTGAAGGCAGTCGCTTAACCAACTGAGCCACCCAGGCGCCCCTGCCCACTTGTATTTTAGACACCCCCGTGCCTTCTTCTCTAGACCCTTCCTGCTTCCAGCCCACCAGTGTCAAAGATGACCTTGAAACCCAGGCTTCCCATTGTAGGATTGGAAACAAAGACATGCTCTCTCCTCAGCCCCTGGCTGTCATTCTCCCTGGCGTCTATGGCACTAGCCCATTCATAGGAACTATGGAAGTTTCTGTCCCCAAGACTCTCAGAGAGGCAGACACGCTGCTACATCCATGTCCTCAACCACGCCACTGCCCACTTGGAAGCTGAAGATTCTGGGGAGGGAGCTGGAGGGTCTGCCCTGAATGTAAGGATGGTGCCTCCCCTTGGCTTCTTCTAAAAGTGGTGCTCCCCACAGCAGGACCCCGGGCTTCCTACTTGTACTTGTTTTTAATGAATCCTTACCCTGTCCTTGACTCCCTGAGCAGAGCTCCTTTACTTTGAAATGGAGGGCTTCACACCCTGATTCAGAGCATGTTTGCAAAGGGAGGACCTGGGCCCTGGGGAGTCGGTGGGAGGCTGGAAATAGACGGGGGTGTGAGAGTGAACAACATGCCATCATGAGGGGGCCAGTACAGGGAGGATGCGGAATTGGTGGCCACCTGCTCTGGGTTTCCTAAGTCGGGAGAGGCTGATCTCAGGGTGGGATGAATAGGGCAGTGTGGCTCATTGATTCCCTCTCCCTTGCCCTCCTCCTGATTTGGGGGTCCGCAGTCCACAGTCAGCAACGTAGTAGCCTGACCCAGCTCACACCACTGCTGCCCTCCCCCAGGTCGGCTCTCCCACCCATGACAGCAACCAGTGTTTTCCTGTGACTGGGAGAAATATGGAGCATTTTCCTGGAAAGCAGAAGGTAGGTGAGGTCTGTTTTGAAGATAAACATCACACACCAGAACCTGCCAGCATGTTCAAAATTGTGCTATTTCACGAGTACCCTACTGACACCTTTACATTGTCTGCCATGAGGTCAGCCAGATGCCATGGAGAAAGCAAATCAAAGACCATTCTAAACCTAGCCAGGTGATATAGGGGGCCTGAACGGAACGAATGTCTTCACAGGGATGCGTATGTATGTGAATATGTCAGGGTTACCTATGGTTATATGTACAAGGGGCGTGCAAATGCCTGCATGGAAAGCTGGCATGTGTGCGGAAACCAATGTATATGTGAGTGTTTGTGTCCAAAATATCTCTGAGTATGTAGCACAGTGACCAGCACGGAGGACTTATTACCTCCGTGCCATCAGAATGAAAGAGTAAGTGGGTTTGGGGGGGAGTAAAGAAGGTGTCTGTGTACTGTATGTTGTGTGTGGAGGGTCCTGGGAGGGGGGAAGGTATGTGTGGGTGTGGCTGTGAAGAAGTAATTGTATGAATGACATGTGGATGACAGATTATGGGAGCACTGGGCATAGGCAGGTGTGTGCATGAGGAGAGCCAGATGCCCTACCCAGAGGGGAGATCCAGGAAGACCCAGCCATAGGAGGACACCTCTGAGGCCCTGGCTTTGCACTTGTAGGCCGCCCCCCCAACCCCTCAGAGAACTGAGGGGAAGTCAGAGCCTTCAAAAACTCACAAGCACTGGCAACATTTCATGCCTATTCTACTGTCCGTGACATTTGGCTCAAGCTTTTCCCAGTCCAGGGAAACCTTGATGGCAATAAAAAAGAAGCATAAGAAAAACAAGAAGATGAAAGTAGTGACACAAATTTGCCTGTAGTAAAGGTGTATCCCACAGGTTCTGAGGTATTTATTCCCTGTACCAAAGGATAAAAAAATAACATGCATAAATGAGCATTTTCTGTGAGTGTTTGCATCGTGGATCATGTTCTCTGTTTCCGCATCATTTCACTGGGGGAAGAAAACCAACTTCTAGAGTCCCCCTTTGCCAGGAACTGGGATAGAGACCAATAGACATTCCCACAGTTGTATTTGACATGATGAGGTAATTCTAACAGCCACATGCCAGGCCACATGATAGGTGCTTTATGTGCATTATTTCATATAATGCTCACATTGCCCCACAGGTAGGGAGCTGTCTCACACGGAAAAGACCAGAGGCTCCGGAGTCGGATTGCTTGGGCTTCGTCCTGGGCTCCAGCACTTACTGGCTGGGCAGCTCCAGGCAAATGACACAGTTGTGTGCTTCAGAATCCTCAGCCATGAAATGAAGATCCGAAGAGCCCCTCTCTCTGCGGGGCTGAGGTGAGGATGAGATCACTTAAAACAAGCAATGTGCTAGAAGTAGTACGCAGCCCACAGCAAGCATTCCATGCATGTTATTATTATTCATATTTTACTGATGAGACTGATGGTCAGAACGGTGGGGAGGCGGCATGTGGAGGTGTGAGGGCCAGAATACCATCTGAAGCCTGACTCACGCTACGGCAGGTGAGGTTACTTGCCCAGGGTCACATTTGGTGACACTGGTCTTTCTGATCCCAGGGCATTTCCCTCCTCTTCAGAAACTGACAAAAATGAAGAATTGCTTGATTTTTTCAGTGGTCCCTCAGCACCTTGAACCTTGGTGGTAACGAAATTTTAAAACACACGTAATTCGCATTAGAAAATTTATTTATTTATTTAAAAGATTTTATTTGAGGGAGAGAGAGCTTGAGAGATCATGAGCAGGGGGGAGGGGTAGAGGGAGAAGCAGACTCCCCACTGAGCAGGGAGCCCAAAGTGAAGCGGAGCTCCATCCCAGGACCCTGGGATCATGACCCGAGCCAAAGGCAGATGCTTATTTATTTTATTTATTTTTTAAATTTTTTATTGTTATGTTAATCACCATATATTACATCATTAGTTTTTGATGTAGTGTTCCATGATTCATTGTTTGTTCATAACACCCAGTGCTCCGTGCAGAATGTGCCCTCTTTAATACCCATCACCAGGCTAACCCATCCCCCTACCCTCCTCCCCTCTAGAACCCTCAGTTTGTTTTTCAGAGTCCATCATCTCTCATGGTTCGTCTCCCCCTCTGACTTACTCCCCTTCATTCTTCCTCTCCTGCTATCTTCTTCTTTTTCTTTTTTCTTAAAATATGTTGCATTACTTGTTTCAGAAGTATATATCTGTGATTCAACAGTCTTGCACAATTCACAGCGCTCACCATAGCACATACCATCCCCAATGTCTATCACCCAGCCACCCCATCCCTCCCACCCCCAACCACTCCAGTAACACTCAGTTTGTTTCCTGAGATTAAGAATTCCTCATATCAGTGAGGTCATATGATACATATCTTTCTCTGATTGACTTATTTCACTAAGCATAACACCCTCCAGTTCCATCCACGTCGTTGCAAATGGCAAGATCTCATTCCTTTTGATGGCTGCATAATATTCCATTGTGTATATATACCACCTCTTCTTTATCCATTCATCTGTCGATGGACATCCTGGCTCTTTCCACAGTTTGGCTATTGTGGACATTGCTGCTATAAACATTGGGGTGCACGTACCCCTTCGGGTCCCTACATTTGTATCTTTGTGGTAAATACCCAGTAGTGCAATTGCTGGATCGAATGGTAGCTCTAATTTCAACTGTTTGAGGAACCTCCATACTGTTTTCCAGAGTGGTTGCACCAGCTTGCATTCCCACCAACAGTGTAGGAGGGTTCCCCTTTCTCCACATCCCCGCCAACATCTGTCGTTCCCTGACTTGTTAATTTTAGCCATTCTGACGGGTGTGAGGTGGTATCTCATTGAGGTTTTGATTTGGATTTCCCTGATGCCGAGTGATGTTGAGCACTTTTTCATGTGCCTGTTGGCCATTTGGATGTCTTCTTTGGAAAAATGTCTGTTCATGTCTTCTGCCCATTTCTTGATTGGATCATTTGTTCTTTGGGTGTTGAGTTTGATAAGTTCTTTATAGCTTTTGGATACTAGCCCTTTATCTGATATGTCATTTGCAAATATTTTCTCCCATTCTGTCGGTTGTCTTTTGGTTTTGTGGACTGTTTCTTTTGCTGTGCAAAAGCTTTTTATCTTGATGAAATCCCAATAGTTCATTTTTGCCCTGGCTTCCCGTGCCTTTGGCGATGTTTCTAGGAAGAAGTTGCTGTGGCTGAGGTCGAAGAGGTTGCTACCTGTGTTCTCCTTTAGGATTTGGATGGACTCCTGTTGCACGTTTAGGTCTTTCAACCATTTGGAGTCTATTTTTGTGTGTGGTGTAAGGAAATGGTCCAGTTTCATTCTTCTGCATGTGGCTGTCCAATTTTCCCAACACCATTTGTTGAAGAGACTGTCTTTTTTCCATTGGACATTCTTTCCTGCTTTGTCAAAGATAAGTTGACCATAGAGTTGAGGGTCCATTTCTGGGCTCTCGATTCTGTTCCATTGATCTACGTGTCTGTTTTTGTGCCAGTACCATACTGTCTTGATGATGACAGCTTTGTAATAGAGCTGGAAGTCCGGAATTGTGATGCCGCCAGCTTTGCTTTTCTTTTTCAAGATTCCTCTGGCTATTTGGGGTGTCTTCTGGTTCCATACAAATTTTAGGATTATTTGTTCCATTTCTTTGAAAAAAGTGGATGGTGTTTTGATGGGGATTGCACTGAATGTGTAGATTGCTCTAGGTAGCATTGGCATCTTCACAATGTTGGTTCTCCCAATCCATGAGCATGGAACGTTTTTCCATTTCTTTGTGTCTTCTTCAATTTCTTTCATGAGTATTTTATAGTTTTCTGAGTACAGATCCTTTGCCTCTTTGGTTAAATTTATTCCTAGGTATCTTATGGTTTTGGGTGCAATTGTAAATGGGATCAACTCCTTGATTTGTCTCTCTTCTGTCTTGTTGTTGGTGTATAGGAATGCCACTGATTTCTGTGCATTGATTTTATATCCTGCTACTTTACTGAATTCCTGTATGAGTTCTAGCAGTTTTGGGGTGGAGTCTTTTGGGTTTTCCACATACAGTATCATATCATCTGCAAAGAGTGAGAGTTTGACTTCCTCTTTGCCGATTTGGATGCCTTTGATGTCTTTTTGTTGTCTGATTGCTGTGGCTAGGACTTCTAATACTATGTTGAATAGCAGTGGTGAGAGTGGACATCCCTGCCGCGTTCCTGACTTTAGGGGAAAAGCTCTCAGCTTTTCCCCATTGAGAATGATATTCGCTGTAGGTTTTTCATAGATGGCTTTTATGATATTGAGGTAGGTACCCTCTATCCCTATACTCTGAAGAGTTTTGATCAAGAAAGGATGTTGTACTTTGTCAAATGCTTTTTCTGCATCTATTGAGAGGATCCTATGATTCTTGTTCTTTCTTTTGTTAATGTATTGTATCACGTTGATTGATTTGCGGATGTTGAACCAGCCTTGCAGCCCAGGGATAAATCCCACTTGGTCGTGGTGAATAATCCTTTTAATGTACTGTTGGATCCTATTGGCTAGTATTTTGGTGAGAATTTTTGCATCCATGTTCATCAAGGATATTGGTCTGTAATTCTCCTTTTTGATGGGGTCTTTGGTTTTGGGATCAAGGTAATGGTGGCCTCATAAAATGAATTTGGAAGATTTCCTTCCATTTCTATTTTTTGGAACAGTTTCAGGAGAATAGGTATTAATTCTTCTTTAAATGTCTGATAGAATTCCCCTGGGAAGCCATCTGGCCCTGGGCTTTTGTTTCTTGGGAGATTTTTGATGACTGCTTCAATTTCCTTAGTGGTTATAGGTCTGTTCAGGTTTTCTATTTCTTCCTGGTTCAATTTTGGTAGTTGATACATCTCTAGGAATGCTCCCATTTCTTCCAGGTTATCTAATTTGCTGGCATAGAGTTGCTCATAATATGTTCTTATAATTGTTTGTATTTCTTTGGTGTTGGTTGTGATCTCTCCTCTTTCATTCATGATTTTGTTGATTTGGGTCATTTCTCTTTTCTTTTTGATCAGTCTGGCCAGGGGTTTATCAATCTTGTTAATTCTTTCAAAGAACCAGCTCCTAGTTTCGTTGATGTGTTCTACTGTTCTTTTGGTTTCTAGTTCATTGATTTCTGCTCTGATCTTTATTATTTCTCTTCTCCTGTTGGATTTAGGCTTGATTTGCTGTTCTCTCTCCAGCTCCTTTAGGTGTAGGGTTTGCTTGTGTATTTGAGACCTTTCTTGTTTCTTGAGAAAGGCTTGAATTGCTGTATACTTTCCTCTTAGGACTGCCTTTGCTGCATCCCAAAGATTTTTGAACAGTTGTGTTTTCATTTTCATTGGTTTCCATGAATTTTTTTAATTCTTCTTTAATTTCCTGGTTGACCCATTCATTCTTTAGTAGGATGCTCTTTAGCCTCCATGTCTTTGAGTTCTTTCCGACTTTCCTCTTGTGATTGAGTTCCAGTTTCAAAGCATTGTGGTCTGAAAATATGCAGGGAATAATCCCAATCTTTTGGTACCGGTTGAGACCTGATTTGTGACCTAGGATGTGATCAGTTCTGGAGAATGTTCCATGGGCACTAGAGAAGAATGTGTATTCCGTTGCTTTGGGATGGAATGTTCTGAATATGTCTGTGAAGTCCATTTGGTCCAGTGTGTCATTTAAAGTCTTTATTTCCTAGTTGATCTTTTGCTTAGATGATCTGTCCATTTCAGTCAGGGGGGTGTTAAAGTCCCCCACTATTATTGTATTGTTGTCAATGTGTTTCTTTGCTTTTGTTATTAATTGCCTTATATAATTGGCTGCTCCCATGTTAGGGGCATAGATATTTACAATTGTTAGATCTTCTTGTTGGATAGACCCTTTAAGTAGGATATAGTGTCCTTCCTCATCTCTTATTACAGTCTTTGTTTTAAAATCTAGTTTGTCTGATATAAGGATTGCCACCCCAGCTTTCTTTTGGTGTCCATTAGCATGGTAAATGGTTTTCCACCCCCTCACTTTCAATCTGGGGGTGTCTTTGGGTCTAAAATGAGTCTCTTGCAGACAGCATATTGATGGGTCTTGTTTTTTAATCCAATCTGATAGCCTGTGTCTTTTGATTGGGGCATTTAGCCCATTTACATTCAGGGTAACTATTGAAAGATATGAATTTAGTGCCATTGTATTGCTTGTAAGGTGACTGTTACTGTATGTTGTCTGTGTTCCTTTCTGATCTTTGCTGCTTTTAGGCTCTCTCTTTGCTTAGAGGACCCCTTTCAATATTTCTTGGAGGGCTGGTTTCGTGTTTGCACATTCCTTTAGTTTTTGTTTGTTCTGGAAGCTTTTTATCTCTCCTATTTTCAATGACAGCCTAGCTGGATATAGTATTCTTGGCTGCATATTTTTCTCGTTTAGTGCTCTGAAGATATCTTGCCAGTCCTTTCTGGCCTGCCAGGTCTCTGTAGATAGGTTTGTTGCCAATCTAATATTTTTACCATTGTAGGTTACATCTCTCTTCTCCCGAGCTGCTTTCAGGATTTTCTCTTTGTCTCTGAGACTCGTAAGTTTTACTATTAGATGTCGGGGTGTTGACCTATTATTGATTTTGAGAGGGGTTCTCTGTGCCTCCTGGATTTTGATGTCTGTTTCTTTCCTCACGTTAGGGAAGTTCTCTGCTATTATTTGCTCCAATATACCTTCTGCCCCTCTCTCTCTTTCTTCTTCTGGGATCCCAATTATTCTAATGTTGTTTCGTCTTATTGTATCACTTATCTCTCGAATTCTGCCCTCGTGATTCTGTAGTTTTTTCTCTCTCTTTTTCTCAGCCTCTTTATTTTCCATCATTTGGTCTTCTATATCACTGATTCTCTCTTCTGCCTCATTTATCCTATCAGTTAGTGCCCCCATTTTTGATTGCACCTCATCAATAGCCTTTTTGATTTCGACTTGGTTAGATTTTAGTTCTTTTATTTCTCCAGAAAGGGTTTCTCTAATAACTTCCACGCTTTTTTCAAGCCCAGCTAGTATCTTTAAAGTCATGATTCTGAACTCTAGGTCCGACATTGTACTAATGTCCGTATTGAGTAGGTCCCTGGCTGACGGTACTACCTCTTGTTCTTTTTGCTGAGGTGATTTTTTTCGTCTTGTCATTTTGTCCAGAGGAGAACAGATGAATGAGAGAACAAAATGCTAACAGGTTTACAACATCCCCAGCAAATATACTGTATACAAATCAGAAAAGACCTGAAACCAGGGGAAAAGAAAGGGAAAGAAAGAAAAAAGAAAGAGAAAAAAAAAAGAAAAAAGATAAAAACAAAAACAGAATACAAAAAAAGCAGAATATGATCAAATATGATCAGGCTAGTGCATAGATCAGTGCCACACACTAGATTTTGGGCGTATTTTGGTCTGTTAGAAAAAAGTGCCTCCTAAAATTTTAAAGGAAGAAAGACATATATGTACAAAATAAGGGTTGATACAATGAAGGGATAGAAGATGACTGTAAAGATGAAAATTATAAAAGATTTTATAAAAGGACTTGATAAGAAGTTGTTTGAAAAAAGAAAGAAGAAGATTTAAGAAAAAAAAAGAAAAAAGGGAGAGAATGTGATCAGGCAGGAGACTAGAACAGAGCCATACACTAGTGATTTAGGGTATATTTTGATCTGTTAGAAGAAACCGTATCTCAAAATTTTAAAGAGAGAACAACTTATATATACATGCCAAAAATAAGGGTAACTACTATGAAGAGATAAAATATGACTCTAAAAATGAAAAATAAAAAATGTTTTTTTTTAAAAAAAGAGATTGATAAGATGTTGGTTGAAAAAGGGAAAAAGAAAAATAAAAAAAACTTAACAAAAATTAACTTTGATGAACTAATGAATCATGGTAAAAAAAAGCCATGAATTCTATGTGCAGTATTCCCCTAGCGCTGGAGTTCTCCCGTTCTCCTTGATCAGTAAACTTGGTCTTGGCTTGCTGGCTGTTCGTGCTGATCTTCTGGGGGAGGGGCCTGTTGCTGTGGTTTCCAAATGTCTTTGCCGGAGGCTGAATTGCCCCGCCCTTGTCGGTCCGGGCTAAGCAAGCTGCTCGGGTTTGATCTCAGGAGCTTTTGTTCCCTGCAAGCTCTCGGTACAGCCTTGGAGGACCAGGGCAAAAATGGTGGCCTCCCAATCTCCACCCGGAGGAGCTGAGAATTCGGGGCCCCGCTCCTCAGTGTGCCCCCAGAGAAAAGCAGTCACTCCCGTGTCCCCAGTCGCTCTCCGCGCTCACCTGGCCTGTGACCGAGCGTTGCTATCTCTGGCACCCGACCCCGTGTGGAGTCTCCAAACCCAGCAGATCCCTGCGGTACGTTCCCGCGCCGCTCCTCCCCGGGAAGGAAGGGGAGTCTCCCCTGCTCTGCCACTTGTTGGGTCCCTGCTGGAGGAGCAGTGGCCCGACTGGGCCGCGGATCACAGTTTATGGCAACCCCGAGCTGAGAGCCCGCACCTCAGCTCCGTCTCTGCAGCTGGCTTCCCCGCTCCGATACCTGGGAGCTCTGGCGCACTCAGGCACCCCTGGTCTTTCTGTGACCCCAAGGGTCCTGAGACCACACTGTCCGGGGAGGATTCCACCCTCTGCTTAGCCACTGCAGCGACGTCCCTCCGCTGAGCCAACTTCTAAAAGGTCCGATTTTGTGCTCCGCGGCTCTATCACTTGCCAGAAGCGGCCGACGGAGGCCCCCTCCCCCGCCGTCTATCCTCCCGAATATCGCCTCGGATTCACTTCTCCGTACGTCCTACCTTCCAGTAAGTGGACGCTTCTCTGTTCAGATAGTTGTTGCTACTCTCCTCTTTGATCTCCTGTTGAGTTCGTAGGTGTTCAGAATGGTTTGATCCCTATTCAGCTGAATTCCTGAGACCAGACAAAATCTAGGTCTCCTACTCCTCCGCCATCTTGCTCTGCCCTAAAGGCGGATGCTTAAGCAACTGAACCACCCAGGTGCCTGCATTAGAAAATTTATTAAGGCGGGGCACCTGGCTGGTTCAGTCCGTAGAGCATACGACTCTTGATCTCAGGGTTTTAAGTTCAAGCCCCATGTTGGGTGTAGAGATTACTTAAAAAAATAAAATCTTAGGGGTGTCTGAGTGGCTCAGTCAGTTAAGCATCTGCCTTCTGCTCAGGTCATGATCTCCAG
The DNA here is from genome assembly GCF_037043125.1 of Eumetopias jubatus. Classification (NCBI taxonomy): domain Eukaryota; kingdom Metazoa; phylum Chordata; class Mammalia; order Carnivora; family Otariidae; genus Eumetopias; species Eumetopias jubatus. Next base: position 72,504,096 of record NW_028274818.1, on the reverse strand, counting down.
GTCCCTTGTTGGGCTCCTTGCTCAGTGGGGATTCTGTTTCTCCCTCTCCCTTTGCCACTCCCCCTGCTTGTGCACTTTCTCTCTGTCAAATAAATAAAATCTCAAAAAAAAAAAGAAACCAAAATATATTTATTTTTTTTAAGAATTTATTTATTTATTTGAGAGAGTGATTAAGAGGCAGAGGGAGAAGTAGACTCCCAACTGAGCAGGGAGCCTGGTGCAGGGCTCGATCCCAGAACCCTGAGATCATGACCTGAGCCAAAATCAGACACAACCCACTGAGCCACCTAGGCGCCCCTAAACCATCTTAAAAGAAAATTTATTAAGGATTATTTCCTGAACAACAAAAAAAGAAAAAAAAAACAAATCCTTAACTCCATTTCACATTTGATCTTCACTCTGATCATGTTATAAATTGGATGGGGCAGGCATATTTATTATCCTTAAATCCAAATCCAGCGTGGGGAAGCTGCGTCTCCAGAGAAGTTAAGTCCAAATTCACCCAGCTAAATAAAACATGACAAACCAAACTAAAGGGCCAATTTTCTACCCATCCCACTATTCCTTCTATTACAGTCAATCACACTGATTTGTGTTAACCTGGAGCTTAGAGCAATTGGGACACTACATTTTTCTGACACATGAAAAAGAGTGATTTTGTATTTGTGATGAGTGCAAAATTATTTGTTGGTTATTTTTACATATTCTCCAAACTTCTGAATTTTTTCCCACCAAAACTTCAAAAGATTTGGAATTTACATGTTTGTTCAGGCATAATATCTGTCCTAGGGGGGCTAACCATCCAGTTAGGGACACAAGGCATGGAACTGGAGTGACCAGGCAGATCCTGGGGAATGACAAGGCCACATGTCCCAATCATACTACAAGACACATGGTCGGGCAAAGGATTTTCTTTCTCACTTGTAAATGTAATTATTTGAAAAGTTCTACCCATGCACACAGACTATTTAAACGTTTAACTGATTACCTTTGGGGAGGAGAATCCCTTTACATAGTAACATCAGGACTCTCCTGGGAATACTGGGACACCCTGGGGGTTCCAAGCTTAGAAAGGGAGTGGAATTCTAGCTCCACTCTAAAGGACGGGCGGTTTGGAAGGGCAGGGACCAGGGGGGCGGATCCTGGGGAAAGACCAAGGACCCAAACTCAGAAAGGAAGACATCTGTGTATGGCTAGTGAGGAGTCAAGGTGAGATGAAGTGGGTTAGGGAAACATGGCCCTTACATGGAAGCTCAAGGAGTCTGGGCTTGAGGCCGCTACAAGTTTCTGGACAGAGGGGGGCCATGAAGAAGCAGGGAAGGTCCGGCGGGCAGCAGCACCGGGACTCACAGAGAGACCAGAGCCTTGGCACCAAGGAGTCTCTTTTGGCAACCCAGCCTATGTGGTCCACGGGCTGCTGCTTGGGGGGCATCGGGTCCCTGTCCTCCCCAGATGCTGCCTCACCGCTAGGAGGGGGGACCAGTGCTGGAGTCCCGTAAGGAGGCGGTGGAGGAAGCCCACCTCAGCAGTCCGGTCCTCCTTAGGAGCCCCTCTTGGGCCCTGGCCCCCACTGCTCCTGGCCCCGGCCTGGGGGTGCAGATCATCCAGCGGGACGGGCTTCCGGGCCCGCGTCCTCACGGCGGCGGGGTCCGCCTTCCCCGCTGCACCCCCTCGCGTTCGAGAGGAAACTGAGGCCCCGAACAGGGCGGTCTGGACGGGGGACGAGAGGGTGGGGGAACCTGGCCCCTGGCCGATCTTGGCCTCGTCCCGCAAGCCGGGTCCTCAGCACATACGGCTATGCCAGAGGGAGGTTAGTTACGGCAAACCTGCGGACACACCGCCGAGGGAGGAGAGGAACCCAGTCCCCGCCAAGCCCCGCCCGCGCGAGCCCGCCCCACGCATGCGCCTCCACTAGGGGCCCGCCCCCCCCCCCTCCAGAGCTGCGCGCTCCCGAGTCACGCGCTGAGGGTCGAGCATGCGCAGGCGCACGGCGGCGCTTCCTGGGAAGAGGGGCTCCGCGAGGCGGCGTGCGCGGTGACTCAGCGCAGAGGTCCTCCTCCGCTCCCGGTCTTCGGGCTTTGCTCTCCTTGGGCCCGAGCCGTCCTGTGCGCTCTTCGGCCGCTGGAAGCCTTGAGTATCTCGGAAGTTTTGATTTGGAACCGGGAAAGGCTTTGAAGTTGCTCAGAGTTATGGGGAGAGACCACCGGTTTCCGGAGGCCTTTGGGGGAAGTGAAGAACGTCAGAGAGATTGGTGTTGGCAGTTTTCAGGTTGCGGTTTGCACCTGCGGCCAGCCCAGGGACTGAGATTTGAAGAGATTGTCTCACCTCCCTTACCCCGCCAGAAACTCAGAGCATTTGGTATCCAAACTGCCCTTTCCTCCTGTCCTTGAGGATTAGAAACCCAGTCCTCCCTTGGCACTTTGCACTATCTCTGGGTGAGGGTGGATTGGGGCAGGTGAAACTCCAGAGTTGGTGGGGGGGGGGGCGACGCCCGGGAGGGTGATATTCTCATTGGAATGTCTTTCTCATGGATCTTGGGGTTCCCTGAGTCACTTTTAGAAGCTAAAACGGACTCCAGAGATTCTCTACTATCCCTTCAACTGGTCTTTAGCTTCTATTTGAAACGTGTCCCGTGATTGGGATCTCAGTTCAGGGTTTTCTGACCGGATGCTGGTTTGGGTGGCTCCCTCTGCCCTAGATACCATTTGTGAGAGGCCATGTCCCTCCGCAGCCCTGTGGAGAATGCTCACGGGCAGTGTGTACCTGCTTCTCTGCTTGGCCCCCTGGGCATACCAGAACCTGGGAGGGGGCCCCTGTGGCTACATCAGGGTTGGCCAGTTGGTTACTTGTAATTTCCTGGGTTTTCTTGGCTGTTGCTTTGGAGTGGAGACCATTTGGGCACCTGGTCCCCAGGCAATCTGGGAGGAAAAGGGAAGTCCTTGGAAAGACGTGAGGTGCCCCCTGGGCAAGAATGAGTTGGGATGGGGCTTAGCTGGCTAACCTGCCCTCCGCACTAGGAAGCCTTATTCCCTTATGTGCATCCCTTTTCTGGGTTTAACTTCACAGAGCAGCCAGTAGTGGTAGGGAATTGTAGCTCCAGAGAGCCATGTGGCCCCATCTGTTCTTTTTACAGATGAAGAAGCTGGACACCTAGTAAAGCAAAGAGCATTCAGGGTCACAGAATCAGCTGTGGCAGAGATGGGACACTGGTCTCCTGATTCCCAGGCCTGTTCTCACTCTCCTGCACCATGTATGTTAGGGGCCAGCACAAAACAGATGGCACATTTCGAATGGGTAATTTGAGGCAGGGTGTGGGAAACAACTCTGGACAGTGAAATGTTCTGGAGCTAGTAACAGTGGGGTCTTAAACACCTGGAGGCAGAGAGGTCGTGTAGAGAGTCATCTTGCTAGAGTTGGGACTTCAGGTCAAGGGGCTCAGGATGGCAATTGGGGGAATAAAACCCCCACTGATTTGTCAAGGTTCTCCATGGACCAAACCCAGTGGGAAGTCAGAGGTCAAGGGAGTGTTGATTAGCCCATGCAGATTAATTCTAGGGCACAATACAGGTGGAAAGGATGCAAAAAGGACCTGGAGGAGCAAATAAAAGACATCCAGCGTAAACTGCAACCTTACTTCTACTGGTTTATTAAGGGTTTACAAGTCTTGAGTACTTAATCTGTGTGACGTATGTCCATTATCCCGTGCATTTTCTCTAAACTCCGTTTTCTCCATTTGACAGGTAAGGAAACTGACTAGTGAAACAACTTGAGGAATGGAGATGTGAACAGCTAAGCTGCCACCTGCCTCTCCGGGATCGTATCTTGTGTATGGTGCTTCCTCTGTGGACGTTTGTGCAATGGATGGATGAATGAATGAATGAGGAGCAAACACACATAGGATTAGATGGTGCATCTCCCTGAAGATCCTTAGTGTGTCTGTTCTCCATGGGCCCGGAGGCTCTCTGCAAAGGTGGGTCCCGTGTCTGTTGGTATCTCTGTTGCCAGCTTGTAATGAGCCAGGTATTCAGGTTAAAAGAGCAGGTATCTAGATCTGAAAAAAACCTTGGACTTCTGGGCTTTCCTAGTGAAAGCCCTTGTAAGTAAGCAATTTTCTCTCTCTGAAGCCATCCTGATCCAGTCCTGATTTCTGGTGCCCCCATCTGGGCAGGGGTCCAGGGTGCTGCCTCAGCTCCTACCCATTGCTCCACCCACAAGCTCAGTTCTGCTAACTGCATCGCTGGTGCTGCTCTTGGAACACGGCGTTCTTCAGGGATAAACTAGCTACCAGTGGGGTGGGGACTTTTACCAGCATCCCTAAAATGGCCTGCTGTGGAACAGAAAGCTCAGCGTAAAGATATTGTTTCCTTTCTCTGTTGTCCCTCTTCCTGCACCATCTCCTGTCTTTACAGTCCCCTTTCCTTGGTCTCTTTCTTCCTAGAGAGCCCCACCCAGTCTTGCACTTGTCGCTCGCTCATTGTCCCAGCTCCTCAAGCACGGAGGAGGAAGCTAACATAGATTGATCACCTTCTGTGTGCCTGCCACTATGCCCCATGGGTGCTCTCCATCATCCCATTTCATTTCTTAGTGAGACACTAGGTAGGGAGTGCTAGGGAGGGGCCTTGCAGATGGAAAACCAAGACTTTGGGTGGGTAACCAAACCCAGCTGTTCAGGGTAGAGCTGGCATTTGACTTCTGGTCTGATTCCAAGGCCATCCTGGTATACTTCTCACCCAGAATAAAGCCTGCTGCTGCACTATTTGGGTTCGTGTTGACCCTTGCTCTTTGGAGACTTTTCCCTGTGCTGTGGCCTGCGTCCCTGGACTTGGGCATGTCGAATGTGCTGTTTCAGCCCACCCTGGTGGGTTTCCGTATGGATCTGACTAACGTTTGATTCCATCCACAGTCTGTGTGTCCTCCTTCAGTCCTTTGCTGATGACGCCTCCTCCACATGGTAGGCCAGTTGACCTGTTTCTGAATGGCAACATGCAACCCATTCTCTAAAGCCCACACATGTGCCACCTCCCTGATGATGTCCCTCCAAATTCATTCACCTCTAGATTCCCAGACTCACCTTGTGAGCCTCCCCTAAAGGACTGAACGCATTATTTCCTGTATTTACAGTACTTCAGATATGCAACTTCTTTACTTTGTTGAGTGCAGGGACTATCCTGCAACAGTGTTCATTTCTCCAACTTCTCACAGAGGACCTTACAGCTTAGTAAGCCACCAGGGGGTGAAGGTGTCAAGGGAGCTCTTTGTAGTGAAAGGGGTTTGTAAAATGAAGATTTATCCCTTGACTTTACATGCTGACTTTGCTTAAAACAAGAGTCAACTGCAGGATAAATGTCTGGGTTGAGTCTGGAGGATGGGCGGTGGAGGACAGCTTGTGTTTTTCTTGAGGAACTTTGAATTTGGGGAAATGAAGAGATGATGAGGGCAGGCAGTGGATAACAGGCTGGGCAGGTGGATGGCCCTACACATCTGTCTGTCCAGATGGGATCTCAAGAGTGGTTAGCTGTGTCCCTTGACCTTTATCATGGGCTGCAGCTTCTCTAAGGCCATCCCCTGTGCTCCCTGAGTCCCTTTATGTTTGCTGTCATAGATAAAGGCCGTCATGCCTGCTTTCACCACCAAGGGTGGGGGAGTCCTTGGCCAGAACAGCAGCACCCCCTCCCTGGGACTTGAGTTGGCTCAGAGCACCCATATCCCACGTGACCCAAGATAGACAGATGCTGGGGCCCTACAGCAGAGAACGGGTGTGGGCCGGCATGACTCACCTGCTCTGTCGCCGCCTACAGCTGGGTTTGAAGCACTTGGGGATCAGATCTCTTCCCTAGGAGAGGCATGCAAGGCTCTCTTTGCAGTTAGCAGCTTGGGGTTCTGCTCATGCAAATGCCTGTCGCTGTCCCGGCATCTCAAGGTCCAGATGAGTGGGGAGTCATCCAGTTGCAGAGGCACAGGAACAGGTAGAAGCAGCAGCTGAGAAAACAGTGCCTTGATCTGGGCATCAGACAACCTCGGTAGTAACCGGGCCCCGCCAGGAGCTCACTGTGCAGCTCTGAAGGAAAGGGGTTTGTTCTTTCAGGAAACATGTTTTTGACCACCTACTCCTGCTGAGTGAAGTAAGGACAAGGGGGACCACGAAAAGGCAAAACCTATCCCTACCCTTGGTGGTTTCTCAGTCTCTATAAAATCAGCTCGACTCAGGGTGATAAAGGCTGTAGGGAGGTGTTTGGGGAGCATGGAAGAGAAATTGACTCGTCTTTGCTGGGGGGATGAGCCAGTGCTGGAGGCATTTGAGCTGGGCCTTGAAATTGGGATCCTCCCTGCCGACCAGGGGGAGACTTGCATCTTTGGGGAGTGTTGTGCAGTAAATCACCGGCAGCAGGGCCAGGTGGGGATGAAGTCAGGGGGACGCCGAGAGGAGATTAGACTCGAAGGCCTGTCTGGGTCTCGCAGCGAAGGGCCTTCGTGGGTCACGCGGACATCGGACCTTCTAAAGGTGGAGGGGAGACACTGAACTGTTCTGTGTTGTAGAAAGATCACTGTGGCAGCAATATGGAGGATGGATTGGAAGGTCAAAGTTGCAGAGAGACACTGGGTAGAACAGGGTTAGACTATCACAGGAAAGAATGTTTGAGGACCTCACCTGTGGGGTTAGAGAAGAGGGTTGGATTAGAAAGTCCCTAAAATGGAAGTTCTGTGCCTCCGAACTCACTTGGGCATTTGGGTCTTCCCCTGCCTCCTGCCCCCGGCTCCTAGTTGATTACCTTGATTGCTTACTTGTGCTCCATTCTAGGGGTGCTGTTACCCGTTTGGGTTTTGGCCCTATTCAGTCTCCCTGGTTGTCAGTTGTGTCCACCCAGCACTTTAGGGGAGACTGCAGCACCTTGGAGGCCAGCTGGTAGGAAGCTGTACTGTGTCCCAGAGTCCTCCCCACTCCCACCCAGGCCTCGACTCCCCTCTCTCCTCTGGCATCGTCCTCAAGTCCCCAGATTGGAAATGTCCACTGCACCATTTCCATCACTCTTTCCAAGAGGAGGAATGAGACACTATGTCTCATGGGAAGATGTTGACAAGCGGGGACTAGAAAAATGGATTAAAGGGACCCTGGGATGGTGGTCTCGGAGAGAACCGAAGGTGAACTACAGGGCAGTCCCACAGAGTGACCCAACACATCTGAGCCCCTTGATTTAAATTTAGATCAGTTCTGTGATCTTAAAACCAGAAGTGTGTGTCTTCTCCTAATCCCGTCCCAGGCTAGGGATACAAGCACTGCCCCTTCTCGCTCGACTTGTTCGTTCAACTGTCATCCCATGATTCTTGGGCCGATAGATTTTGGCAGCCAGCCAGCAAACAGGTTGTTGCACCTACTCTGTTCCCACCTCATGCTGGCTTGGCTAGGATACAGACAACCCCTGCTCTGTGCTCAAGGAATCAGGAGACCGGTATTTTAGTCTAGTTGGGAAGGCAAGATGCATGGGAGAAACAGCCAGAGAGCAGAAAAGGTGAGTAGTTAAGAGGGTGGTTAAGGTTTGAGTGACGTGCTGCAAGTCCACACAGCCTGAGGAAGGACAGAGCAGATGGTGCCAGGGCAGGAACCAGCCCAGAGCTAGCTGGCGGTCTAAGCTGATCCCAGCCAGGCTCAGTCTGAGGTGGGGGGCCAAGGTGGACTTGCTGCTGCCCTCGCATGGAGCTGTTCACGCTGTTTCCTCAGTCTGCATCTTCCTATTTGTCAAGATTCTCCATTCATCCTTCAAGGCCCAGCTTCAATGCCTCTTTTTTCATGAAGACTCTTCCCTTCCACCAGCCAGCATGGTGCTGATCTTCCACAGCCCTTTCCTGATAACTTCCATCTTGTTGTATATTTGTGGTGAGCAAGAGTTTAGCAGATTCCATTCTCCCCAGTGTACGGGTTTGATAAAATCAGTTCTTTAAAAGCAATCCTAAAACCGGAAGGGGGAAGTGGCTGCTTTCTGGGGCCAGTTACTGGCAGGGGACACACGGTGAAATGCAGGGTCACTGTAAGCTGGACTTGTGTGGCCACACAAGAGAAGGGCATCCAGTAGTCTCTCGGTCTTGACCTTTCAGGACCAAAGGGACAATAGGAGGGTGTAAGTGGCAAGAATGCCCTCCCTTAGCTTATGGAAAGGGTCTTGGAATCAGGAGAGTTGGGGACTAGTCCTGATTCCAGTTTTGGCGACGATATACTTGCCTTATGGACCGTCTGGGATTGTTCTGTGAACCAAATGAGATAAGAAATATGTGAGTTCTTTGGAAAGTATCAAGTGTTACTAGAATAGGAGGCATCATTGTGTTTTCCTCTTATTCGTGATTCCCTACCTCTCCTTCATTCTTTCTGTGAAGAAACTCTTAAGTCACCAGCGGCTCGGGCCAGCTGGGAGGGGCCTGGCCCGTCTCTGCCGACTTCTCATGTAGGCCCAAAGACTAGCTCCAATGCCGAAGGATGTGGTTTTTTGGCTTCCAGACCAGGTAACTCTGGGTAAGTCACTTCAGCTCTCTATGCCTCCGTATCCTCATGTGTAAATGGGAGGTAATAATGTGCTCCTCCCACCTCCTAGGGCTCCTGGGAGGATCAGCCGAGACCGTGAATGTGACAGCGCCTTGTAAACTGTAAAGGTCTATCCAAATGCTATAGATTTACTTTTTATTTATTTATTTATTTATTTATTTATTTGAAAAGATTTTATTTATTTATTTGACAGAGAGAGACAGCTAGAGAGGGAACACAAGCAGGCTCCTGGCCGAGCAGGGATGCAGGACTCGATCCCAGGACCCTGGGATTGTGACCTGAGCTGAAGGCAGACGCTTAACAACTGAGCCACCCAGGCACCCCTGGATTTACTTTTTAATCCGTGCTTGAGGTCTCTGGATGGAACTTGCCAAGACTGTTGCACATCTAGACAGTGACATCATATGCATGTTATTGGCGCCCAGGATGGGGCACAGAAGGCTGCCCCAGAGTCTCAGGAGCAGGGTAGAATGCAGAAAGGAGCCCCACCCCCTGCCTGCCTGTAGTCAACCTGATACCCTGGTCCCATCTAAAGAAATGCCATCTCCTGGTTTCCAAAGTGTTAGAGGCTCTGCCATGACCTCTGTACTTAGGGGACACTTGGACCACAGCTCAAGAGTAGGGGCTATTGTGATTTAGTTCCCTGTCTCTGGGGTCTCAGCTTGGTGCCTGGGACATGGCAGGCCTTCAGGGTAGGGCTGTTGCTGAACAAAACACAGGTAGTATGTTTTGTGGGAGCTGGAGTCATTGTCTTCTCACTTCCTTTGTTTGCAAATTCCAGTTGTAGAAAAACATTACAGAAAAAAAAAAAAAGCTTCAGAGAAATGGTAGCCTGATGCATGCCAGGAAACTGAGTGGCTAGTGTTAATGGAAGGTCAAGCTTCTGAGGTGGGGTGTCACCATCTCGGTGCTTTATTAATCCCAGGGGGTGGTGAAGCCCGTCTAATGGGAAAGGCTCTCCCCCCGAGTGTCTGTGTCCACCTTGGTTTTGAATCCCTTTGTTGGCCCTGCTGGTCACTGGAGCTGAAAGGAAATGGTTTAGTCACCAGATATTTGTGAGTATCTATTTGTGCTTGGCCCTGTACTGGGAGCTTTGGGGAATATGAAAAACGTCAAGTTTTGGCTTCTGTGTTGGATGCACTTAGACCAGATTTGAGGAGACAAGGCGAGTGTGGAGGAGCAGGGGGTTCAGGCTGGCAGGCCTACTTGCGCAGGGCCAAGGGAGTGGTAGATAATTACTGACAGAGGAAGGCAGAGGCAAAGATCCTCAACGGCTCTCAGGGGCGGGTAAGCTTTCTGGAGGTGGTGAAGATATGTGAAGAAGACAGAGTCAATCACTGAGACTCATCTCTGCTCCCTTTCTGGCCCTAATTAGGAGACTGAATCCGTCTTCTATTGCTGCCTAACAAGTGCCCCAGCGTAGCAGCTCAACATGGCACCTGCTCGTTATGTCCCACTGCTGCCGGTCATGGGTCCAGGCAGGCCACGCTGGCTGCTGACTGGGGGTTGCTCTCGGCTTGGCTCCCGGAGGCCACTCAGTCTTTTCCACGTGTCCCTCCATCTTCAGTCCAGCCGTGGGACCTCACATCCCCCCGTGCTTTGAGTCTCTGACTTCCTCTTTTGTTATCAGTGGGAGAAAACCCTTTGCTTTTTTTTTTTTTAAGATTTTATTTATTTATTTGACAGAGAGAGAGACAGCGAGAGAGAGAACACAAGCAGGGGGAGCGGGAGAGGGAGAAGCAGGCTACCCGCAGAGCAGGGAGCCCGATGTGGGGCTCGATCCCAGGACCCTGGGATCATGACCTGAGCCGAAGGCAGATATTTAACGACTGAGCCACCCAGGCACCCCCCCCTTTTTTTTAAGATTATTTATTTGAGAGAGAGAGAACAGAGAGCATGCGAGTAGGGGGAGGGAGAGGGAGAAAGAGAATCTCAAGTCCACTCCCCACTGAGCACAGAGCCTGACGTGGGACTTGATCTTACGACCCTAAGATCATGACCTGAGCCAAAATCACGAGTTGGATGCTTAACTCACTGAGCCACCCAGGATCCCTGGAAAACCCTTTGGTTTTTTATTTTATTTTACTTTATGTATTTATTTGAGAGAGAGTGAGAGTGAGGGCGAGAGAGATCACAGAGGGAGAGGCAGAGGGAGAAGCTGTACAACCATCACCACCATCCATCTCTAGAACTCTCCTCTTCTTGGAACACTGAAACTCTGTGTCTATTAAACACTGACTCCCCATCCCCCAACCCCAGCCCCTGGCAACCACCATTTTACTTTCTGTCTTTATGAATTTTAGTACCCTAGTACCTCACGTAAGTGGAATCATACACTATATTTGTCTTTCTGTCTCCCACTGTCTTCTTTCACTTAGCACAATGTCTTCAAGTTTTCTCCGTGATGTGACATGAGCCAGGATTTTCCTTTTTCAGGCAGAATAGCATCCATTGTACACATAGACCCCATTTTATTTCTCTACTCATCAGTTGTTGGGTCCTTGAGCTGCTTTCATCTTGTGGCTATGCAGAATAATTCTGCGTATATAATAATGATATGAACATGGGTGTGCAAATCTCTCTCCAAGACCCTACTTTCCATTATTTTGGGTATATACCCAGAAGTGACATTTCTGGATTATATGATAATTCTGTTTTTAATTTTGGGGGAGGACCACCGTACTATTTTCCATGGTGGCTGCACCAGGTTACATCCCCACCAACAGTGCACGAGGGTTCTGATTTCTCCACATCCTCGCCAACACTTGCTAGTTTCTGTTTTTTGGACAACAACCGTCCTGAATGGGTTTTGAGGTGGTATCTCATTGTTTTTATTTGCATTTCTCTAATGATGAGTGATGTTGAGCATCTTGTGCTTGTTGGTGATTTGTTTATGGGTCATGAGATCTTACTAAGATCTTACCACCCTCGTTGTAGGAAAAGTATGTAAAGGGGCAGAATGCTATGTGGAATAATGTTTGCCCAGGGCTGGGAGGTGGGGAGGAGCAGCATGGGCACTGAGTGTAATGGGCATGGGCTTCCTTTTCCGGGGTAATGAAATGTGCTCACCTTAGTCGTGATGGTTTCACAACTCTGCACACATACTAAAAACCATTCAGTTGTGTGATTTAAATGGGTAAAATTTATGCTATGTGAAGTATCTCTCCATTAAAGGTGTTCTAAAATGCTGCCTTTTGGAAGTAGAAGTAAAACAGTAAAGGTGGTAACAGCGATTGTTGCTGTTGCATTAACCAGCTCTGTTGAGCAGGAGTGAATATGACACCCTTGAGCAGAATCCACATTCCTCCCCAGAGTTTCAGTCACCCTGTCTCCCTCTGGTTTCCCAAATCAAATTTTGTTCCTTCAAGTCTGATTCTGTCTTAGGTTCTTCTAATCCAGGAGAGGTCTTTTGTCATCTATTTGGCAGAGATGGGCAGAATCAGCCAGACTGGGGTATCTCTGGGCCTCATGCCCTCATGCCGGACTTGCAGAGGCTCACGGGAGGGAGAATGTCACGATTGGCGGAGCCCATCAGGAATGCGGGGGAGCAGTTGCCTGAGCTGTATTACATAAGGGCCCTAAAAGTGCCCCCCCCATACCCACACCTGTCATAACCCCTTCATCGTCTGTGGTGCATGAAGTCACACTGTTTGTCCATCTTCTTTGTCCTGTCAGTCTAAGTGAAGCTGGGTTTTGAGGGCATAAGAGTCACGGGTGTCATGAGTTGGGGAAGAGGAAAACTGAAATGGAAGGCAGCCTTGCACATGTCACTGTGGCCTGAGGCCAGACCCAAGCCGGCCTGGAAGCCTCACCAAGACCTTGTGCTTTCTCAGGCTGAGAGCCTTTGGGCTTCAATCACAGAATTGCATGAGTACGGAGAGCTTTCCTGAGGCTTCACTCTGCATGACTCCAACTTCGCACATCTCCCCTGGGTAGATCTGGAGGCCTCCTTGCACGCTTACTGGCCCAGGAAGAAAGATAAGGGGCTAAGAAAGCTAGAGAAAAGATGGCCAATATCTGAAGGTGAGAAGTGCCAGCAGCATATTTGGGTAGAATTGGGGGGAGAGGGTTGTCAAGCCCCTCTCGTCCAACGATGATGCTTCCGGAGGTCCTAGGCATTACCAAAAAGAGTGTCAGCCCTCCACCCACCATCCTTTTCAAAACGAGGTACCAGATCCAAGAGAGGAAGTGGCCAGCACAGGGCTGCATGGCCAATTAGTAATAGAGATCCTAGCTCCTCGCTCTCCTGCCTGTTCCTCTCAAGCTCCACACAGCTCCTGTAGCCCCACCAACAGCTTCTGGTTCCAGAGCCTTCATGGCAAAGGCGGAGCCGGGAGCATGGACCTCAGGGCACCTCTATGCACCTGAGCTGCAAACATTCGCCCTTCCCCACGTGACTCCTGTGGCTTTCTGTGGAGCGGGCTTCTCTCCTGGTTTGCTGTCTCCCTTCTCAGCTGTAGCGCCCCCCCCCCCCCCCCCGCCCCAGCTCCCACGCCTGCACCATCTGGAATGGAAATTGTGCTGAGGAGCTCCGCAACTTTGCCCACTCCCTCCGCCATGTTCTGCCGAGTGTGGGCCCACACCAACGCAGACTCACTCAGTACAGAGAGTTCTCCTTTTTATTTATCTCTGATTGCTTAGAATAAAATGTTGCTTCTCAGACTTCAGAGTCTTTGCACTTAAGTAGTGACAATTAAAAAAAAATTATTTGCAAAATCTTCCCCTTGGTATTTAATACAGTTTCTCATGCTCTCCTGCTCTGATCTGCATGATAGACAAGGTCTGTGGCCTCAGTGGGTTAGATGCCTGAACTCTGTCCCTGTGGCCTCAGCCTGCAATGCTGCCGTGGCCCAGATTTGTTCCCTGAGGTCAGGGATCCTAAAAGGCTTTCTCTGTCTTGGAAAGTCTGAACTGCGTCCCTTGTGCAAGGGGAGATGCGGTTCCTGCTTCTCTCCACCTCTGTCCCGGTTTCCCCCCTCTCCTCCCCTTCTGCCCTTCTCTTCCTTCTTTCCATCCCCAGATTTCCTCACCCTTGGGACCAAACGTCGTCTGGTCACTCCCCAAGCGCAGTGCTGTTTCAACAGCAGGGCTGTTTTTTGCATCCAACTATGACAACGCAGTTGGCTCATTCATTGTCGTCAGTGATGTCAATCATCTGGGAATGGCTCAGGTCAGAAACCCGCTGGAGAAGCTAGGCTACTCCCAGGGCAGGAATCTCCTCCTCCTTGTGTTCCTGAAGGTAAGCAGTGGTAAGATTGCATTGCCTCTTGGTGCAAGGGGCGGCAGGGAGCCTGTGGCCCCTGAGGTCTGCGTGTTGTGGCCGTGGCCCTGCAGGGGGATGAATCCCAGGATGAGGTGTTGCGTGGGAGGAACAGGGTCAGAGGGCTTAGCCCTGGGGTCTTCCCCACCTGGACCATCTCTTTTGGGTACTGGAGCTTGGAATTTGAAGGTTCAGGTTGTGTTTGCACAGGAAGACTTTCCCTAGAACCCTTGCCCATCTCTGCCATGAATCTTCCTGCAGCTCCTGGCCCTGACACAGGGCCTGACCAACACAGGGCCTGACCAACACAGGGCCAAGAAAGCAGCCATGAAGCAGTTGTTTCCACCTTGTAACCAGGAGCCACCTATCCCGGCCTCTGGCCTCTGTTCCTCCAGGCAAGCCGTATCTCCTGCTGCCTCCATTCCGCTAAAGGCAGTCCCATCTGCCTGTCTTCCCCCTCATCCTCCCTCTGCCCAGCTGAGACCCACTGTGCTGGGTGGGCCATTCATCCTTGGGAAGCCAGGCCAGTTGGCTCTCCTTTGTGCTGCTGTGTTCCCCCCTGCCTACCTTCTTGGGTGGTGACCAGCTGTTGACACGTCTGTACCCCTGACTAGACTCTGAGCTCGCTGAGGGCAGGGATATGGGTATGGATCACGGACCTTGCTCTGTTCCTGTCACTTGCTAAGTGAGTGGATGAAGGAAGCAGCAGCTAGTGGGACCACATTTGCTAACCATACTTCTGCATCCCGATTCTTTTTGGTGGCATGATGTTTTGGGAGGGAAACGTATCTGCTGAGGGTAGGGAGAGGGGATAGGCAGGGGGCTCTGTGTAAGTTGCTTTTCCACTGATTCTGCAATGTATGAGGTTCCCGTTGCTGCTGTAACAAATTACCACACTCGGTGGCCCTAAACAACACAAAGATATTAGCCTGCAGTTCTGGGGTCAGAAGTCTGAGATGAGTCCCCCTGGATGAAAACCACAGGGTCTGTAGGTCTGTGTTCCTTCCAGAGGCTTCCATCTCCTTGTCGTACAGAGTCTGGAGTCAGCTGCCTTCCTTGGCTTGCAGACCCTTCCTCATATTACCCCAACATCTCACTCCCATGGTTTCATCTACTATGCACTCTGATCTCTTGCATCCCTCTAATGAGGACCCTTGTGGTTATATTGGGCCCACCAAGTCATGCAGGGTAATCTCTCGTCTCAAGATCCTTAATCACCTTAGCAAAGTCCCTTTTTCCATGTAAGGTGACATAGCCACTGGATCTGGGGATAAGAATGTAGACATCTTTTGGGGGACATTGTTCAGCCTGCCCCATGCAGGACACCCAGAGACCCAGCTTCTGCTGTGTAATCCTTTTTTTTTTTTTTAAAGATTTTATTTATTTATCTGAGAGAGCGAGTATGAGAGAGAGCATAAGGGGGAAGAGGGTCAGGGGGAGAAGCAGACTCCCTGCTGAGCAGGGGAGCCTGATGCGGGACTTGATCCCGGGACTCCAGGATCATGACCTGAGCCGAAGGCAGTTGCTTAACCAACTGAGCCACCCAGGCGCCCTGTGTGTTCCTGTTTGCACGTCTTGCTTCTTCCCTATCATTCAGGAGCTTGTGCTGGCTCTTTCAGGTGGTCTCCCCCAACCCCCTCTCCCTCCAGCCAGATGCACTTCAACCTTGGTTCCTGTTGATGAGCGTGACTACGAGCACTTCTCTGGTTAAAATGAGACCTTCCTTGGTCTGTGCATCTTTCCACTTCTGTGCTGATACTCCGAGAACCTTTTCTTTCTTCTCTCTGGAATGTCCCCAATTTGACCCAGCCTGTCTCCCCCCTTCCCCCATGCTCCCCCCACTCCCAGGCAGAAGCCCTAGATTGGCAGATGCCCCTCCGTTTAATGACTACCCCAGTGCTTTCCAGTTCTTTGTTTGCAAGTGAGTCTGTGCCCCTAGACCATGAGGGAGCATCTTGGAGCATGGGGCCACACGTGATGAATCCCGGCATCCGGAGCCCTGGCACGGAGCACGTGTGGACAGAATGGTGGGAAGCGGCCTCTCTGCCGTTGATCCTTCACGGCGAGCACAATCTGTGGCCTGCACTGGGGCAGCGCTTGGCGTCTGCCGCCTATATCATGAGTTATTTTTTTCTGCATGTGCCCTGCTTCCCACCCCCACCCCCAAACACAATTAGAACAGAGGTCTCCAACCCTGCACAGAGTCTTGCAACCACCAGATGGTCTCAAGGTTGAGCCAAATGAAAATGCCACTGTTTGACCATTTTTGTCCAGAGTGTCCAGGTGCAAGTGGTGGCCAAGTCTTCAGGCCTCCTTCCCTGCCTCTTCCTCCCTCCCTTCTGACACGGCTGCCCTTTGGACCTAAAATATATATATATATTTTTAAATGGCAAACTTGACATCAATTTATTGATTTACATCAAGAGACAGAACTGCCAGACTAACCAGCTACATCTCCCTTTTGCAGCAGAAACATCTCCCCATAAAGGCATCTTGGCATTACAGAGTTGCTTTGTAAGCAGCAAACTCAGATGATCTCAAAAAAGAGTGTGCTCAGACTCAGGGGCCTGTGCGGGGATGGGCCAGCCCAAAGCAGACGCCCTGCTGCCCAGCTGGGTGCCCTCTTGGGCACGCTGGCCTCACACAGTGGGTTTTCTCTGCAGGACAGGATGTGCCCTGCGAGGTGTATGCTCTGATTATCGCAGGGTCACAGGCAATCCTGGCACAGCCTGATCCCCACTGAGAGCAATTGCTATAGCCCACAGGGAAACCAGTGCTGCTGGCTTGGGTGATTGCTCATCCCTCCCTCCCTCCTTCATTTCTTCCTTTCTTCCTGTATTCTCTCTTTCTTTATTCTTTTTTTCCTGGGGCCTCTTTTATTTTAAATTATTTTTTTTTAAAGATTTATTTATTTACTTAGAGAGCTCAGGGGGCAGGGACAGAGGGAGAGACAGTCCCAAGCAGACTCCACGCGGGGCTCGATCTCAGAACCCTGAGATCACGACCTGAGCCAAAACCAAGAGTCAGATGCTTAACTGACTGGTGGTGACTGCACCACCCGGGTGCTCCTTAATTATAGTTTATTCATTAAAATAAAATGCACAATTAAGTACACAGTTCAGTAAGTTTTGACCAATATATACACTCATGTAGCTGCTATGTTAATTACCCATGAGAGTTCATTTCCTTGTGCCTTTTCCAGTTAAGCATCTCCCCAAATGTCCATCAGCTGCAATGATAATGGATAAACAGAATGTGGTGTATTTGTACAACAGCATATTACTCAGCAGTAGGAAAGAAGTATGGACACCTGCTACAACACAATTAACTTTTTTTTTTAAAGATGTATCTATTTATGGTAGAGAGAGAGCACATGAGCTGGGGCAGGGGGAAGGGGAGAGGGAGAGAAGCAGACTCCTCACTGAGTGTGGAGCCTGATGAGGGGCTTGATGTGGGGCTTGATCTCATGACCCTGAGATGATAACCTGAGCCAAAACCAAGAGTTGGATGCTTAACCGACTGTACCACCCAGGCGCCCCTGGATGAACTTTGAAAGCATGATGCTGAGTGAAAGGAACCAGACACAGAGGCTTCAGAATAGATGAATCCATTTCTGCACAATGTCCAGAACTGGCTGATCTATGGAGGCAGAAAGCAGATGGGTGGTGGACAGAATGGTGTGAAATGGTCTCTCTAGGGCTGGGCTGGGGGTTGGGGCTGAGCTAGTGGGTATCTGGTTTCTTCTGCAACTAGACAGTAGTGATAGTTGCATAACTATGAATATATACTAAAACCCACTGCGCTGCCCCGATTAAAAAGGTGAACTTTATGGCATATGAAATATATTTCAATAAAGCTGTTATTTAAAAAAAAAAAAGATATGGAACATTCCTGTCACACCAGAAAGCCCTTGCTGCCTCTTCCCAGTCAGTCCTGCTGTACCCTCAGAAGAGGCCACAGTGGCATCTTCCCAGCAGAGATGAATTGTGTCTGTTCAGGAACTTCCTATAATTCGAATCATGTATCAGGTGCTCATTTGTGTAAGGCTTCTTCCAGCAGGTGTAATGTTTTTGAGATTTGCTCATGTTGTTATGACAGTAGTTTGTGTCTTTTTTTCCCCCCTGAGTAGAATGAATGACTTTACCACAGTTTCTTTCAGATGGACATCTGGGCTGTTTCCAAGTTAGAGCTATTATACATAAAGCTGGTATGGATATTCTTGTAAAAGTCTTCTCCTGGACATATGTTTACTTTTTTTTTTTTAAGATTTTATTTATTTGACACAGAGAGAGCACACAAGCAGGGGGAGCGGCAGACAGAGGGAGAGGGAGAAGCAGGCTCCCCGCTGAGCAGGGAGCTGATGTGGGACTCGATCCCAGGACCCTGGGATCATGACCTGAGCCGAAGGCAGACGCCCAACCTACTGAGCCACCCAGGTGCCCTCATTTACCTTTTTCTTAAATACCTAGAAATGGAATTGCTCAGTCTATGGTTTTATTTTTAGTTTTATAAGAAACTGATAGACTTTTTTCCAGAGTGGTTTTACCATTTTACACTCCCATCAACAGTGTATGAGAGTTTTGGTTTCTCCATATCCTCACTAACATTTGGTGTTGTCTGTTTGTTTAATTATAGCCATTAAGGTTGGTGTGTTGAAAATTTTAAATTTTTATGAATTTCAGTTGTAAATTTTCTTTAAAAAGATTATTTATTTCTTTATTTGAGACAGAGTGCATGAGAGCATGAGTGGGGGAAGGGTCAGAGGGAGAGGAAGAAGCAGACTTCCCACTGAGCAGGGAACCCGACATGGGGTTTGATCCCAGGACTCCGAGATCATGACCCAAGCTGAAGGCATATACTTAACTGACCAAGCCACCCAGGTGCCCCTAGTTGTAAATTTTTTTAATGGTTAGTGCTTTTTGTGTTTTGCGTAAGTGATATTTGCCTACTTCAAGGTCAAGGAGATATTTTTTCATTTTTTTTTTTAAGATGCCATATTTCATTTAGGTCTAGGATCCATTTCAGCTTAGGTTTTGGTGTGATGTATGGAGTTGTGGTTCACTTTTTTTTCCCTCTTAGATAGAAAATTATCTCTATGTCTGTCCAAAAATGTTGAAGATATTTGTCTTTCCCCATTGAATATCTTGGTTCCTTTGTTGAAAATCAGTTGATCATATGTGTAGGTCTATTTCTGGACTCTGTTTGCTGTTCCATTGATCTATTTGTGTACCCTAATGCTAACGCCAAACTCTCTTTATTATTATTTATAGTAAATCTTAAAATCAGCTACGGTAAGCCCTTCAACTTTGTTCTTTATTAAGATTATTTTGGCTGTTCTAGTCCTTTTCATTTCTACTTAAATTGTTTAAATTTCTATTTAATTGACTGGTTGTTAATTTCTGAAAAGAAAGCCTTCTGGAATTTTGATTGGGATTACATTGAATCTGTTGATCAATCTGGAGGGAACTGACATCTTAACAATATTGAGTCCTGTAATCCATGAACATGGTACATCTCCTCATTTATTTAGGTCTTCTTTTATTTCCCTTGATAACGTTTAGTAGCCTTTAGCATAGAAGTCTTGTATGTCTTTGGTTAAATTTATTCCTAAGTGGCATTTTTATTTTAATAGAGGAAACTGGAAACCACAGAGTGATGAAAGGGTGATAGGTGGACAGATACTGGGGCTGATGTTTGGGGTTGAGGACCTGTTCACAGCCCCAGATGATAACCAACAAGAAGCAGCTGGTCACACAGTGATTCTCACTGAGTCCCCTCCATCTGGATTTCAGAATCAAGCATGACAGCCAAGAAGTCTGTGTTCTCTTATTCCCTCCTTGAACTGAGATGAACACCTTTTTGTTCTCCCTTTTGGACACCAGCTGTACTGTGAAGGTCAGGCACAGGCTGGTCCTGCTCACTGTCGCCTCCTGAGAGAAACTGCAGTGCCTCCAGCTCCTGATGAGCCTCCTTAGGCTGTTCCTTGAGCAACAGTGGCCAGCGACCTCCACGAGGGCCCGGCTTCGAGAGCCATGCTGTAGTGACTGGGAAATGTGGCAAAATCAACCACACACTTGGAAGAGGAGGAGAAAAGAAGAGATGGATGGGAAGAAGCAGAGTATGAGAGGGGAACTGAATGAATGACTTTGATGGCAGAGTGCTCCTGGATCAGGGGCTGTGAATGCCTGCTGCCTGGGGGTCTGCCAGATGGCCAGGAACACCCACTAACACATCTGGGACTCCGTTTGGGTCTATTGTGTTACCTCAGTTTGGAGCCTCTTGCTTTTCCCCCTGTTACTAGGATGTGTGTGTGTGTGTGTGTATACAAATATCATACACAGGGAGAGGTCTTACTGATAATTTGGAGTGAGTCCATCAGAGGCATCCTGGAAGGGGGGATGTGTATTGAATGTCCTGCCACAAGCATGACAGAACAGCAGTCCTCAGGAGGTGCTTGGGGCCTTGGTAGGCAGCCTTGAGGAAGCACATTTATCCCGTGCCATATAGGGAGGGGAAGAAGCTGTGGGAAAATATTTTGGCTTAATATGAAGAACTTTACAGGAGCTGTACAGCCGTGGAATAGCCTTCCTTGCCTGATTATGATTTTCATATCCCTGGGATATACAAGCAGATACTGTCAGAGATTCCTGCACTGGGCAGGATCATGTGACCTCCAAGATCCATTTGATTCTCTGCCTAACACTTTATCAGGAGTTGATTAATGTTCGCCTCCCAAGAGGACTTCTGGGGAAAGGAAGCTAAAGAAAGACTTTTTTGTTTAACTCTAACACTACTTACTGAATAGTCCACATTTTTCCCAATATTCATAGCCACTTCTGATATTAAGTTTATATATTTGTGATCATGGTATCTCCCCTGCCAGGTAAGTATCAAGTTTCTATATTTGAATGGGTTTTTGAGTTCCCTAGTCTGTTCTCTGGTATGTTGTCTATCCCTCTGCTATTAGAACCATGCCGTCTTAATCATTATTTCTCATATCAGGATGTGAAGTCCGGGCACCTGGGTGGCTCAGTCAGTGAAGCATCTGCCTTTGGCTCAGGTCATGATCCCGGGGTCCTGCGATTTAGCCCCGCATTGGGCTCCTGGCTCGGTGGGGAGTCTGCTTCTCCCTCTCCCTCTGCCCCTACCCCTGCTTGTGCTCTCTCTCTGGCTTGCACTGTCTCTCTCAAATAAATAAAATCTTTTTAAAAAAAGGAGTGTAAATTCTCCCCACTTGGTTCTGCTTCAAATTTTCTTAGATATTCTTTAGTCCGTGCTCTTCCATATGAATCTAGGGTGAATTATGTCATATCCCATGTTGGGACAGTGACTTTGTGATTGTTATGAGGCTGATAGCCGCCTTTTTTTTTTTTTTTTTTTTTAAGATTTTATTTATTTATTTGACAGAGAGAGACACAGTGAGAGAGGGAACACAAGCAGGAGGAGTGGGAGAGGGAGAAGCGAAGCAGGCTTCCCGCAGAGCAGGGAGCCCGATGTGGGGCTCGATCCCAAGACCCTGGGATCATGACCTGAGCCGAAGGCAGACGCTTAACGACTGAGCCACCCAGGCGCCCCGAGGCTGATAGCCTTCTGAGAAAGACATTTTTAAAGGTGAAATCTCAGAGGCAGTGACGTGGAGAAGTATTTCTGGCTGGGACTTGCCATTGACCCTCAGATTATCCTGTGGCTGGTGTACAAGACTAGCCACGATCCATTTCGCCATGTGGAGATGTCTTCCCCACCAACATCCCCAGCAGTTATTTGGTTGGCCAGAGCGAGCTCTCCCAAAGCTGTTGGGCTAGGCCTCCTGTTTTTTGCAGCTTCTATCCACGAGAAAGTGCCAGAAGGTGTGGCATCAGTATTGGAGGAGAGAGTGGGGGATATGGCTGCAAGAGACGCCTACTCAGGCACTTTACAGAGGGCACCCTTCTCTCAGAATCAGCTTGGAGCCAACTTTTCCTTCTTTGTATGACTCAGCCATCGTTTATTAGAAAAGCTGCCTGAGTGTTCTTCGTTTCAGTCAGAAGCCCTGCCCATGCTTAAACTGTTGGTGCTGTAGGAATTTTCTCCTTTCTTACTTAAGGGCTCTTAGAAATCTTGTCCTTTCCAGATAGACTTCTTTGGAGGGACACCCCCCCCCCGCCCAGCCCCATTTATGATCCCTGCGGGGTGGAGGATAACAGCTTTCCTTGTGCTTTCGGCTGGTCCTACCACTGAGACATTTTCCCGAGATGTATGTCTGGGGTCTTTGATGGAGGAGCAGCGTTGGGGCTGGAGATGAGGAACGTATTACTCCCTGTCACGGAATGAGAGGCATCATGAGTGAAAGAAAAGAGTGTTGAGGTTGACAAGCCTGAATTTGTTTGCCCAGTTCTGACACGAATTAGCTGTGTGACCTTGGGTTGTCTGTTAGCTCACCTGAGCCTCCGTTTCTGCATCTGTACACTTGAGGTGATGGTGTCTCTTGAATTTGGTTGTTCAGATTATTCAATGGGATACTATGTGTGGAAGCACCTAGTGTGCTACTTGGCTTTGAGTAGGAGCTCAGTGGATCTTCAGTCCATTCAAGGCCTTCTTGGCGGCCTCCCAGCAGGTGCACCAGGGGTGGTGGGTGCCGAGGGAGCAGTCTTATTGTGTGGAAAGTCTTGGCACCTCTTAGGATTTCTGGAAAGAGCCATAGACTGTCCACTTGATGTTCTTCCAGAGCATGACCCGAGGAGTGGATAACCGAATCTATCAGTTATTTGTTTGCTTGCTACCCCAGTGTGGCCTGAAATTCCTCCCATTAGCCAATTCCGTTTTTAAATTGTCTTCTGGAATATATGGTTCACCTGGGAAATAGGCTATAGTCTGTAGGCTGGAGTGCAGAAAGCTGTTCTCGAGGGCAGAGAGGAAGGCCAGCTGTGTTGGCTGTCTCTCATTTAGTAGCACGTTGGACCCTTTAAAAATGAGATGAGTTGTCTGACACCTTGGAGCAGAGACTCTATCGTTTACTTTTTTGTTCTGTTCTGTTTTGTTTTAGCTAGAACACTGAGTACCAGCCCTGCTTGCAACAGAAGGTCATCAACATTTTCTGATGACCCAGTGAATGTCTGCTAAAAATTGTGTGATTCTGGGGCACCAAGCTGGTTCAGTCAGAAGACCACGCGACTCCTGATCTCGGGATCGTGAGTTTGACCCCATGCTGGGTGTAGAGATTACTAAAAAAATAAGCTTAAAAAATTTTAAAAACTGTGTGATTCTGACACATGCTGCAACATGGATGAACCTTGAAGACGTTATGCGAAGTGAAGTGAGTCACACATAGAAAGACAAATATTGTGTGATTTCACTTATATGAGGTCCCTGGAGCAGTCAGCGTCATGGAGACAGACTGTAGAATGGTGTCTACCAGGGGCTGGGGAGGGGACACGGGGAGTTCCTGTTTAATGGGGGCAGAGTTCCGGAGGTGAATGGCGGTGATGGTTGCACGACATTGTGCATATGCTTCATGTCATAGAACTTATACTTAAAAATGGCTAAAATGGTAAATTTTATGTTATGTGTATTTTACCACAATAAAAAAAATATATGCTTGTAATCCAATATCCTAATTTTTAAAACTGTGGCATAATCAATGATTACTCAAAGGAAAATTCTGTGAATTACCATTGCAAGATGTAAAAATATCACCTGACTTGCTCAGTTATTCACCCAGTGCCCCTCGCCTGCTGGCTCCATCCAAGCTCCTGAGCCAAGCCTGAAGATTCAAAGATTCGATCCCACTTTTACTCTTCCAGAGCTGGATTCTGAGTGTGAAGGCAGAAAGCTTCTGATTCCATGAGTGAAGCATTTGCTCCAGCCGGGAGGACTGAGGAAGAACAGGTTAATGCCCCTGGTGTTTGAGGCAGGATCCGTGGGGAGGCAGAGCATACGCACACACGATAGATGGGTCAGGGTGGGAGAACTCCGAAGGTCTGGAAACAAGTTTTGATTATTTACAGGTTTCACTTCTCTGTTTTTTGAGCAGGGTGTTTTGGCTCTGGGGAGTGGTGCAGACATTCTGGGTGTGTCGGGCGCCCGAGGTCCCCCAAGCCCAGCCTCTATGTCACAGGGATAGCTGAGAGTCTGGGGCCCAGGGTGGAGAGTGCGGGTAGGGACTGCAGGTGTCTTCGGGGGGGGATGTTGAGGCTGTGGGAGCCCGAGGCTGGCTCTGTCGTTAGCTACCGTGTTGGGGTACAGGTCAGAAGTCCAGTCCCTTGGGTGGGCCAGTTTGCTTTGTTGCCGTGGAGACCACACTGTCTCTACATGGACACATTCCTCCTTCCTGGAGAAAGTTAGCACTTGCTGTATGCCAGGAACTGCACAAAGTATTTATATCTATTCATCTTTTTTTTTTCTTTTCTTTTTTTAAGTAAGCTCCACACCCAGTGTGGAGTCCAACATGGGGCTTAAACTCATGACCCTGAGATCAAGACCTGAGCTGAGATCAAGAGTTGGACACTTAACTGACCGAGCCACCCACGTGCCCCTATAGGTATCCATCTTTATAGATTGGGTGGGAAAAATTACATCTTTATCTTTATCAGCTCCTAATGGATATTTTGTACTTCCTTCAATTATAAGTATAAGCAACAGACCACATACTATTATCAGACCACAATCTTAGTATTTGCCACCCTGAAAATCACAGATGCTGAGTCGAAGAGGACCAACACTGCAAATCGGTGAAAGGACCTGGATTGTTTTCTCTATGGTGGTATTGCAAGCTAGGTGGGTGCAAATGGAGGGGTTTCTTTTCTTCTTTCTTTTTTTTTTCCATTGCTTTATGAGCCATGTCAACATAACCCCAGAGGGAAGATGCCTGGAACATTGCCAAAGAGGAGGCAGTATGAGCAAAAATTTCAGTTTATCCCCAGTGGAAATTTCCATGGATGTGTCTTTGGGCTAAGGGGTCAATGATTAGACTGAGATGGAAGTCTGAAGGGGCTCTTAGTAAGTAGTTAGTCTCCTTTACTCTTGTTCATTTTATGTTTTTCTTCTTCATTCACTCTTTGTTAACTGAGATATAACTCACATTCCACAAAACTCACCCTTTTAAAGTGCACAGTTCGGTGGTGGTGGTGGTTATATTGACAAAGTTGTATGGGCATCACCACCATCTTCCCAGAACATTTTCATCACCCCCAAAAGAAGTGCCCACCCCTTAGCATTAACTCCTCACCCACCTCAAGCCCTAGCCTGGGAACCACCAATCTACTTTCTAGTTTACAATGTTTTGTAATTTTCATGGTGAGAGTCTTGTACTTCTTTTGTTATATTCATTTACTTTTTTTTTTTAAGATTTTATTTATTTATTTGACAGAGAGTGAGAGAGGGGAGCTGGAGAGGGAGAAGCAGGCTGGAGAGGGAGAAGCAGACTCCCCGCTGAGCAGGGAGCCCAGTGTTGGGCTCAATGCGGGGCTCGATGCGGGGCTCGATCCCAGGATGCCAGGATCATGACCTGAGCTGAAGGCAGACGCTTAATGACTGAGCCACCCAGGTGCCCCTATATTCATTTACTTTTAAAGAAAAGTATTTGCCAGAGGAACTTTTTGACTGATGAGCTTCTTTGTTTTAACAATAACACTGCAGTTTTCATTGCCTGTGAAATGTATGCAGATTCTTGAATTTCTCCGAGTTCTCATGATTAACACTTTTCATCCAATCCCCAAACTTTAATTTCAAACTTTATTTTCTTTAACTTTAACACAATAAAAACCATATGCCAAAGCCCTATCCCATAGCTGTGCTCTGTAGGGACCAGACTTAATGTACACTAAGACAGTGTGGGGGTGCCTGGATGGCTCCCCTGGTTGAGCGTCCGACTCTTGATTTCAGCTTGAGTCATGATCTCAGGGTTGTGCCCTGCGTCGGGCTCTGTGCTCAGTGGGGAGTCTACTTCTCTCTCTCTCCCGCCATCTCTCCCTGCCCCCCCACCCTGCTTGCGTGCTCTCTCTCTCTCTCTGAAATAAATAGTAAAATCTTAAAAAAAATTAAGACAGTGTATCTATTTGGAATGCATATGGATATAAACAACAGAAAACCCTACTTTCCAGACTGATACCAATAAAAAACTATTTTTTTCCTATGTAGCAAAAAGTTCAGGGGAAATGTCCTGGGGCTAGTATCAGTGATCACCAGGAACTCAGCTTCTTTCTACTTTTCTGTTCCTCTATCCTTAGCAGAGGCCTTTATTCTCAAGCCTCTTGCCTCATGGTTGGAAGATGGCTGCTGCACCTCCAGGCCTCACACTTATGTTCCAATCAGGAAGAAGGAGGGAGGGTGAAAGGATGCAGAGCTTTCCCTTAGCAAGTCCTTATCTTCTTATTTAGGAGGAGAAGGCCTCCCCTGGGCTTGGGAAAGCCAAGTGGTTTATATTAACTATCTTATTTAATCCCTATTTTAAACATCTGAGGTAGGTCATATTTCCCCTGCTTTACAGATGTGGAAGCTTAGAGAACTTAGTAACTTTCCCAAGGTCACACCATCAGCGGCAGAACTAAGACTAACCATGATAACACACTGCGTTTTTCCAGCCTGTGTTTCATCATTGCACACAAAGCAATTCCCTGTTCGTTTTTTTTCATTTGGGTCTCCTGAACCTCGTGGAGATGGGCAAGGCAGGTATTAGGATAGCCTCATGTCGCGGAAGAGGAAGTGAATGATGACTTGCCCAAGGCACCCAGCCAGCAACTTTCATTGAACTGGGTTTAATCTCCGGTCTCGTGTCCTGTCTTCTGGACCCTGCGGTCTGTGTGTGGTTGAGGAGCTCTCGATTCGCTGAGGGGCATGGACACACAGAAGGAAAAGGTGCAAACATTTAAGTTTGCACAGGCTCAGCTTCTAGGGGTTTTCTGCTGATTCTCCCCCTCCTTTTTTTCCCTATAGTTTTCATCCCTCTGACATATTTTATTTTCTAACTGGAAGTTTGTACCTCTTCATCCCCTTTGCCTGTCACCCAACCCCCCGCCCCCATCCCCTCTGGCAACCACTAGTTTCTTCTCAGTACGTAGGAGTCCACTTCTGTTTTGTTTGTTCATCTGCTTTGTTTTGTTTTGTTTTTGGATTCCACATATAAGCAAAATCATATGGTATTTGTCGTTTTCTGTCTGACTTATTTCACTTAGCAGAATACCCTCGAGGTCCATCCACATTGTTGTGAATGGCAAGATCTCATTTTTTTATGGCTGAGTTATATTTCATCGTGTGTATGTATGTGTGTGTGTGTGTGTATGTATATCATATATTCTTATCTGTTCATCTACTGATGGATACTTAGGTTGTTTCCATATCTTGACTATTGTAAATAATGCTGCAGTAAACATAGGGGTACATACATCTTTTTGAATGAGTGCTTCGTCTTCTTTGGGTAAATACCCGGAAGTGAATTACTGGGTTGTAGGGTAGCTCTATTTTTAATTTTTTTGAGGAACTTCCATGCTATTTTCCACAGCGGCTGTGCCAATTCACATTCCCACCAACCGTGCGCAAGGGTTCTCTTTCCCCCACATGCTCGCAACACTTGTTCTCTCTTATCTTTTTGATGATAGCCGTTCTGACTGGTGTGGGATGACATATCACTGTGGTTTTGATTGGCGTTTCCCTGATGAGTGATGTGGAGCATCTCTTCATGTGTTTCTTGGCCCTGCCCTGCCGCTTGCAGGGATGGGAGGGTGAGTCTGGGACTACGCGGTGATGCACACCACTTTGTTTCAGAACAGACCCTGTGCACAGAGGGGTCTGCGTTGCCTTTCTCCACCCATGGGTTCCACTCTCTTAGTGTGTGTGCTTTCCAGTTTTACTGCAAACAGGTACCTGCTGCTGGAAGGGGAGTTTCCTAGACCAAAAAGTCAGACTCTATCTTAAGTATTCTTTTCCTCTTCTTGAGCACAGGTCACAAAGGAGGGGATATTTCTTGAAAATCCAGTCGGATTACATGGTAAAAGGAAAGAAGAAAACCGATTCCAAGTGAATTTTCTGTTGGCCTCGATAGAATTAAATAAATTAATTAAATAAAACCCCCAGTAATCCATTTTTTTTTAAAAAGCCTCTGCGTAACATGACGAATTTGGCTCTGAGCTCTGACCTCAGTGCTTGGGTCATGGGTCTTTGAGAAAAATCTGTAAATGATTTAAAGAGCAGACACGAAGGCTCCACCTGCAGTGAATAGATGAACATGATGGGTTGCAGCATTTGGATAAAAAGATACCCATTTTAAAATAGAAGTATGATATTTTGATGTTGTGTTAAGTAAGAAAATGGTAATCACAGGGAGCAGATTGGTATTATGATGAAGCCTTAACTTGGTTCTCGATATGGAGGCACATAGTAGGTACTCAATAAAATATTCACTGAATACCTCTGGGAGTCAAGCCAACTTAATGAATTGATCACTGGACTTTTGACACCACAATCAGATAAACAATTTTAAAGTAGTCTGTGTATTCTGTGGTTATTCCATGACTCCAAATGATCTCTAAAATAAGCCATTATCAAATTGGTGTTGTGAATTAGAGGACAAAAGCCCAAACTTAAATCCACTTTCACGGAGGAAACCTCACGGGGTAATCATTTCTCCCCCGCTCTTGCTAGTGGTCTGAAATGTGAGCAGCATTAGCGGGTGACACCAGCAAGCAGGCTGCCTGTTGGGTCCCAGTCGGCTTGGGATCAGTGCAAATCAAGGGGCTGCCCAGGAGCTAACCACACAGACAACGATGTGCTGTGGCTGGTGGTCCACTGCTGGATGCAGATGGAGCGTTTTTAAGGGTTCCTAGCTGCTCTCTCTTACGAGCACAGAAGCAGCAGCCAGGATAGAGCCCTTCTTTGGGTGTGTCTTCTCCATCCTCCTGTCCTTCCAGCTGCTCGGGCTGATGACCTTGGAGTCGTCCTGACTCCTGTTTCTCTCACATTCCTCGTCAGATCTGTGAGCAAACCCGCTGGCCCTGCTTTGAGAACATATGTGATGTGTCACCACTGTCAACTGCCTTCACTGACACTGTGCTAGACCAAGCTATGGTCATTTCACACCTGGGCTCCCGAAGCAGCCACCTCGCTGGTTTTCCTGCTTCTGCCCTGCCTTCTTACGCGTGATGTTCAACACAGTGGGCAGAGGGATCCTTTCTACAGGCTTAAGACCCATCATGTAACTCTTCTCCATTCTTCTCTGAATTCTCCGGATTCTCATCCTGCTTGGAGTAAAACCTCAAGTCCTTCCAGTGGCTTGTCACCCCCATGGTTTCTCTGAATTGATCTGCCATTCTCCCTGCTTTCTGCGCTTAGGCCACATGGGCCTCCTTCCTGTTCCTGGAGCACATCAGGTGGGCTCCTGTCTCCACGCAGTTCTTGCTACCTTGATCCCTCTGCCTGTGACATTGTTCCCCGGATATCCACATGGTCCCTTCTCTCACATTCTCCAAATCTCTGCCCAAATGTGTCCTTCTCAGTGAGACCTCATCACCCTGTTTAAAACTGCAGCTATGTATTTAAAACTATTAGGTTTGCTGTAGTTTTTTTTTGGGGGGGTAGGTATTTTTTTATTAGGTTAAGGAAGTTTCTATTCCTAGTTTGCTGAAAATTTAAAAAATGGGCAGTTACTGAATTTCATTGATTTCATTGATTTTTTTCCTCTGCCTACTGAGATCATCATGCCTCCTTTAATGTGGCAATGTGGTTAATTGCATTAATATATTTTCTAATATTAAACGAGACCTGTATTTCTGGAATACCCAAGTGGCCCAATAGGGGGAATGCAAGCAGAGCATGGCAATCTTGCTGAGTTGAGGAGACAGATATAGGCATTTGGAGAGGCTGAAGCAGCTGGAATTTGCAGAGCAGAGTCCCAGAGAGGAGGATCCTAGGCAAAGAAAGAGCTCTAAAAATCTGGAGATTGTTACTGAATACTAAGCCACAAATACACAGGGGGAAACTCCATGAAGCTGGTCAAAGGACAACTGGAGAACTGTAAACTGAACAATACCTGGGTGATACTCGAGTTCTAAACAGCTAGCGTGGAGAGTCGTCACTGGACACATGGGCATTCATAGACACCCCAGAAGGGTCAGTGTCACTAGTTGAGCTGAAGTATTTCTACAGGAAAGGCTATTAAAGATCTGTCCAAAAAAAGCTTAAAAACATGCTTTGAGAGAATTAACCTAATCTGCAAATAACCTAACTTCCTGTTAGAACAAAGTCTGATACTCTTGAAAAGAAGGCAACAAACTCTAGCACTCAACAATGCACAATTTACAATGTCCAGCACCCAACAAAAAATTACTTGACATGAGAAGAGGTGATCAAATGTGATTCATAATCTGGAGCAAAATCGGTCAATAGAAACAGTCGGAAATGACAGAGACGAAATGACTCACAGACAAGGACTTTAAATCATCTATTTTAAGTATCCTCAAAGACTTAAAGGAAATCATGTAATGTGGAGAAAAGTGTAAGATATTTAAAAAACCCCAAATGGTCCTTGTGGCACTGAAAATTTCAATGTATGAAATGAAAATTTCACCAGATGGGATTAATAGAAGATTAGACTCTGCAGAAGAACAGATCAGTGAACTCATAAACATAGTAATGGATACTACTCACACTAATGCACAGAGAAAAAAAAGAAAACCCCACCAGAGCCTTTCTGACCTGTGGGACAATGTTGAGCAGCCTGTGTATGTGTGATTGTGTGTAATGGAAGTCCCAGGAAGAAGAGGGTCAAGAAAGAAATAGATTTGAAGAGGGCACCTGGTGACTCATTCGGTTAAGCATTTGCCTTCAGCTCAGGTCATGATTCCAGAATCCCAGGATTGAGTCCCGCATCGGGCTCCCTGCTCAGCAGGGAGTCTGCTTCTCCCTCTGACTCTCCCCCCTCTCAGTGCTTTCTCTCTCAAATAAATAAATAAATAAAATCTTTAAAAAAAAGAAATAGATTTGAAGAGCTAATGGCCAAAGTTTTTTCCACATTTAATGAAAGCTGTAAAGATAGTTATAGACAGATCTAAGACACTCGAATCCCAAACAGAATAAACATAAAACCAAACCAAGACACATGATAACCAAATTGCTGAAAAGCAGTGATAATGAAAAAAATCTTGAATTTCAGAGACAAAGATACATTAAATATAGAACAAAGGTTAGAATTACTCCAGATTTCTTGTCATAAACGATGTAAGCCAGAAGACATCAAAACATCTTCAAAGCAGTGGAAGAAAAAGCAATCAATCTAGAATTTTGTATCTAGTGAAATTATTTTTCAAAAAACTCTTTAGCTAGTTGGTTGGCTGTATGACTGTTCTGGCCAGGGAGATACGAACAAAAGTGCTGTGTGCATGCCTTTCTTCTCCCTCCTCCTCCTTCCTGTCTGGAGCTCCAGAAACTATCTTACACAGAAGGGGGACCTTTAAATATAGGACAGTGACTTTTCCTTTGCTGGACAATGAAAGGGCAACAGGATCTAAGGAGTCTGGTTCTCCAACACCGTGGATTGCCAGACCAGCCCCAGACAGCCTTCAGGAGGTATCACAGTGAGAAAGGGTTAAGCTGTTATTTGGAGGTTTTCTCTAACCCTGAACCCAAGTCTAATGTGATTAGCTATTTGAAAGAATAGCAGTTGGTAAGTCTCTGATGAGATCTAGAACAAAGAAGACACAAATAAATAATATGAAGATTTTAGAAGGGGACATAACCATAAATGCAGCAGAGAAGACAAGAATAATAAAAGATTATGAAAAACGTACCAATAATTTTCACGTTCAGGAAAAAAAAGAATACATTTCTAGAAAAAAAATCACTAAAACTAAATCAAGAAAAAGCAGAGACTTGAAACAGACCCTTGTTCTCTGATGTTCACAGCAGCATTATTCACAAAAGTAAAAAGGTGGAACCAATCCAGATGTCCATTGATGAATGAATGTGGTATAGACATACAATGGAATCTTCTTCAGCCTGAAAAAGGAATGAAATTCTGACACCTACTACAACACTGATGGACCTTGAGAACGTTATGCTGAGTGAAATAAGCCAGACACAGAAGGACAAATATTGCATGATTCCTCTCCTACGAGACACTAGAATGGTCAGATTCGTAGAGACAGTAGAATAGAGGTCACGGGGGCCAGGCGGCAGAGAGGAAACGAGGAGTGAGTGTTTAACGGGGACAGAGGCTCAATTTGGGAAGAGGTAATGTTTTGGATGTAATGGATGGTGGTGATGGTTGCACAGCAGTCCAAATGTACTTACTGCCACTGAACTATACGCTTAAAAATGGTTAAAATGGTAAAGTGTATGTCGTATGTATTTTGTCAGAATAATTTTTTTTTCTTCTTGGGTATTGTGGAGCAGGAGGATGTGTCTGTACACTCAGGCCTCCCCGTTGCTAGAAATCCAACATTGGCCCTGACATCCTAAAGCTTCTAGCTTAATGACTTCTGCTCGTACTTCTCCTTTCTTGGCATTTCCATAACTGGAAGAATGGGTGCAAATATATAATATTATAGTAACTAGCTATTAGAGATTTTTTTTTTAAGATTTTACTTATTTATTTGGCAGAGAGACACAGCCAGAGAGGGAACACAAGCAGGGGGAGTAGCAGAGGGAGAAGCAGGCTCCCTGCTGAGCAGGGAGCCTGATGCGGGGCTTGATCCCAGGACCCTGGGATCATGACCTGAGTCGAAGGCAGACGCTTAACGACTGAGCTACCCAGGCACCCCGCTATTAGAGATTTTTAAAAAAAATTTTTTAAGTAATCTCTACACCCAACATGGGGCTTGAACTCACAACCCCGAAATCAAGCATTGCATGCACTACGGACTGAGCCGGCCAGGCGCCCCAGGAACCAGTCATTAGAAGGAGCAGACATAACTTCTCCTCCCAGCAGGAAGCCTGTTGATAAAGAAGAGGAGCCCCTGGAACAGCATGGCTGACCCTTGTCCCCAGACCTTTTCCTCACGTGAACTGGCAGGTGAAGTCTGCTCAGCTACCTCACGTGCTCCAGGCTTACAAACCAAGGTCCACTTTTAGAGCTGCTGGTGGGGATGACATCTGTTTGGCACTGGGCTGTGGGCCGGGCTCCCGGGTGAAACCGGCTCCCAGTGCCTGTCTTTCAGAGCCCGTGTCTGCAGGATGCTGTTTTTCCAGGACAGCCTCTACCTTCAGAATCACCTGAGCCTCACAAATGCACCAGGAATTCACCTTGCAGCCTGGCACATTCTGAGTCCCTGTGTAGGGCGGCCGCTCCCAGATTCTTCGAGAGAGCCTCAGCAGACCCGCCTTCCACCGCACGCCTCCCCCAGCCCCTCAGGTGTTTCTGCCTCGGGATTTGGAGCTGTGGTGCCGCCAGGCAGGGATGTGTCTGCATTTGTGTGTGACATCATTGATCCTGGATGGGAGGTAGGTTTCTTCCTCACCCCAAGCACGTTTCTACAACTGTCCCGGTTCCACCTTCGTAAGCAGATACAACTGGGAGGGTCTGCTGATGAGCTCTGTGCAGGGCCTCTCCTGCAAGGGCAGCCCAGGCACCCACATGCTGCCTCACGGATCTCCCAAAGGCTACTGAGCCTCTTCTCCACATGGTCCCACTCTGCCCATTATGCTTACGTGGCTCATATCCCCTGTGCCCTGCAGCCCAGCTGGCCTGCTCATCTCCCCCAGCACAGCCCCCTCCTCCAGAATCCCCTAGACACTCCAGCCCTCCCTGAGCCCTCCTGGGACCTGCAGGTCTTCAAGGCATTTTCTCTCCCCACCCATGTCTGATTCCCTTTCCCTGCTTGCCGGGAGCAGACAGTGGGTGTGTTGAACATAACTAAAGTCCAGAACTGCATGTGACCGGTTGCATCTTGGACTTCCACTTTGAGCCAGTGAGGAAGGAGACGTGCCGGCTGCCTGCATGTCCCTGTCTTCGCAGCTGGGCACTCCTGCATCGCCACTGTCCCTGGCTGGGCATGGGTGGGGCCACACCTCCTGCAGATGGTACTGTGACCACAGCCTCAGCTGATAAGGAGTCAGAAGGAAGCCCAGCCCTGGGCTGAGTTGTCATATGAAGTTAGCCTGCTACCTGCCACCCTCGTAGGGCACTGTGGCCTAGCTGTAGCAGAGATGATTAACACAACCTCCATCTTCTTGGGGGTACTGAATCAGCCCAGGAGGGCAGTTTTAGGCTGTCCTGGCAATACTGCCCTGGCTCTTGAGGATTTTCTTGCCCCAATCTCCCTGAATCTCAGAAGCGCTGATTCCGCCCTGCCTGGCCCTGGGCTGTGCTTGCTCTATGCTGCTCCGGGAACCAGCACACTGAACCTGCCCCCAGTTCTCAGGTGATGGGCCCCACTGCCTGCTTGTCTCAGGTCTGCCTGTCCTAGGGTTGTGGCAGGGGCAGCCACCACCATGTCCCCATCCCCGCTGAAGAATGGGGTGATACTGCAGACCTAAACCAGCCTTGTATGAACCAGGAACCCAGTACAAAGGAACCGGATGGAATGGGAGGACATTGAATGCAGCTGAGTTAGAAGGTGGCATTCGGGGACACTCCTGAGTTCAAATCCTACCCCCTCCCCGGTATTTGTTGGCTAAACCTTGGTTTCGTCAAAGGGTGGTTGAGGATGGAATGAGACAGTAAGTGGACATGCCAGACACAGAGCAAGCAAGCATAGTGGTAATTATTGCTATCAGGCTGGGGCAGAGAGAAGAGTGAGCTAGACCCACTTTGTCAAGGAATGGCTCTGTGACCTCCAGGACCAACCCCAGCCTCAGTGCCTGCCTCTGTCCCGGGGCTGTTTGTCTTGTCCCCTGACCTCCCAGCACTGTTCTGAGGATCAAAGGAAGGAGTACAGAGGCAAGCCTCCTGCAAACTGTAAAGTATTTCATAAACCCAAGATGTTTGTATTACGATGTACACAGTGTCCCAGTGTGCGTATACCCTCGTGTCTTTGAATGTGCCTTTGAGTAACTCAAGATGGGGGAAAAGATGGTTTTCTAGCTGTTAATGTTGCCAGGCTTTGAAACGTGCTTACACTTGGCTCCCACACAGGCTGAAATTAAACTGTGAACACACGTTCCCTGTTCAGTGGCCTGCGATTTTGCAGCTGGGTTGTTGCTTTGCATGGCTTCCTGTCTGTCCTCCTGTGATTACCGACTGGCTTCTGGAGGCAGGTGCAGAGAGAGGGAGACAGTTTAGACAAGGGGGACTCCAGACCCTGCAGCCTGGGTACCAGCCCTTCCTGCACCCCATTTCCTCCTCCCAGGAGTGGAGAGCCTTCGAAGAGCGATCCACACATCTGATTTTAAGTTGTGGTATGGTTGATAATACAAGCAGGTTCAGGGGCGCCTGGGTGGTCAGTCGTTAAGCGTCTGCCTTCGGCTCAGGTCATGAGCCCAGGGTACTGGGATCGAGCCCCGCGTCAGGCTCTCTGCTCGGCGGGAAGCCTGCCTCTCCCTCTCCCCCCCACCCCCGCTTGTGTTCCCTCTTTTGCTGTGTCTCTCTCTGTCAAATAAATAAATAAAATCTTAAAAACAAAAACAAAAACAAAAAAAAAAACCCAAGCAGATCCAAATTGCTAGGGAAGCACAGAGAGGATCAACTTCTTAGTTTTGGGGAAAGGGGCAAAAGGCCAACACTTTCCTTGGGGCCATTCCTGGGGTAGGTCCCATTTCAAGAACTCAGTATTCCTGTCCCTAAATATCCTTGGCTGGAGAGGTACAAAAGGGGTCATTGCACAGGGTATATGTGGAGGGGATAAAGTCACAGAAACGACTGGGCAGAGGAAGTAGAAAATTTAAAATGGATTCATTGTTTTTTTATTCTACTTGCATATTCATAGGCTTATGAACTATTATTATTATTATTATTATTATTATTAATTGTGGTGGAATACTTCTAAAAAATGTACCATCTGTATTAGTTGGCTAGAGCTGCCATAACACAGTACTGAAGACCAGGCAGCTTGAACAACAGAAATTTGTTTTCTCCCGGTTCTGGAGGCTGGGAGCCTGAGATCAAGGTGTTGGCAGGATTGGTTTCTTCTGAAGCCCCCCTCCTGGGCTTGTGGATAGCTGTCTTCTTGTGCTTCTTCACATCATCTTTCTCTACATGTAAGTGTCCTAATTTCCTCTTCTTTTGAGGATGCCAGTCATCCTGGTTTAGGGCCCACCCTCATGACCTCATTTTAACTTAATCACCTCTTCCAAGAACTTATTTCCAACGCAGTCACATTCTAAGGTACTGGGGGTTTGGACTTCAACATACAAATTTGGCGGGGAGGGGGTTGGCATGATTTAGCCTGTAACTCACTATAAACTGCCTATCACACCTAACCGCCACACAGTAGGAGGGCCAGAGAGGAACCGGCCTGCAGGCCCACTGGCTCCTTCTTCCAAGCTCCCCACCTCACAGTTCTAAGAGAGGATATGGATGTTGCCCCAAATTATAACGATATTCCTGGAAACTGTGGGCAAATGGGACTCTTAGAACCAAAGACATCTTATGTAGGTAACAAGAGTTGCAGTTAAGAGCACTCTTTGGAAATATTATAGAGTCTTCATATTTATATACTTATTTAGAGAGAGCAGGCATGTGGTGGGGGGGGATGGGCAGAGGGCGATGAAGAGGGAGAGAAGCGGACTCCAGGCTGACCACCGAGCATGACTTAGGGCTTGATCTCATGGCCCCGAGATCATGACCTGAGCCAAAATCAAGAGTCGGACACTCAGCTGACTGAGCCACCTGGGCGCCCCTATTGTAGAATGTTCTATAGGCACTGCACACGAGAAAGGCTTGTCTCTTGCAAACAGTCCCAGCACACTATGGCATGGTGGGTTTTATCATGACTTGTGTGAGGATCTCATCATGAAGCATTGAGACATGAAGCATAAATGAGAACAGCAGAGAAATCCAGAAAAAACTGTGCTGGTTGCATACAGCCTGGACTCAACAGTGTGGAGCTTCTCAGATATTGAGTATTGTAGATGATACTGGATACTTCCTCCTGGAATGTTTCTATATTTGAAAAAAAATGTATTTATTGGCATTGTGATAATACTTGTCTAGTTCACCGACTTTCTTTCTGAGTAGCGTTAGTGGTAATTTGATATGATTGTGTGCCTAAATATACCCACATCATCCTAACAAGTATATGGGGTCCTACCATGGTGGATACCGATGGATGCGGCTAACAATTTGCAGGTTCATTGTGCAAGGGACTGTCCTAGGAGGGCTCCTGGGTAAAAGCCAGCAGCAGTCCACCAGGATCAGAACCGTCCCGGATAGTGTTTTGCTTGAGCGAAGGTTTAGATCCTGAATGCTCAGCTTTCCAGCCATTTTTACTTCTCAGATGAGTGGCAGCCAGCCTGGAAGAGCCTTCTTTGGAAAACCTGATGAATGCAGGGAAAAACACTTGGAAGTACTGACATGGGAGAGGGTTTCCTGCAAAATGACCTGACCAGAATATTCTAAAGCAGTAAATGATCATAAGAATCACCTGGGGAGATTTGAAATGCCCTCCTGTACCCCTTCCTATACCCAATGATCACATCAGAATTTCTTTTTTTTTTAAGATTAATTTATTTATTTGAGAGAGAAAGAAAGAGAGAAATAAAACAAGCAGGGAGAGGGGCAGAGGGAGAGGGAGGCTCCTTGAGCAGACTGCCCCCTTAGTGAGGAGCCTGGTGGATGCGGGGTTCAATCCCAGGACCCTGAGATCATGACCTGAGCTGAAATCAAGAGTCGGATGCTTAACCATTTGAGCCACCTGGGCTCCTCCCTATCAGAATTTCTGAGGATGGGGTCAGGTCATTAGTGTCCACAAGCATCCCAAATAGTTGTGGCACGTGGCCAGGCTGAGAAGCACTGTGTAAAGGGAAGCCTATGGTTGGCACATCCCACCAACTGCTCTGAGTTTCTAATCAGCTTTTTAGTGACTCCTCTGAACTGCGAATGGACAGCCAAAGCTGACCAGACATGTAAGAAAAGCCTCTAACTTGAAAAAGGCCAAAACAATGAGAAAAGGTGAAGACTATGGAAAAAAAATTTTTTTTAAAAATCTATCTTCAGTATCTTCAGAGAGATGAGAAGTTATTCCACTGGTGAGATGAGAAAAGGATGAGATTTTAAAAATTCAGAAGACAGGGTGCCTGGGTGGCTCAGTTGGTTAAGCGTTTGCACCTTCAGCCCAAGTCATGATCCTAGGGTCCTGGGATCGAGCACCAAGTGCAGGCTCACTGCTCAGCAGGGAGTCTGCTCCTCCCTCTGCCCCTTTCACACTCTCCCCTCGACCCCCGCTCCTGTTCTCTCTCTCTCAAATAAATAGTCTTAAAAAAAAAATCAGAAGACAGAAAAGCCCTTGGATATTAAAACATGACAGTAGAATTATTATTGTGCAAAGTTTTTGAAGAGAAAAGGAAAAAAAGATAGAAAAATCTCTATAAAAGATTAAAAGGTAAAGTTAAGGAAATCTCCCAGAACATTGAGCAAAAAAGTCAAAGGGAGAAAAAGGAAAGTCACAGAGATGGAAAAGATAAGAAAATAAGAGGAACAGACAGGAGGTCCGCATTCCAACAATAGGCATTGCAGAAAGAGAACAGGGAAAACAGAAGAGAGAAATCATCAAAGACACAATTTCGTAGAAGTTCCCAGAAATGACGAACATGAGTCTTCTGATTGCGAGGGGCCAGCCAAGGCCTAACACAATGGATGAACACAGACCCACGCTTCACCAGCATGGTGAAGTTTCAGAGCTATGGGGAAACTTCCAGAGAGAAACCAGGTTTCATACTTAGGATAAAGAGTCAGAAGGTATCTGAGCTCTCAACACAACACTGGAAGCCACATGATGCTTGACGATGCCACAGCCGTGGGCAACATGCTCTCTCGGCTCACGCTCCTGGTCTGTAAAATGGGCACGGTGTTGTGTAAGCCAAGTTTCTGCAGGCGTCTCTAAACAGAACTGACTGGATTCCTCCTCTTTCTCACCTGCACTGGTCAGGGCTGACATCCACCCCCCTGTGTGTCCTTGGGGTCTCCTGCAGCTCTGCAGCTCTCAAGATGCTGAAGGTTTGGTCTAGTCTGCTGTGAAGCAGAAAGAGCCCCTCCTGCCCTTCGTCTTTCATGTCTACGCGGTTGGAGGGGTCACGTGGAGTGCTAATTGTACCTTCGCTTGCGGTTTGTGATGAAACAGTTTGTGGGCGTTTCCTGGGGCTGCCATAACAATGACCCCAGACTTGGTGGTTTCAAACAACAGAAATGTATTTGCTCACATTTCCAGAGGCCAGAAGTCAGAAATGAAGGTGTCAGCGAGGCCGTGCTCCCTCTGAAGGCACTGGGGGGAGGGTCTTCCCTGACTCTTTCAGCTTCTCCTGGCAACACTTGGCGTTCTCTGGCTTGTGGACACATCACTCCAATCTCTGCCCCCATCGCCTTCTCCCTGTGTGTCTCCATGTCCCCCGTTGTCTTGAAAGACATCAGTCACTGGATTTAGG
The DNA here is from genome assembly GCF_037043125.1 of Eumetopias jubatus. Lineage (NCBI taxonomy): Eukaryota > Metazoa > Chordata > Mammalia > Carnivora > Otariidae > Eumetopias > Eumetopias jubatus. Next base: position 72,464,824 of record NW_028274818.1, on the reverse strand, counting down.
GCCCATCTGAATCCAGAATGACCTCATCTTCAGTAATTACATCTGCTAAGACCCTATTATGGATTCCCAATTAGGGAATGGGACGGGAGTAACAGTCCAACAGGAGCTGGGCCAGGTTGCAAATCTGAGGGACAGTCACCATGCTTTACTCAGAATCTTCACCCTCTGTCTCAGTCAAACTTGCTGGGTCAACCAACCAGCTCCTCCTTACTTCAAAATGTGATATGCCCCTGGACTGGTCCTCCCTGGCCCCCCTGGGGTCATAAATATGCCCATCACATATTTTAGCTTTAGGTTCAAGCCAGAACCTCTACTATATATGTAGGTGGAAAGAGCTATAAACTCATAAGCATTACATTGAATATTACTTATTCTGCTTATTAAAAGCAACCAAGAGCTTAACTATTTAACACGCATCTTGTCTCTTATAATTCCCATATGCATTCATTCAATAGGCATTATTGAGCTATGCACCAGGCACAGCAGGATCAGGAATTTATATAGTTGGCTAGATCAAAGACTCCTGGGTTGTTGTGGAGCCTGCCAGGGATTTTGATGATCTTCCCTAATCAGCCTTCTTTTACTTTGCCTCAGTACCTGATCCTCTGCCAGTGTGGAGGCAGCTGCCTGAGACCTGTGACCACCCACTGATGGAGGGGAAAACATGTGGGTCTATTCCTACAAACTCACCCTTACCAGGCAAGAGAAGAAGGACTCAAAGCTTGTTAACTGCAGCTTGATTGGATGAGAGCGGGGAATCCCCCTTCCAGTGGGTGGTTCTCCAAAATGATTGCCCACCCGACCACCAGAAATAACGTGGGCACTGCTGAGACCTCAAGGACCAACATGATGAGAATGGCCAAAGCTCCATCCATGTGTTTTTTATCTTGAAGCCAGTCATGTTATTACCCTGTGCGACTTCTAATAGTTTGGAGCCAAGGCCCTCACAGGTCAGGTGAACGCGCATGTGAGGGAGGGTGAGGGTGATTTGATGAAGCTGGCAACACCTGCAGAAAACTTCGGTAAAGTCTGTGTGGACACTATCTGATGCACGCTGTGTTGGGGTGGAGGTTCTGTGCACATCACAGATGGAGAGAAAACCTTACAGACCTGGAGGCAATGTGGTTGGATGGTTGGAGAAGGCAGTTGCATCTGTCCCGTATCTGCTGAGTATTAGGCAGCAGTATGCTTTCTGGGAATCAAGGAGAAGGGACCCAGGGCTTACCAGCGACTCCCCTCCAGGTCTTGGCATTAGGAGAATGCAGTTAACCTTTTTTTGTAGCATTCTTCCTCACGTACGATGATTCCATTTTCTTAACCCATTGCCTTCCCCAGTATATTTCCCAGCTAGAAGCCCCTTGAAGACACAGATGGTGCATCATTGGACACCCAGGGCTTAATGCACAGCACCGGGCACATTATCCCCAGTCCCAAGGGTTTATGGAATGACTTACACCCTAACCTGGAAATTGAGGAGGCTTTGGCAGGTTACAGGCTTCATCAACAGGGAATGTTGTCCAATTGCTTCCAGGAGACATACGGGAGACAAGGAGGGAGGTCGGCATGATCTAAAATCATGCTCGTGTCTAAAAATCTGACATAACTAATTAATTTACAAACGCCAAAGTCACCACAAGTGGTGAGTGGACTGAAATGATTACAGGAGGAGAAGAAAAGCACAGACAGATCTTTCCGATTACTGAAGGAAACCAGCAAGTGGGGAGTGAAGGGTTGCATTAAATTTTGGGGGGAATGTAAATTGTCGGCACTTTCTCCAAGGGCTTCAGGTCCCGGGCGGTGGGTTGGCATGTGAGACGCTGGGGTACGTGAGGGGCACCATGAGTCTTAGAGAGGGTGGTGCCAAGGCTTATCAGGGCACCATGGCCTCTGGGGTCAGACCTGGTTTTGAATCTGAGCTCAGTTCCTAGACTTTCTGTGAGTTGGGACACGTCGCTTGTCAGTCCCCAGTTTCACATCTCTAAAATAGGGACAATCACATGTACCTCAGAGGGTTGCAGTAAGGACCAAATAGGTCACAAGTGAAAGCGTCCAGTAGTTTCTGGCAGTTACGACACGTTCAGTCAGTGTAAGTTTACTATTATTATCTCTCTTACTGGCTTGTGCAATGTACTCCATCACATCTCTGTTTCTTCGTCTGTGAAAAACAGAATACATCAGTTGTTGGGCACATAGTTGATGATCAGTATAGGTTTTATTTATAACTTTTTCTGACTTTTTGTTTGGAAACAATTTTAGACTTAAAGTTGCAAAAATAGTAGAGCGTTCTCCTTCACTCTACAGCAGGCTTCCCCTAATGTTAACATTGTAATCATAGTGCATTGATGAATCCAGGAAATTTACACCGGCAAGAGGCAATGCCATTCATTAAAGTGCAGACCTCTTTGAATTCCCCCAAATGCTCTTTCCTGTCCCAGTTTCCATACCAGGATCCCATGTTCCCTTTAGTCCAATTTTTGACAGCTTTTTGTCTTTCACGACCTTGACACTTTTGACGAGGACTGGCCAATTACTTGGAAGAGATATTTCTCAATTTGGGTTCGCCTGATGTTTTCTGGTGATTAGATCAAGGTTATGTACTTTTGGCAGGAATACCAGTCATGATGTTGTGTTACTTTTGTTTTTCTTTTATCTTCATCACGGTAAAATACACATAACGTACAACTTACCACTTTAAACTATTTT